>NW_004443968.1:2873645-2919357 GCF_000243295.1 Trichechus manatus latirostris
CATCTACTCATATTATGATTTAAGTTTATTATTCTGATTTTAGAGATATAATATAAAAATGAGTTGCTGAAAAGATATATATATATATATATATACTTGTAGAGTTAGATACATTTTAGTTCTTAAAAATGCGTGCGTGCCTTTTCGCCAAGGTCAATCCTCGTGTCTCATGTTTAAATTTCTAAATATAAGATTTGCAATAAAATAAATGTTCCATTTACCTTGGATGTAACTTATAACTTATGTTGTTTATGTAGCTAACTCCTGCATTTTAAACCTTTATACAATAGCTGTGGTTATGATTATTTTTATGCATATTCTTTCATGATAGAATAAACAACTTCTTTTAGTTTTCCTTTACACTTTGTCCATGTCTCCTATTTTATTTTTAGCATCTTCTTTCCTCCTGCCTTACTTCCCTCCTGTCACATCATTATTTAGTCAATGATTTTTTTCCCTGCTATTATTAATGTTGGCCAGTGACCAAGACATTGCCATAATCCTGAAGATGCAATTAATTTAGGTACACCCCTTGCTATTTCTTCGTCTTTTTTAATTTTATTGTGCTTTAGGTGAAAGTTTACAACGCAAATTAGTATCTCATTCAAAAACTTATACATAAATTGTTTTATGACATTGGTTGCAATCCTTGCAATGTGTCAGCACTCCTCCTTTCCCTTTACACCCTGGGTTCTCTGTGTCCATTCGTCCAGTTTTCCTGTAGCTTCCTGCCTTCGCGTCTTTGCCTTTGGGCAGGTGTTGCCCATTTGGTCTCATTTACTTGATTGAACTAAGAAGCACATTCCTTACGTGTGTTACCGTTTGTTTTATAGGCCTGTTTAATTTTTGGCTGAAAGGTGGACTTCAGAAGTGGCTTCAATTCTGAGTTAGCAGGGTGTCCAGGGGCCATAGTCTCAGGGGTTCTTCATTCTCTGTCAGACCATTAAATCTCGTTTTGTGTGTGTATATGTGCGAGTGAATTTGAATTTTGTTCTACAATTTTCTGCCACTCTGTCTGGGACCCTCTATTGTGATCCCTGTCAGAGCAGGTGGTAGTTACCGGGCACTATGCAGTTCCTGTGGGCTCAGGCTGACAGAAGCTGTGGTTCATGTGGTCCATTAATCCTTTGGACTAGTATTTTCCTTGTGTATTTGGTTTTCTTCATTCTCCTTTGCTCGAGCTGGGATGGGACCAATAGATGTATCTTAGATGGTCGCTCACAAGCTTTTAAGACCCCAGATGCTATTCAGCAAAGTAAGATGTAGTACATTTTCTTATGAACTATGTTATGTCAATTGACCTAAATGTCCCCCGAGACCATGGTCCCCAGCCTTCAGCCCCAGTAACTCGGTCCCTCAATGTGTTCGGATGTGCCTGGGAAACTTCTATGACTTTGCCTTGGTCAAGTTGTCCTGACTTCCCTAGTATTGAGTATTCTTTCCCTTCACCAAAGTTAACACTTGTCTACTATCCACGCTCCTCCCTCGTAACCATCAAAGATTGTCTTTTTCCTTGTGTAAACCTTTTGTTGAGTTTTTATAATAGTGGTCTCATAGTATATTTGTCCTTTTGTGATTGACTTATTTCACTTAGCGTAATGCCCTCCAATTCATCCATGTTGTGAGATATTTCACAGATTCACCATTGTTCTTTATCATTGTGTAGTATTCCATTGTGTGCTTGTACAATAATTTGTTTATCCATTCATCGGTTGAAGGGCACTTACATCATTTCCATCTTTTTGCTATTGTGAATAATCCTGCAGTGAACATGGGTGTGCATATGTCTATTCATGTGATGGCTCTTATCTCTCTAGGGTATATTCCTAAGAGTGGGATTGCTGAGTCTTACGGTATTTCTATTTATAGCTTTTTAAGGAGGCACCATATCATTTTCCATAGTGGTTGTACCATTTTACATTCCCACCAGCAGTGCATAGCTGTTTCTTGATTGTGCTTAGAGTTGAAAGAACTCTTCAGACACAATGACAACTATCCCTCTTTGTAAATTGTCTGTGAGATTGTTTTCTTTTGCTCCCTCCTTGTTCAGGATTTTAGTTTTAACCGGGACCAGTTCAGTGACAAAGGGAGTCTAAAGATCCCTGATGTTCCATATAATGTAAAGAGATCAGTACACCTCCTTCCCCTTCAGACTATTTGGGAAGGGAGCCAAATCAAGTGGTTTGGAAGCTGACACATAGAAGGAAAACCCTGCACTCAGGTTCCTGGAAATAAGACTCTTTTGCTAGAAAAATCCAAACGGGTCTTTTGGGGCTGAGATGAAGATCTCTGAAAAAGCTGATTTCTTCTTTCGGTGGAATTATCTCTGGCTGTTCAACTGTGCCTTCCTGTTGGTGAGATGCCTAATCCAATTCCAAGGGAAGATTTTAAATTGGCTTCATATTTGTGATATTTTAGGGCAACATTCCAGATGTCCTTGTTTCTTACCTGTATAAATTGACAAAAATCTGTCCTACCCATCTCATTGGATTTTCCATAGAATCCAACAAGATAATCTAAGTCAAGTCACTTTGCAAGCTATGTAGTATGATGCAAATGTAAGATGGTTTTACTGGAAACAATAAAAGACTAGATGTTGAAGTGGTGTAACAATATCCCGTAAAACCTGTTGCCATTGACTCGAGTCCGACTCATAGCAGCCCTATAGGACAGAGTAGAACTGCCCCACAGGGTTTCCAAGGCTCTAATCTTTACAGAAGCAGACTGCCACATATTTCTCCTGCGGAACGACCGGTGGGTTCAAACCCGGACCTTTTGGTTAGCAGTCGAGTGCTTAACCACCATGCCACCAAAGCTCAGCCAGGTACGTACTGGTTGATTCAGGCCTTTCATTTTTTAGGTCCTGACACAACCACGTTGTTTGTGGAGAAACATTTTTTAGCTGACAGAGGATTAAATCATTTGGTAGAGTCAAGGAGCTGCTCATTTGATATTTTACTATGTTAATCTGTAGGGAATGCTGGGATAGTTTGTCAGCACAGAGCCATTTGATTATGGGGAGTCTTATCAGAAATTAGCTTCTCAATGTGAGAAAATGCCCATGAATAAGCCATTTAAATGATATCTTTAACAGGCCCTATCTTCTGTTAAATTTTCATATATAATTCTTCCACAAACTTAGAGTCTCCTTTTTCTCTCATTGATCTAGTAACATAGTGTCACTTTCTAATTCTCTATTATAAGTAATTACTATTAGAATGGATTTGTTAATTAATGCCTACTGTAATCATTATTAATTACTCTTAACTAGACAGCATTTCGTATAATCTGCTCCATAACGCTTCATCTTTAGAAAGATAGAATTCAGAATCAGCCCTGAGGGTAATGGAATCCATGAAAACAGTTGTGGACTATAGTTAGAACAAAGAAATAAAAATATTTAGTACTTAAAAATGAAAAGCTAAACGGACCTTGAAAATCTCCATGTTTATTTTGCCTAAATGAAAAACCATTGCCATCAAGCCACTTCCAACTCATAATGTCCCTCTAGGAGGGAGTAGAATTCTCCCACAGAGCAGCTGGTGGGTTTGAACCTCCAACCTTTCAGTTAGCAGCCCAGGGCTTAACCACTGCACCAGCACGGCTCCTTTTGAAAACTGAGTAGAGCTGTCCCATAGGGTTTCCGAGGCTGTAAATCTTTACAGAAGCAGACTGCCACATCTTTCTCCCTCAGAGCGGCTGGTGAGTTCAAACTGCTGCTGGTTAGCAGCTGAGTGCTTAACTCTGCGCCACCAGGGCTCCTCTTATCTTGCCTACATCAGGTCAAATTTCTTAAAATTGGAAAAATCAATATGATATCTAAATTCCATTTTATACATTGCTTTTATTCATCAACTATCCAAGGAATACGATGACCCCAAAATTTTATTTATACAGGTTTATAAATATTTGGAAAGGCAGTGAACAATTTTTTCGACTTTCACCAAAATTTTTGCAAAACATGAAATTAAGAGAAGTTAGTTTTTTTTAACCCACAGCCCGAGAATTATTTGAAAGAAGTTGATGTTGGTGGAAAATAAAAGCATTATATCAGTCTACGTCCCAGGAAAATAATTGGAGTATTTTAGAATTTACCAAGTTCCATGTATTTTCTTTGCTTACAGTGACATTCCTTGCTATACACATTATTTATCTGCAACTAATTATTTTTACAGTTATTTAGTCTTCTATCCAAAGACCAGCATTTCATGTTAACATGTTCTAATACAATGACAGCAGCAAGAACAAATTATACAGAATCCTGTTTCAAAGTAAGCAAAATTACACTACAGGGAAGACGCATGTAGCCTAAGCAGATATCAAGTAGAGACAGATAGCTCAGATCTAGGATAAAGGCAAAGTTCTTTGCCTGAAGATATCCTAGAATGAAGTTGAATTAGAGGAGATACAAAATAATAATAATAAGAAGAAGTGTAATTAGACAAGACGTGTAATTAGACATGTTGTTATCAGCTAACTCTATGGGGCAGTTCTACTCTGTCCTATAGGGTCGCTATGAGTTGGAATTAACTCGACAGCAACGGGCTTGGTTTTGGTTTTCTGTTATTAGTTGCCATTGACTTGATTCTGACTCATGGTTACCCCATGTGTGCAGAGTAGAACTGCCCCATAGGGTTTTCAAGACTGTGACCTTCTGAAAGCAGATCACCAGACCTGTCTTCTGAGGTGCCTCTGAGTGGTTTTAACTTGGCTAGTAGACTAGTGCTTAATCGTTTGTGCCACCCAGGGACTCCTAGAATTAGACATAAATTTTACATATTCCCTAAATAGCTTACTTGGTTATTCCCTTTTTCTTGTTTATTGTTTTAGTTCCGTTGAGTTGGCTCTGACTCATGGTGACCTTATGTGTAACAGAATGAAACACTGCCTAGTCTTGCACTCATCTTCATAATTGTTAGTATGTTTGAATTCATTGTTGTGGTTATTATGTGAGTGCCTTCCAACCTGGAGGACTCATCTTCCAGCACTGTATCAGGCAGTGTTCTGTCATTATACATAGGTTTTCACTGGCTAAGTTTGAAAGTAGATTGCCAGGCCTTTCTGTCTAGCCTGTCTTAGTCTGCAAGCTCCCCTGAAACCTGCTCACCATGGGTGAGCCTGCTGGTATGTGAAATACCAGTGGCATAACTTCTAGCCTCATAACAACACACAAACTGCCACAGTACGACAAACTGATAGACGGGTGATGGTGTTCCCTTCTACTTATCATCTATGATCCAATCCAATAATTTCTCACTTTGATACATGGTTGAAATATTGTACTCCATTCTGTATCTCAAGAAAAATGCTGCATGATATCTTTGAAGATGTCATAGTATAAGAACCAAGAATTATGCACCTGGTTCATTAAAAATAACCAGGATAAGAGACAAGGTACTTTGCACAACTCTGCATATCCCTTTGCTGCTGCTCCCTAGTATCTGTCCATTGGTTACCTTGGTTTGTTTCAATAGTTGCTGATCCTTGCTTCTTGCTCTTACCTCAGTATTTGGCATTTCTCATATGACTCCTGGTAACCAAATTTAGCTGCCTTCCGTGATCTACCTAAACCTAATGCCCATTTGCTCTTTACTGGTGCTTTCACTTTCTTCTTTAGGTCTTGCTGTACCCAGTCCCATGTTATGCATGTCTTGACAGTTGTCAGGGGTCTTCTTGTATCTATTTTATGGTATGTAATTGATCAATTCAAGGAAATAAGCAGTTTATTTTAATACTTAGTTGGCCACCTGGTAGGCTAAGAGGCCAATTAGGACTGCTGCATAAAATAGTCGAGAGATGATGAAATTCAAAACTAAAGTGGTAGCAGTGAGGATGGTGACTTGATGAGTTTGAACTATTGAAGAGACAGAATCAACAGGAGTTGGTGAGTGGCTGGATATGGCGGATAAAGGGGAACAAAAAGCCAGCCATGGGTCATGCTTAGTTTCTGGCTCAAGAAATTGAGGTAATCATGAAGCCATTTATTTAAATAGAGAACACAGGAAGAAAGGCAGAGGGATGTGATGGATTCAGTTTTGTATAACTGAATCATAGGTGTCTGTAGGACATTGAAGTTGTGATGTTCAGTGTGTAGTTGAATATAAGGTCTGCAAGAAATCTGGGCTTGGGGTATCTATATGGAAATACAGTATTTTTAAAAAGTTCTGAATGATCAAAGATCTTCAGGAAAGTAAAGAAGTCACATATGGTAAAGACTGAAAACTCCCTGGGTTCACCACAAGAAGTTATTGATGAATTTGGCTAGTAGAGTTTTAAAGAATGGCAGGAGCAGAAGCCAGAATCAGAGGATGGAAGAGTAAATAGAAAGTAGGGAATGGAATTCCCTATCCTTACAATGGACAGCGAAAACGAGGGAAACCCTCAATGGGATAGATTGACACAATAGCCAAAACAATGGACTCAAACATACCGATGATAATGAGAGTGGTGCACGATCAGGCATTGTTTCGTTCTGTTATACGTAAGAAGCCAACTCAACGGCACCTAACAACAGCAACAATCCTTACAATGAGAGCATCCCAGAATTAAGAACCAGAATTGCCTACCTATTTTCTAAAAAAATTAAACTGAAATCTTCTAGCTATTTCCCATATCTACCCCCAGTCCTCATTTAGCAACACAGTTGAGTTCTGAAGACTAGGTTGCTATTCAAAAATCAGCATTATGTGAAAATGGAAGATGGCCACATCAGATCACAAAATGGAGGATGAATACATAATTACATAACCGCCAAATTACATCATTATGTAACTGTCATATTACATTATTACATAACTGACAAACAACTGAGAATCACGGACCAGCCAAGTTGACACATAACCTTAACCATCATAGCCAGTGTTACACTTGCCTTGCACCTCAGTGTTTGTTACTGCCAGACGTATGTTGTTAATGTGCAAATTAGTCAGATAGTAGAATTTTTACTATTGTCGTAAATGCAAAATGTCAAAGAACGAGATAGTTAAGTGAGGAGTAGGTGTATTCTCTATTCTTTCTAGATATCTCTGTTGAGGTAGTTTATTTAAAACAGATAATGTATATAAATATTTATTACAAAGCCTAACATAGTAAATGCTCAAGGAATATAACTATAAGCATTCTTCATTTTCTGAATCTAATTTGCTCCTGGAAATGTGTAATAAAAATTTTTTGTAGCAAGAGCAAAAATTTTATTATTTTAACTGGGAAAAATACTAATGCATTATTAGCATATCCAGAAGTCCCAACCAGTTCCCCTAAATATCACTAAAATACTTTTAAACGTTGATATGGTAATCCACTAAAAATGTATATGTAATAAAAAGCACTTAATATCTGATTATTTAACATTTAATGAACACATTAGTGCCTATGTCTGTGTGGATTACAGACAGTATTAGATATGAATTGCATCTTCTTTCTACTCCACAAAGAATATGTGCTTTAATGTGAATAAACAAGAAAATAATATGTAAAAAACACATATTCAATGCAATTGACAAAGCAAAATAAAAATGGACAAACAATGCCATTTTTTAGAAATTGGTTACTTTCCTGAGGGAGATTTAGTGATGAGGGAGACCTTTTCACTTAATGATGTGGAGAACATTAAAGCAATAACGCATAACACCTTTAAACAAGACAAGCACGAAGCACCATTCTATCTGGAGAATATCTGAGATATGAATGCAACACATTATACATCCATTTGTACAACTGTCTAGAAATTACATGGAGATTCATTATGACAAATTTACTTTCAAATACTTAATTTGGAGTAAATTCTTTTTAAAAGTTGCTATAGCTATTTTTAGTATTATGTAGACTTACATGAGTTGGAATTGACTCGATGGCAACAGGTTTGGGTTTTGGGTTTTTTTATGGAGAAACTGGAGAGTGCTATTGTTATGGAATGAGAGCAAAGACAGAAGTAAAATAGTGGTTCTCATTCAGGACAATTTTGCCCCACAGAGAACATTTGACAATGTCTGGGGACGTTTTTGGTTGTCACAAATAAAGGTTGGAAATGCTAGTAAACATCGTATCATACACAGGGCAGCCTCCCACATCAAAGAATAATCTGGCCCCAAATGTCAATAGTGCCAATGTTGAGAAACCCTGAAGTAGACTAATGTTCAAAGTCATGTTCTTTGTAGGGAACAGTGATAAAGTACATTTGAACAGAGAAAAGGGCCAAGCCAGCAACTGTAGAGTAATCAAAGCTGATGTTGGAGAAATAAGGTGTAGGTAGAAGGGCAGTTGACTGTAACTTAGCGGAGACTCTTGGGTGCAATATGAAGAATTTAGATTTTTGGCAAATTGGAGGCTTTAATGAAAAAACATGATGGGGTAAAAATGAAGTTTGAAAATTTGTGCTGGTAGATGTAGGATATATTCAAGAAGGGAGATACTAGCATGGTCAAACTCCATTAGGAGTGGAAGAAGAGCAGTATATACCAGGATTCTAATAGTGGAAATACAGAAAAGATTGGAATCAACCCAATATTTCAGAGGAAATCTCAATTTCACTGAGCAAACATACTGAATATGGCAAAATCAGGAGTGGGAATGAATTAGTATTATTAGCTTGGGAAACTATAAAGTGGGTCATTTTGTCAATGATGTTAAAAACAAGTGTCTCAGTCAACTAGTGCTGCTCCAACAGAAATACCACAAGTGGATGGATTTAGCAAAGAGAAGTTTATTCTCTCACAGTCCAGCAGGCCACAAGTCCAAATTCAGGGCTTCAGCTCCAGGGTAACACTTTCACCATCGGCTCTGGAGGAAGGTCCGTGTCATCAGTCTTCCCTTGGTCTGGGAGCTTCTCTGCGCAGGAACCTCAGGTCCAAAGGACGCTCTGCTCCCAGCACTGCTTTCTTGGTGGTATGAGGTTCCTATGTGTCTCTGCTTGCTTCTCTCTTTTATATCTCAAAAGAGATTGCATTAAGACACTCATCTGGTCAACCTCATCAGTATAACCTCATCACGGTGACAGAATTTATAACACATGAGGAGATCACATATAATCTCATCATAGTGGTAGAGTTTACAACGCATAAGGAAATCACATCAGATAACACAATCATACAATACTAAGAATCATGACCTAGCCAATTTGCTACACACATTTTTTGGGGGACACAATTCAATCCATGACAACAAGAAAAGAAGCTAGTTTTGGTAGGAGAATATGAGAACAAATAAGTTCAGTTTTTATCATATTACACTTCGTGTATAGATGAAACATCCAAATACTTAAGATAATTAGTGCAAAAGTTTTTATCTATGTTTTCTGGTTAATTTTTTTAAAAACCATTTAGACATTCTTCAACTAACACATCTGAGCATTAACTCTGTGCCACATATCATACATTTTTCACATGTAATCTCTCTTTATCTTCGAGGAATTACTGGAGAGTATTACTACCCCATTTTATGGATGAGAGTAGTGAAGCTTAGTAAGATCAAGTGACTAAAGTCATATTGGTACTAAATCATTGTACTAGGATTAAAACTAGCATATTTTAACTCTAAATCCTGGGATTTTTAACTAAAATAACTTTACTGGTCATGCATGCTCCTGTTATTTCATATAATCACCTACTAAACCAAACCCATTTCTGTTGAGTCGATTCTGACTCATAGTAACCCTAATAGGATAGAGTTTAACTGCCCCATAGGGTTTCCAAGGATCGGCTGGTGGGTTCGAATTGCTGACCTTTTCGTTAGCAGCCAACCTCTTAACCACTGTGCCACCAGTGTTCCAATTGCCTACAACCACAGGTTTAATGAGCTTAATAAGTAACTTCCTCCAGCTCCCACTCACACACACACATGCATACTTTTTAAAATAACATATTTTCCTTACAGAAGTAATACATGTCAATATAGAAATTTGATAAATACCAAAAAAAAAAGCATAAATCAAGAGGATAAAAATCATCAGTAATTCCACCACTTAAAAACATCTACCAATAAATAACTTTTAGGTAATGATTTGAATTTTACCTTTTTTCTTTTTCCCTGTTTCTCTGCTGTTAGCTTTGCTTATATACAGCACTATTTCTAAAATGAAGCATTAGGAATTAGGAAGAGGAGATGAAGAAAAGAACAGTACTTGAGCTAGCGAATTAGTTCTCAGATCCACAAAGAAGAAATTTGGGTGGAATAGGGTGGGGTGGGTAGAAAGAATAGGAAGAGGGTAATTTCTAGAACCTCTTTTTGCCCAAGGAGCACTAGGAACTTAATAAATCTTTGTTCTTCTGTCATCTCTACGCTCTGTTAATGACAAGATTAAATTGAAGCTACACGTTACTGAGTGCTTATCATTTGCCAGGCGCAGTACTAAGAGCTTTTCTCACATTATCTCATTTTATCCAGCAGCAAACTTTTGAGTAGAATATTATTCCAACTTTGAGAAGATGAAACTTAGTCTTAAAGATGTTTAAAAACAGGTACAAGTTCTGCATCTAGTAAGTAGGGGAGTGAGGATTCCCAAGCAAATTTTTCTGTCCCCAAAGACAGTGTTCTTACCCTTTGTTTTACTGCCTCCTCTCAATGAAGAAAGTCAGGTGTGGAAAGGTATATAATTCAGGATAGCGAGACAGAGCCAAACTGAAAGAGATCTTGAAATCTGTGGCATAGAGCACATTCTCATGGTTTCTTCCCTCAGATTCCTTTTTTCTTTCTCTTTGAAGAAGTGTGTTGACATTTGGACTCTGAAATATAGTTTTAAGCTTGAGCCACTAGATGATTTTTGTTTACACTCCATTGAAAAAATATAGTGTGATACACTTGAGAAGATTACAGCAGTTCTCTACATGTAATATGTCCCCAATTGTTTGCTGAATGAGAGATTAGAAGGAAGGAACTTCACCAAACTGAATGTCATTTCTCTGGAGTACTTTAATAACAAGCTGAACCATAGAATCCCACTGAGGTTTACTAGTTATTGATTTGGAATGGCTGAATTTCAACAGATATTGGCTAACTAAAGTTGCTATTACTTTCTGTCTTTCTTAAAATCAGACTAGTGCTCTTGGAAAAGAGAACATTGCAGTTAAACAGTACGTGATTGCAAAATGATTGCATTTTGGTTCAAATTAACGTAACTAAATATATTCCTTTGGTTGACAAAATGTTTGGAAAACTTATTCTTTGGTTTTTAGTTTTAGGCTACAGGGTGGACTGTTATGGAGAAGTAAGGACTTCAAGTGAGTAATACCTTGGGTGCATTTTCTCAGCTAGCCCTCTAGGTTGGGAATATTCTGCACATCTGTGGTAACATGCTCTTCTTGTGAAGCTTGGTGCATGCCATTGATTTTAGATGAAGGCCTATATTAGTCTAGTCACTCACAGACATTTCTATGAATAATTGTTTAGTAATAGACTATTTATTTTTCTGATAAATGTTTCAAAGCTACTGTTCTCTGGGGTTCTCCAATAAAGGAAGATACTTATCCCATCGGGATTTTAGCCACACTACAATTACAATGAAATGCAATCAATCAAATATTAATGCAGGTATGTTTGAAGATCAACTACTTAATGGTTAGGTCCATAGCTATGATTCTCTAGCTTTCTGAAGGTCAATACATAGCAGAGTCAATGAGTTAGCCAACAGATTGGAAACACAATATCTATCTAATGTGGGTTTATTATTAATTCCTTAATAAAGTGCATGATTTATTCGTGAGAGTTTATTCTGCCCGTTCTTTTTAAAAGCACTGGTGTCAGACCAGGTTGCTACGTTGAAGTCTGAGATTACTGAACACTGTTTTTAATGCTAGATATCACTGTAACACTAAAGGAGGTAGACAGGATCATAGGATGTTAGAACAAGAAACTGCTGTATAGATTTCTTCACCCTTTCTTTAAGGGAAAAGGACATGGAGGATTAGCAAAGACAGCAGAGCTACTCAGTGTCCCAGTTAGTGGCAAAGATGGACTTGGAACCTAGGTCTCCTGATTCCCAAGCCATTGATTGCTCTCTAAAACACCAAGCTGCTTAATTTCAAGGCCCCAACCCAGGGTCTGACTTTGTAGATGGAGCGGGTAATTTTTCTTGTAGCTTGTAGGCCCTGCCCCTGTTCATCCTTTTCCTTAGGCATTACGAAGTAGGAATTAAGTAGGCTGGTTTGCCTAAGGCATGTGGGAGCAGCAAAAGCTTGCAGTAACTGAAAATTCTACCACAGGATAGCAGGTGCCAGGAGGATTTTTTGAGGCTGCTTTTGGTGAGAAGTGATCTACCGCTCTCCCAAACGCCACCTCAGAAGTGAGTGCGTAAACAAGCTAACACCAAATTTCATGTTATGAAAGGTACTACCTCTAAGATCTATGCAGATGGAAAGATTTTCTTGGGAGTTCCTGCTAAGTAAAATAGATTATTGAAAAATATTAGCATCTCGATTGGCATTATGGTATTTTATGTTGTCAAAAAGTAAAAAAAAAAATGCATTTTCCCATTAATTTGCCACTGTTACTTTCTATGTGAATCAGTTTTAATTATTCATTTTACTTCATGCTGGATAACAAAAATTCTAAGCTCTGTCCATTTGTGTAACTCTAACAGCATTCTACAAAAGAGAAAGTAAAATTTTTGAACTGAGGTTTTGTGTCTAATCGTACAAGCTTGTAGCAACAAAACAAACATACAGACAAAACTATGAAACAATGGAAATAGTTATTCTTTTTAGTTCCCAAAACATTTACTTTTATCATATAAATGGTCACTGAGCAGTTAGAACAAGCTAGAGATAGTTAAGAAAGTTTGGCAATATTACCAGAACTGCAGCAATTCTCTATCCAAATACAGCTTCTTTGTCAAACAGAGCCCAGCATTTTTTGCCTTTCAGCTCAGATTAAAATGGTCTCTACTGTATAAATGACATTTTTCAATCTGATTGTTAGATAAAGATCTTTTGCAACAACCAAATCAAGTTGACCAGTTGGATTCTCATTCTTGCTCTTATTTACACTTCCTCATTACCTTTTCAAGTCTGAACAAGTTGCCCAGAGTCTTCAGATATAGAGAGGAGTCAGTTCTTCCTACAAGATGTTTATGTTTCTGCTTTTTGAAACTCCAGAATAGGAAGGTACCTCAGTGTCTTTTGCATGTCTGTAAACTGGAATTACTGATTTTCAGTTTAATCAACTATTAGAGCGGGAAGAGGCCTTGAACAACATTCATCCCAGCATGTACCAGGTTGAGGGACGTGTACCACTGGTGTGTACAAGATGGTTTTAGGAGGCATAGGGACATGGAATGATACAATGAGAAAATTAACTTCTTTTCAGGTTTTTTCAGACTTCTAATTATATCAAGAAAAAAGCCTCAGTCTGGTTCTAACAAAGAACGCTCTAACACTTTTATTTCCCTTCTTAATAAATATACGGCAGGTCTCAGGCTCAGAGTCTTTAGCAGACAACTGTATGGAGCCAGAGTTCAATAATGCTCTATAGTTTTTTAAAAAATTAATTTTTTCAGGTCATCATCTATTTATGGCACTGGTTATTTATGGCAGGGAGACAAAGCTTCCTTTTGGAACACGTTTCTTTAGTTTAAAAATAAAAAGAGTTAATTTAAAAACAAATTTTTAATACTGTTAGGACAGTGGACACGGCAGAGCAAATTTTACATGAGTGCTGTAGTCGCTGATGAGGTAAAACTCACGAAGCTGCAATGGGAATAACTACAGTTTGGGGACCTGGAGATCCACTACCTCACTGGACAGATGGGAAACCCAAAGCCCAGAGATGAAATTGAAGTCAGGACTCCAGCCCACAGGCCACAGGTGAATGTCACCACTTGATTGGACTAGCTTGAGTCATTTTCTTCAAAATGACCTTTTCCCAATCACTGTGTGAGAAGGATGCACTGTTTGAACTTGAAAACAATAAAGTTTTATTTCTTCATTCCCATACTATGATAGAACTGACTTGACAAGGTTATTGAAGAGGAATTGTAAATATTAGGGAAATAAAGTCAGATTTGCAAGACATGAGTTCACTGGTAAGAAGAGAAGTGGCAAAAATTCCCCTACTATAAAATTCAAGTTCAAATTCGAAGCTAAACTGGAATTTTTTTCTCTTTTGAGGCTGGTTTGCCTGAGTAAATCAAAATGTGTTTTGTTTTGTTTTAAATTTACAAGTCTTGAATTCTTGGAAACATGGCAAGACTACCTTTCTAACCCATTAATTTGCTTTAACTTGTACAGGCTTTCATTGAAACACAAAACTGAAATGCTCCTAGAAAAAGAAAGGTTTAAATTAAGGGGAAATTAGGTGTCTTGCAAATCTTAAAAATATTATAATTAAGCTTGCAGTTTGAAAAAGGAAAACTTAGAGGTTTTTGTGAAATCTGAAGATTCTTGATAGAAAGTATTTCTGCGAGGTCTGAGAAGGATGTAGAAAAAAACTTCCTTTTCCTGTGTAGGGACTCATGGCCTCCAAACACACCATCTACTCCAGCAGAACTGCTGTTCTAGAGGACAAGGAAGAAAATTTTGGAATGCCAGAATGGTCACTGGCCTATTAGCTATTTTTCTTTTTTTCATATAAAAACTTCCTCTTATCATTTATCCACTTATTATCTGTTTCCTGAAGTCAGTCTCTCATTGGGAGAGTAAAGGAAGTGAAGAGGTGGGCGGAAGGGTTCAAGCTGGTCCAGTTGATTACAGTTAATATCTATGCTGCATGTGGAAAGAGGTGAAATAGTGTTAAGACGTTTAAATTTTTTTTTAATTCTGGCAATATGGGAAAGAATTTCTTCACCTTGATTTGCCTCAATTTCCGTTTTTCAAACAATGGAACTAATAGACATTTGTGTTATTGGATTGTCTAGAGAAATAACTAACAGCAATTAATGAAGTGGAAAGCCAAGGACTGAAATGGGAAACAATTAGAGTGATTCTCTTAATGCCTAAATCACTCCCCAGCTACAAATTGGGGTCAGAGGAAATCTACTACTTTTTCCAGGTAACTAATGCCCTCCCATATTGAGAATTTCCATTTTCAGACCCACCCTCTTGTTCTGGTAGCTTCATATCTGATTCTGAGAGCCCAGCTAAGCAGTTGTTGGAGAAGTTTCATTGTCTAAAGATTTCCAAGGAAACTTATCCTACACACCCCACAGACTGCTGAAGGGAAGCTGTTGGGCACCAGCTTACCACAAAAGGGAAGACTCTGCCCACCCTCTTGAATTTTCTTCTAAGGGACTCAAAGGACTCATGAACAGACCCATTTCTTTTATTTTTTTTTATTTTTTTTTATTATACTAAAGATGAAGGTTTACAGAACAAGTAGTTTCTCATTAAACTGTTAGTACACATATTGTTTTATGACAATAAAACAACCCCATGACATGTCAACACTGTCGCTTCTCAACCTTGGGTTCCCTATTACCAGCTTTCCTGTCCCCTCCTGCCTTCTAGTCCTTGTCCCTGGACTGTTGTGCCCCATTAGTCTTGTTTTGTTTTATGGGGCTGTCTAATCTTTGGCTGACTGGTGAACCTCAGGAGTGACTTCATTACTGAGCTAAAAGGGTGTCCGGGGGCCATACTCTCAGGGTTTCTACAGTCTCTGTCAGGTCAGTAAGTCTGGCCTTTTTGTGTGAGTTAGAATTTTGTTCTACATTTTTCTCCAGCTCTGTCCAGGACCCTCTGTTGTGATTCCAGTCAGAGCAGTCAGTGGTGGTAGCTGGGCACCATATAGTTGTACTAACTCAGAGCAGACCCATTTCTGATGTGTAATATCCAAGCAGATGCAGAAATAAGCAATCATTTGAAATTGAGGATCACTTGAGAACCATTTGCACGAGGGCCTGGAACTCATCTTTACAATTCCTTGAAAGACTGTCAATCATCCAGTAGCATCATGTCACGTACCCCACAGCATTTAGGATTCCATCTCAGGTGCCCAATCTTTAGAAATGCCTGTTCTGTAATCGTCTCCGAAAAGAGGGGTGAGAGTAGACTAGAAACAACACTATTTGTGCGTGAAGATTCCTCAGTGCCTCTTGAGGAAGTCATATCAGTATGAATTAATTTGGTTTCTGTGATCTGCATTTTTTTTAATGATTTTGCAGTTGCTTAAAAAGTTTTTTATAAAAAGCTTTATGTGTACTGAAGCTCTCCCCTCTTTCATCAGTGAGGTATTAGACACAAAGAGCTATTTATTTATGTTTCAACACTGAATCATCCCATAGCTGTGTTGTAATTGGAATGCACTCCAATACTCAGCTTCCTATTCAGATGTTTCTTCTGCAATGCTATTTCTAGTAACATTCTGTTTCAGATTTTACCGTTTCCAGGTAAGTGCAGAAAAGCACTGTTATCTTAGGTTTGCCTATCCTAGTCATTTGTGCGGTGTGTTACAATGGTCCCATTTTACAGATGAGAGAAACTAAGACCCAAAGAGAGAAAAGACTATACTCTTGTTGATGGAAGAGACAGCCAGCTTAGTTAGCAACTGACTTCATTTGGTAAAAAACTCACTTTATCTTTGCACTGCTCTCCCATTTTTTATGTCAATCCTCCATAACTGGCCTCTTGCTTGGTTCTTCTACGCATCAAATACGGGTCATATTATTCAGCTTAATTGAAGGTATCTGGAAGATTTTTCCACTTCCAAATGACACACACACCTTTTCTTTTTAGCCATCACAGAAGGATTTTTTATTCTCTACTGCCCTGTAAGTACGTAAAGAAAGCATTAAATAATTCCTCAAAGGGAGCCACTATCACTTGCGACTTTAATAATTCATTTGTAAAAAATTAAAAATTTGTAACACAATATTATAAATTGAAAAAGTTATTTGATCCTTTGGTTCCAGCACATTTGCTTGAGGAAATGACCAAAAGCTTAAAATCTGCTCTAATGTTGACCTCGCAGAGAGATTATCGTCATGGAAAGAATGAAGATTGTGGAATTGTCTGCAGCTTGATTTTGTCAAGGTAGATGTCTTTACTTTGTATATATTTTTCTCTTCCTTGTTAGTGGTACAAGCAGATTACAGTCAAGTAGCCCCAGGACCATGAGAATTAAATTAGCCTTAATAATAATGTGCTTAATTTTTGCCCACTCTGAAAGGACAAAGGCGTGACTTCTCTAGGGAAGGCCAAAGGGGAGAATTTTCTTTTTTTACCCCTCCCTGGAGAGTGTTTTTTTAAATAATAAGAATTATAAAATAAAAATTTTTAATAATATTTTATTGTGTTTTAGGTGAGAGTTTACACAGCAAATTAGGTTTCCATTTAACAATTTTTATACAAATTTTTCCATGCTATTGGTTACAGTTTTTACAATGTGTCAGCATTCTCGTTATTTCCATTCTGTTTATTCTGTTTCCAGTGATCTATCTTTCCTTCCCCTCCTTGCCCTCTCATCTTTGCTTTTGGATAAATGTTGACCATTTAGTCTCGTATAGTTAACTGTTTAAGGGAGTGCATTACTCATGGGAAATACGGTTTATTTTATAAGCCAATCTATTATTTGGCTGGAAGGTGACCTGCAGAAATAGCTCCAAATCCAAATTCAAAGGTTATCTTGGAACGATAGTTACAGAGGTTCCTCTAGTCTCTATCTGTCCACTAGGTCTGGCCTTCTTTAGGAATTTGAGTTTTGTACTACATTTTTCTCCCATTCTGTCCAGGACCTTCTATTGTGTCCCTGGTCAGAAGAGTCAGTAGTGGTAGCAGGGCACCATCTAGTTCTTCTGGTCTCAGGTTAGAAGAGGCTGTGGTTCATGTGGGCTATTAGCCCTGTGGACTTATTTCTTCTTTGAGCCTTTGATTTCCTTCATTCTCTTTTGCTCCATAGGAGTAGAGACCAGTTATTGTATCTTAGATGGCTGCTCACAAGCTTTTAAGACCCCAGACGCTACTCATCAAACTAGAATATGAAACATTATCTTTGTGAACTATGTTATGCCAGTTGACTAAGTTGTCCGCCAAGACTGTGGTCTCAAGCCTTCTAACCCAGTAAAACAATGTTATGAGTTGTTTAGATATGTCTAGGAAGCCTCCATAATTGTGCCATCTATGTGGTTTTTTATTTATGTGGATATGTATGAAGCACACCCAAATGTGTATCTACATGTCCCTACGGATACACCTATACATGCGCATGCATTTACTCAGGTATGCCTTTCTATACACATATTTGCACCCATGTCTACCCATGTAACCACACACGTATTTTTTGGTTGTTTTTACTGTTTTGTAAAACTGTGTGTGTTATAGCATCTACTGAAATTATTCCTTTTTCTCATTTACTTCTTGGTGTTTTTATTTACCTTGGTCAAGTTGTGCTGACTTCACCCATATTTGGTCTGTCTTGTATCAAGTGTATACTACCTTTTCCTCCCATTCCTTGTAACCATCAAGCAACTTTGCTTTCTGTGTGTATATCTATTCTTGACTTTTTATAATAGGGGGACCATACAATATTTATCGTTTTGTGATTGACTTATTTCACTCAGCATAATGTCCTCCAGATTCATCCATGTTAAAAGATGTTTCACAGACTCATTATTCTCTATAGTTGTGTAGTATTTCATTGTATGTATGTACCACACTTTGTTAATCCATTCATCCGTTGATGGGCTCTTAAATTGTTTCTATCTTTTTGCTACTGTGAATAATGCAGCAATGAATATAGATGTGCAAATGTGTGTCCCTTACACTTTCGTCTTTGTTTTAAAGTAATTGTTGACCATTCTTCCAGTTTTTTAAGAAGTCTGGTTTGGAGCCCTGGTGGCACAGTGGTTAAGAGCTACAGCAGTCTATGGCTGCAAACCAAAAAATTGGCAGTTCAAATCTACCAGCTCCCCCTTCAAAACCCTATGAGGCAGTTCTACTCTGTCCTATAGGGTTGCTATGAGTCCGACTTGACAGCAATGGTTTGGCTTTTTGGTTTAGTTTGTTATGACAATGATAACATTTTAATATGATGCATAGTTTAATTACTTCAGTGACCAGACTTAAATAGCATTTTTATAGTATCCCTCTTCTAAAATTTCTAATGGGCCAGAAAGGTGCCAGCAGAGAAAGTGAGTTGACAGTAGGAGACCCACATGATGATGGACTGGTCACTTTCTCCTCAAAACATGGTGTTTATTTATGAAAGAGCATGTTGTAAGATGTACTGCAGTGTAGATGCTGTTACAAAACTGCGTGGAACTGCTCAGTGAAATCTAAGGTTAGTGGATCTAAACCTTGGGGTTGAGAGGGAGTTTTTTTTAATTCATATGGAATCATATATGTGAGATTGGGATGTGATGATATGAAAGCACAGGTCTGGGTTCTTTTATAAACAGTTATGCAGGGTAGTGAGGTTGTGTCAGCAGGGTCATATATTAGGGACATTTTGGCATGGTATGAAGTGGTTGTACATTTTAAAATGCAGTATGATTATTAGTTTTTTTTACTTTTTTATGGTGGTAAATTTGCATTTAGATCATCAAGTATCACTATACAGCAAATCATCTACTTTAGGTATCTCCATGCATTCATTCAAACTGGCATCTATAGAACAGACTCTTGGGTGTGGGAATACAAAAAATAGGAAGGCTGTAGTCTCTGCCCTTCCGGTCACATTCTGAGATTGTGAAGAATGTGTTAATGTGCCAAAAGTCAGTCTGAAAATCTTATGGACCCTGCTCACTTTCTGAAAGTGTTATAGCAATGGGAATGGCTAAGGGTCAAGAGAAAGAGAAGTCATTCCAAAGGAAATTCCACCCTATGTAGTCACTTGAAACCTATCTTCTTTAGAACGTGTAAACTTTTTTCTGAGTGCAGGCTCAGTAAACCGTCACATCTTCAGTGGTCTGGAATTTTCAGGATGCCATGGTAGTAAGTGTTCAAGAACATGACTAGAAAAATACTTTAATCCTCAGGACATTTGGATGAAGCCAAAGAATCCACTGCCCACCCCTCATACTCTAGTTGTACCCATGAAAGTAATTAATCAGAATTGGTCCTTTTTTCATGAGGCAATAATGAGTTGACATATAATTTTACTGTATAACATAATTATTACCTCATGCCAGATCAAAGAGGATGGGCATTGCCACGGATATTCGATTAGCCTAAATAATAAAAAGACTCCCCATAGGCTACATGTAGGATTTTCATGGACTCCAGAATTTCTTAGACCAAATTTTGAGAACCATTACTCCATTGGACTTTATGGTGGTGTTTTCTTGGGTGGTATGTTTCTGGGATAAATAGCTGGAAAGTTTTTGCTTCTAGTAAGGCCAGAGATGGAAACTTGAGGTAGGAAACTTACAGAAAAACTTCAGAAAAGCCTTAGGCTGATATGTTCACACTTTACTCACCAGATTGCCTGGCAATAATTTTTGCTCAGAGTAGTTGTTTTTTTTTTTTTTTAATGTAGGATTTTTTCCCCCCATCTGTAATATTCAGCATTCCAGCCATATATGCACACTTGTTATCAGAGAAGCTTCGTCATTTTTTGGTTTACTTTTTGAGAAGCCTGAAATGAGTTTGGGTTTTCTACGACTTTGACTGGTAAACAAATATGCGATAGAGGGGAAGTCCACCTCATTTTAAATTTGCATCTTTTCCCCAGAGAAAGCATATTGGTCAGTCTCTATTTGTAAATTTTCATCATCACTGCAATGGTCTCTGGTTGGGGCACATGCATAAAACACATATACACACACACACTCATGAACATCCTTCTCTACTGTGACTTAAATTTTAGGAGTTTGTCATTCTAATTGCTACTGGTTGAAATTCTGATTTCAAAAATAATGAGACAAATTGAGGAATCCTTAGATTTTACTTCATCCAGCCACCCAGTAAGAGAGGTGAGCTTAATTTGAAAAATGGTAGTGATATGAGTTAGATTTCCTATCTAGCAGGGAGATTTATAATAGGGAGAATAAGATGCCAAGAAATGAACCAATAGGGTACTGTGTATGATTCTGTTAAAAGAAGAAAAACATTCTACAGAACTCATGAGCCATTATTTCAAATGCTTGTGTAAATAAGGTTTAGTTCATCATCACCTTTTGCAATTATGTTTATGTTCAGCTCCAAAGTACAACCTCTGCTTCCTTGTTTGAAATGCCACCAACTGAACTAGCATTTTCATTAATACATAACAACATTCGCAGTGCCCAGAAATGATAGTAGGAATACAGGAGTCTTTTGTGATTTGTAAACTAAACGTACCTCCAGGAGGTGTCCCATAAGCTCTAGCTTAGCTTTTTGAACAAAACCATCTAAAATATTACAACTCTTAGATTCTTCATGAAATTTGTATATTTCTATAGTAATGATTGCCATTATGTAGATAACAGAATATCATAATTTTTTAGTTCTAACAAATACAATTTGCATGCCTAAATGGATTGAAAAATAAAACATAGTTTCTTAATACAAAACAATTTTGTATTCAGCCAATGATGTATTGACTAAGTACTTGGAAAGCTACCTGTAGCTTTGTATTGACGTTTCATGTTAGCAGACTAAACTGACCTAATTGTGTTAAATATCTAAGCAAGGCATTATTGGATAGCGAAGGGCAAGGACCTGGAGAAGATTGCCTGAATTTGAATCCTAGCTTCACTAATTAACTAACTATATGACATTAGGAAAGTTATCCAACCTCTCTCTGTCACAGTTTCCTGTAAAATGGGGATAACAATAGATCCCATCTTGTAAAGTGTTTAGAACAGTGAAATAAGTGTGTTTACTCTTGCTAATATGGCATTTCACAATCATAAGCAGAAGTTCAAGAAGGAATAAAATGAGAAATATGTAATATATGATACACCAAATAGAAAGAAACCCTTTCAAGCACTAGGCCGTGAAGGACCCTTTTACCTCTTTGATCCACTCCAGGAACCAGGATAGTATCTATAAATATTATTGGGTCCTCCTGATTCCGCATCTTTCTTTAATAATACCTAAAGATGATGCTTTTAAAGACAACCAAAGAGCTAATTAACTGAATTAACTGCCTTCTACTTTGACCTTTGCCTTTACTACACAGGATTCTCTTGTCTTCCAAGCTGATACATTTGGTATTTGATACTTTTTCCTCCCTTTATTTAGCTATTGACCCATTTGGTCATTTCTTCTGTCCTTTCTCATTAAGCTCAAACTTGGGATTATCATTATCTTTCTTCTTTGTCACCTGCTCTGCTCTTTCTGCTGCTCACCTTAATTGCACCTTTCCCAAGCTCAAAAGGAATGTTTTAAAGGAAAGCATGCAATCTATCTCACCTGGTTGCTTATAGCCAACTGCTCTGCTTCTAACAACACAAGAGACACACCACATGTCATTGGAGTGAATGATGGTCATTGCCCTTACAGTTCTCAGTGGTAAGAATCTTAGTAGATTCCTCACTAGTACCTCTAAATCAAGGTAGGGAGGAATAGTTTTATGGTATGGACATACTAGCTTAAAGATATTGGTCAAGTCTTACGGCTTGAAGTCATAGGTTAGCAGAAGAGACAACCACTATCTTTGGATCTGAACCGGTGACCCAGACATGAGTTCCAGCACCTGTTAAATACCCTAGAGCTAGTCTAGCCCTCAAGGTGATTACTCACTGCTCGTTTGAAAACAGACTTTAAGGAGGAGAAAAAGGACACGCTGAAAACCAAGCTTGAACTAAAGACCTTTAGAAAATCACTCTTATACTTGCCCAACCATGCTGAGTGGGAAGACTTGCTTTATTGAATCCATACTTTATCAGAGTACCTTCTCAGAAGACACTTTGTTTAAAAAATCCTGGTTCAGCAGAAAGCACCTTAGATAATGGAAGGAAGAAGAGCCAAAGACAGTGATTACTCCATGTCCGCATCCCTCTTTTTATCCTTTTTTCACTGAAAGTCAGGCAAAATAATATGAAGTGCAGAAAAATGGCGGTATAGCGGAAAGTACCCTGGACTGGGAGATGGGGTCAGCATGCAGGTCTGATTTCAAGGTCTGCTACTTGGGAAAATCATTTATTACTCTGAATTTTAACAACTATTCACTTGAGGAAGTAATAATATTTTCCTCACAGAAATGTTGTGAATATTAAATGAGGCCTTTGTGTGTTACTTTGGTAACATTGGGTATTATTATTGGTTTTTTATTTGCAATAAATACATTAGATGTTTTAGATTTGAATAACTCAGGTCGCAAAACATTGCTTTATATAATTCAAACTAGATGATGATTTCCCTAATTTTTTTGCCCAGAAATTTGTAATTTTCACGTCTTCTGAGATGAATGTGTGGAGTGCAGAGAACCCAGACACTGAACATGGCAGATCTAAATTCAAACTCTGGCTAAGGCACTCTGAATTCACTTATTGGCTAGTGCTAGTCAAGTCTCTGACCCGTGGTTTTCTTTTCTGTAATATGGGGCTAGTGACATCTACTTTACAGAGTTATGGAGAGGATTTGTGACAATGTATGAAGGTACCTAGTACAATTCACAGTAGACAACCATTATATTATAGGTTGTTTTTTTTTTAACGCCTTCATGTTATCATCCACTATATGAGGTTGCTTTGTGCACGAGTGCTTTATAAGTCCTCAAGCATTATGCTTAAGTGATGATAAATGCTGACAAATTTTACCTTGAAAAAGATGAGCCATTTGGATTGATAGATCATTAAATGGTAATATAGTGAGCTTTTTTCTATTCAGATACACTAACTTGAAATTCTTCCCAAACTCAAGTTCCTTTAGGAATATACAGTTCTATAAGACATGGATGCCGCCTTCCGGAAGCTTAGAACCCAGTATAGTGGCATTCCTTTCACTATTGTGTGCCCAACCAGATGAGGTCATTGTGTAGTGACTGGGCTGTGAAATTGTAAGAAAAGGAAAAATGCTTCCAAAGACCAGAGACACTAGTCTTTGCAGTCAGCTTTCTGTCAAAGAGTAGGGAGTAGGGGGAGGGGGAGAAATTAAAATCTTTTGACTGTCTACTATGTGTCAGGCACAGTACTAGGCAGTTCACATCCATTATCTTATTTAATCCTAAAAATCAGTCCTATGAGATGGGTTGTAAATGTTGACTTTATGGCTGAAGAAGTTGCTAATCTTGGAGAGGTGAAACAACCTTTCAAAGATCACATACCCTGTAAGTGCTGAAATTGGGATTTCAGTCATTAACAAGGTTGGAGGGATGGTGATCAAAAAGTTTTATTTATTTTTTTAATCTATTGAAAAATCTTTAACTATTTGACTAACTCATCTTCTCCAAAATTTTATTTTGTCTCCTGGATGCTTCCTTCCCTTCTCTGTTGGGCCCCATAATGGGTTCAATTCTAGATTCTGGAATCCTCTGATAAAGGGCAAGAGCTATAGCCATTCATTTAGTGCCTGTAGCCCATAGGGCTTTTTGTATGTCTTAATCTGCATACCTTTAGCAAGGGGAAGAACCAACAGGTATTTCAGATGTACTGGTGATTACGTTTAGTATTCAAATGCAAGAAACCTCATCCAACATTAATTGTTAAAATATGATACAGAAAACACAACAATTAAGATATGTTTTGTTGTTGTTAGATGCTGTCAAGTCAGTTCTGACTCATAGCAACACTTTGTACAACAGAACAGAAGACTCCCTGATCCTGATGTCCATAATTCCACCAACAATCTCTTCAAGGCAATCTAGGCTTTTACTATTAGTCAATTTAAAACTCTTCCAGCCTCTACCCATTCACAGTCTCAAAACTGCTTCCACATTTTAGGAATCTGTTAGAGCAGCACCCCACTCTCCTGGTAACAAATGTCTTAGGAAGTGTTCTCTGTCATTGCTATTGTTAGGTTCCAACTCATAGCAATGCTATATGTAACAGAATGACACACTGTCCGATCCTGCACCATCCTAACAATCGTTGTTATGCTTGAGCCCATTGTTGCAGCCACTGTGTCAATCCATTTGGTTGAGGGTCTTCCTCATTTTTGCTGACCCTCTACTTTACCAAGCGTGATGTCCTTCTTCAGAGACTGGTCCCTCCTGATAACATGTCCAAAGTACATGAGATGAAGTCTCACCATCCTCACTTCTAAGGAACGTTCTGGGTGTACTTCTTCCAAGACAGATTTGTTTGTTCTTCTGGCAGTCCATGGTATATTCAATATTCTTCACCAACACCGTACTTCAAGTGCATCAATTCTTCTTCGGTCTTCTTTACTCATTTTCCAGTTTTCACATGCATATGAGGCGATTGAAAATACCATGGCTTGGGTCAGGCACACCTTAATCCTCAAAGTAACATCTTTACTTTTTAACACTTGAAGAGGTCTTTTGCAGCAGATTTGCCCAATGCAATACATCACAATTAAGATATACAAGTCAGTTATTTATTCTTTTACTAAAAAATATTAGTGATCATTGCTTCCATCACTCAATAAGTCAGAAAACTGTATAAAGCAGCACAGTCAGCTACAAGTAGCAGAACCTAAGTTAACATGGCTTAGCAGAAAGGGATTTTTTTTTTTAATGTATCGAAATGAGGATGGATAATCCAGGAGAGGGAAAGAGGAAGGATGAAGAGCTGAAGAAGAGTCTGTCTATTTAAAAAAGTGTTCTTGGAAGCCTCAGCTAGCAACTTTAGCCTAAGATTTTGTTGGTCAGAACCCATGACACGGCCACTCCTAAAGGCAAGGAGAGAGAGCTGTGTTGTAGTTAGAGATAGCTAGCTGCCATGGAATTGACTTCAACTCATGGCAACCTTATGTACAACAGAATGAAATATTGCCCAGTCCTGCGTCATTCTCACAATTGCAGATATGTTTGAGTCCATAATTGCAGCTATTGTGCCAATCCATCCTACCAAGGGTCTCCCTTTCCCTCACTGCCAACCTGGTTCACCAAACATGATGCTCCCCTGCAGTGAGTGAGCTCTCCTGATGACATGTCCAAAACAAGTGAGTTGAACAATATTCTGTTGTGACCCATAAAGTTTTCATTGGCTAATTTTCAGAAGTAGATCTCCAGACCTTTCTTCTTAGTCTGTCTTAGTTTGGAAGCTCCACTGAAACCTGCCCACCATGGCATAGCTTCCAGCATCACAGCAACACACAAGTCACCACAGTACAACAAACTGACAGATGGATGGGGGTGTTATGGTTAGGAATATAAAAATTGGATGAAAAATTAAAATCTTATCAGAGACCAGAGAGACAGAAAGTATTGTTATGGATTAAATTGTGTCCTCCAAAAATAAGTGTTGTAAATTCTAGCCTCTATGCCTGTGCTTATAATCCGATTTGGAAATGGGCTGTCTTTGTTATTTTAACGAGACAGGATTAGTGTAGAATATATCTTGAGTCAATCTCTTTTGAGATATAAAAGAGATTAAACAAGCAAGCAAGAGAAACAGAGACAGGGAAAGAGTGATGCCAAGCCACACGAAGATCATCCAGAAGCAGAAGCTCAGAAGAGACAAGGATCTTCCTCCAGAGGCAACAGAGACAGAAAGCTTTCTCCTAGAGCCAGCACCCTGATTTCGGACTTCTAGCCACCTAAATGGTGAGGAAATAAATTTCTGTTTGTTAAAACCCACTTGTGGTATTTTTGTTATAGCAGCACTAGACGGCTAAGACAGAGGTCTTTCAAGAATATGAAGAATTTTAGTTGTTCAGCCTCTATAATATAGAAATGCAAGACAGAAAAGAGCTGTGAATGGCTTTGGAGAAGCTATTAGCTCATTCCAATGTTGGCCACAGAAAGCTACTGGTTTCGCTTGGCCTATGTTTGATGCCACAAGGGCATTCTGGTTCTATCACTTAATGTCTGTGAAACTGCACTCACATTCTTGGCCTGTATCAGGTTTTTGTTGCTGTTTGTTGCCATCAGGTCGATTCTGACTCATGGTGACCCCACGTGTAGAGTAGAACTGTACACCATAGGGTTTTCAAGGCTGTGACCTTTCACAAGCAGATTGCCAGGCCTTACTTCTGAGGCACCTCTGGGTGGTTTGAACTGCCAACTTTTCAGTTAGTAGACAAATGCTTAACCATTTGTGCCATCCAGTGACTCCCTGCCAGGTTTGTTTTTGTTATTGCTGTTATGTGCCGTTAAGTTGGTTCCAACTCATAGCGACCCCATATGCAAGAGAACAAAACACTGCCCAGTCCTGTGCCATCCTCACAATTGTTATACTTGAGCCCATTGTAGCAGCCACTGTGTCAATCCATCTCATTGAGGGTCTTCCTCTTTTTCACTGACCCTCCACTTTGCCAAGCACAATGTCCTTCTCCAGGAACTGATCCCTCCTGATAACATGTCCAAAATATGTGAGATGAAGTCTTGCCATCCTTGCTTCTAAGCTTGCTTCTAAGCTTCTAATCTCATCCTTGCTGTCAGGTTTTGCTTCCCTATTTATAAAACAGAGATAATTATAGTACTTATTTTATGGGATTCTTATGACCATTTAGGAACCCTGCTGACATAGTGGTTGAGAGCTGGGCTGCTAACCAAAAAGTTGGCAGTTCGAATCCACCGGCCACTCCTTGGAAACCCTATGGGGCAGTTCTACTCTGTCCTGTAGGGTCGCTATAGGTAGGAATTGACTCTATGGCAACAGGTTTTTTTTGTTTTGTTTTGTGACCATTTTAGGAGATGGTGAACGCAAAGTGCTTGACACATTGCCTGGCACATAGTAAACTTTAATAAATGAGAAACTATAAAAATAAAGATCATTAATATTATTATTAAGTATAACATTCATATTTAGCTTAACTAGAACAAGCCTTTTTACGTTATCTGTATATTGCCTTTACTTCTGTGAGTGTGTGTGTGTGTGCGCGCGCGTGTGTGTGTTTGTTTTGGCCTAGGAAAATGCACCTGAGCCCTGAATGTATTCTCTGAGGAGGTGCCAGTGACGCTGACCACACTGGAGGCCAAGGCAGATACTGGGGAAGGTTCCATGGCAGCTGAGTGAGGACATGCTGATCACTGAGCATTATGCAAGGCTGATAATCTTGCTTCTAGTAGTGCTCAGTGGAGGCTGTGCCATCTTGAAGCACTGAAAGATGCCATGTCAATTCAAGGCAAGGCCTTTATTGTTGAAACTCTTGCATAACAACATCTTTATTCATGTGAAGATGCAGGATGAATTTCAACTGTATGATTTTGTTTATGTTCATCAGAAATGTTATTTGTCTTTACAAAGTCTGGTTTCAATGAACTGGCTATGTAATGGATATTGAATAAACATGGAACTATACGCGTTCGTAATATTTGGTTTCTTGTGATTTTGACGAACTACACTTTCAAGTATTGTCAGCTCATCCTTATTTACAAACGAAACGTTGCTTGTAGCAGAGTGATGTAGTGACTTGCTTTATTTTAAGATAAGTCAACTTTTCTATTCAATGTTTAATGTAAAACTGACTTAAAAGTGTTCTTTCCGGCCACATTTACATTTTTCTCTGTATAACATGCATTATACTATTTTAGCTTACTACTGTAAGGTAAATAAGCCAAGAGACATTCTAATTCTGTTTTTAATGTATTTTTTCTAAGATAAATAATTTAGAATTCACTAATAAAACTAAGGAGCTCATATTAAAAGTCTTGTATTATATCACCTACTGAAATTGATCTATGGAAATTGACTCTCTCAAAAGTAATTTTGTGAAATTATTTTGTGTACTATTGACTTGTATGAATTCTTGACAACAAATATAAAATGAAAAGAAGACAAAATTTCCCTCTCTATCCTTCTACACATTGAAGAGAAGTAATTGGATACTTTCTAACTTTATAATTTTGTGTTTCTTAGAAAAAGAAGCTAGATGAATAATAAACATTTTTGTTACACATATCAACTACTGGCTACCTATTTAAAATAAAATTCTTTTTCGAAGTACACCTAGTCTTTCACATCTTTTAAGTGATATGGTTTTACTGTGGATTTATTTGTGAAATGTTTTTATTTTGCCATTCAGGGGAAGAAACATCATTTTTTTTTAAGCCTGAAAATAAGTAACTCTGAGCTCATGTTCCTTCATCCTGTAGCTTCTCTTCATAATAAGCATTCCGTAAGCATTCATATACACCACATGGTATAAGAAAAGCTAAGAAAGGGCAAATAAATATTCCAAGCATTAAGGGCTGCTTTAACCTTGTTTTTGTTGTTAAGTGCCCTCCAGTAGATTCGAACTCATAACGACATCATGTGACAGAGTAGAACTGCCCCATAGGGTTTTCAGGCTGTAATCTTTATGGGAGCAGATTGCCAAGTTTTCTCTCCTGCAGAGCCAATGTGTGAATTCCAAAGCCCAACCTTTAGGTGATCACCCAAGCATTTAACCTTTAGGCCACCAGGGCTCCTTGCTTTAATCTTAAAAGGGCGTGTTTAAAACAGGCACTCATGGTGGTCGTGGCTAACTAACATCACACTTTGGCATGTGTTTGACACTCTGTCTTCACAGGGCCTCTTACCACCAGGAAGGTGTTGGGGAAGGGAAACTGGCCAGCTGGTTCAGAGAAGGTTTCTTCAGTTTTGCAGTTAGGGTGGTGGTGAGAAGAAAGGAAGAGAAGAAAAAGGAATCTAAAAAGCAGAGATAACGAATGGAGAAAGTCTATTGGGATTTTGGTGACGAATGCTGAGTCCTGTGACCACATTTCAGAGCATCTTATCCCTGGCTTGCACAGGCCAGCAGGGTTATTCAAAAAGATGAGAACTTTGGGATCCATAAAAATTGCTTTTCTACAACAGCTTTTAGATTGGGTTACTTTTGTGGGTGACTAACCTCACCCATTCCTAGGATTCTTTCCTTTTGACTAGTTTCATTTTTTAGGCAGCGACCTTTTCCTGACCTCAGCCCCAAACGCCGGGTCACCTTGCTGTACAGCCTTGGTGTAGCACTGAATAGAGGGCTTACCAGATTGTTGGCACCGGATGAGTGGGGCTGAGTACAATCGTCCTCTTTCATGAGCGTAGGGAAGTTGCCTTTCCTAGGATTCAGAGTAGCTGAGCTGACTTATGTCCCCTTTTCATTTGTTGCCCAGTAATTTTCCCTCTGGCCAGATCTGCAAATTGGTTGCCTTGCAGGAAGGTGACATGCATCACTGATGCAAAAAGATAAAAAAAAAGACTCTTTATTAGCATCAGTACAACATTTGGTGGTACTTCAAAACAGTTTCATTTTGTAGTGAAATAGGTCAAATATTTGCCTCAAGTAATTAAAAAGACACTTTAAGTGCTAAAACTTAATCTCAGATTTAAAAAAATTTCCATATTGTTTTTAAATTATACTGTTATTCTGAGTGGAATCATTATCTGAACACCAAGCTATGCCAGTTTTCCGATCCATCCCCCCAAACTACACTAGGAAAGAACCCCCTCAACCTCAGAATGAAAATAAACCAACAGTGAAAAAAGTTATTGCTATCCCTCATCCTATGTGTTTGATTATACCTCTGTCAGAGACTGTAAGTAACCTCTATTACTGGCATCTGTGTTGCCTCATAGTTGTGGCTCCACCAGCCAGATAGTCATTTCTGATGATCTAGACTGTTCTGCTGCTTCTTTTGTAGGAAGGAGCCTGCCTACTGGGTCATCAGGCTGAGATTCAAGGGCTACCGTGAACTGCAAACTGACACGTCACATAAAAATGCAAGATCAGAATACCAATCTGTCTCTTTTGAATAAACTGATAACCAATATGGCAATATTGATCATTTCCAAGAATACTTCTCTATATTCTGTATCTACTCCCATTCTAAGGATGTCAGTATTAAAATTTAAAAAAAAGAAAAGAAGAAGGATCTCAATACCTAATGGAAAACATTAAGCTAATCCTTTATCTTGCCGTACAACTTTGTCAGTTCTTAGAAAAATAGTGCTTCGAATTATTTTTCAAATGAATAGACTCATGTCTTATATTTGGACACTTAGGCTCAAGGGAAGAAAAGGTGGACATTTTTAGTACCATTTTGCTATGAAAAATACTCATGAATATTTCCACCATATTTGGTAACTCTATATGAAATATACTTGTGATTCCAAGTGGCCTGGCTGCGGTTCAGCAGGATGCAACCATCAGTCAATGTTAGCTTCATGCAGGACGCATCGTTCCCTGTGCGCTCTAAAGCAATCAGACGAGTCTGCAAATGTTCTTCAAAGAACACATCTAGAATGTTACTTCGTTAAACATCTCCTTGGCATTCATTCTATTTTCCACTTTGAATTACTGCATTTAGTTTTGTAATGACCTTCTACAGCAAGGAGGTTTTATTAACTCTTTGATCTTCTAGCTTTGGGATGAAAACAAAGAAAATATAAATAAGCACTTTGTGCACTGTCTTATAGAGGAGACCAGAAGAAAAAAGGAAATACGTTTCATCAAAAAGATCAGTCTGTATGGAGACTTGCAGTCCTTTCCTTTCTTTTCTGCCTTTAAGCAAAATGCTTATCAATGTTGTACATGTATTTGTTTAATGTCTTGTGTATAACAAGGTCTTTGTTTCTCTTCTCTCTGGCTCGAGTCTCTGAGGTTACAGTCAGATATCTCTTCGTGGATTTTTTTTTTAAGACCATTCTCCACCCTTGGTTTCCTATAAACCTAAATCCAACTCTTGGGAAACCTGCCATCATATTTATGGGATGCTGGCAGCCTTGCTTTGCTCTCAGGTATTCCTGTGTGTGTGTCTATTTGAGTGGTGAAAAGGAGGGGATGCCTGGTCAGGTAGTTGCCTAATGCTCTGACAAAAAGACTGAGAACTCTTTGTATCCTAATCCCACTTCTGTACCTCACTGTAACTGTGTCTCTGTATCATGGGGAATTTGGAATGGAACCTCAGATTTTAATTATCTTGCTTCAAAAATCCTAAGTCCATAGCATTATTAATATATAGATGAGACACTGCCTTTCAAATTGACTGACTTCATATTTTTATCATTGTCACCCTCTGCTTGCTCTTACGTATTCATCTGACTATATATTTTTTGTTTTTTATCACAATTTTGCAAGACAGACTTTTAGTAAAAGATTATAAAATGCGATATTTTATGATAAAAATTAAATCCAAAGAGTGGAAATAATTACTAATCAGAACAAACTTTTTTTACCCTTATCTTCTAAACAGGCTTTTTATTATATCCAACACACTTCCTTCACCATCTTGAAATTTGAAACTCTTATTTGTTGTTAAATCTAACACAGTCTGAACTAAGAGTCTGGGAGCTTTCTGGATTTGCTGAATCTAGAGTCTAGAACAACAGATGATCTAGTTGTTTGCTGATATGCTATCTGGTCATATTGCGGCACCTTAGGTTTATTGGAATGGAAAGCCATTATTTGTCTCAAAATGGCTTCATTTTGTTTGACCAAGTTTTCCTTTTACTTGACTCATGTAACACTAGCCACTGTAGTACTGTTGTGTTTACAACTACATCATTCCACCAGCCTCACTTTAGAGATGAAAAAAATGAGTGATAGTTTACTAAGGTGACTTGCCCAAGTAAAGCAGGCCCACCATAGAACCCATACTTGTTAATTGCCACTATGCTGTAATTTGCTTTTCTGGGTCAGACAAAGAGTGAGGAAAAATTATCAGCTATTGATATGGGAAACATTCAGCTATTCATCTTTGGTATTTTCTCAAGTCTCAGTTTCATTTGAAAGAGACAGCAACAAGCTTGGTAAACCCCTTCTCACATCCTTACTTGATGCCTTACAATTGTTTTCTATTTCTGAGAATATTCCTACCTGATATTAGCAATTCCTCATGTTGTTTTATGTTTACTTCTCTTGTCATACTTTAAATTGTAATTTCCCTAAGTGAAATCTTGCTAATGTTCTAGAATATGTACGGAAAATATTTTACAGTGATATTAATAACCATAAATTGCTAAAAACTATGAGTCTGCTTCTATTGGGAAATTTAAAATTAGAGATAAATAATTTACTTTGAAAAGGTGTCAGTCTGACAGTTGTGATCGGAAAATAGTCTAAATTTACATATACGTTACGAATATTTCTAAACACTTTATTGAAATACCTTTTTATAACAAAACAACTAATAGAGTAACAGTATTTATATACAAGCAATGCTTTAACCTTAAGTAGAAAGCAAGATGACAAGCAAAGAGAATAACTGAAAGCAATTATTAAATGAAAATTTGATGCACACACGCATGTACATGCACACACACACACATAAAATGCTGAAATTTTAGACCTTGAAATATTAATTGGTTTAAATGGTCCCAGAGAGATTGGAAAAGATGGATGGGAAAATCAAGTTACCTACAAAATTCTTTTTTGTGTTTACTTTTTGGTGACCCATTTAAAAAAAAAACTGCTTAAAACAATATAACATTTATTCAGTAGCTAACAGCATTTCAAACCTATCTGATAACACTTTATACTTTTTTCCAAAATCTCAAAATACATAACTGTCCAACAATATTGTGGAGAGTATACATGAGTCTATTAAACAGCTGAAAAAAGCAATTACTTATTTAGATTTACATCGATGTTGCTATGTCAAAACAATACATTTGTTATTCTACTTTGCAAAATGAAGGGACAAAAAGAAGTTAAGGATCAAAGGCTCTGGTGACAAGTCATGATTGCCTTGCTGCTTGTAGAGAAAACACCTAAAGGGCTATTGGTTAAAAATGGTGAATTAACTGCAGTACATGTATTTACCTCTTCTTCCGCAAACTCTGCCAAAATGATAGTAAAAGAATAACTACAGTACTCATCTATAAAAACAAAACAAAACAAAAAACAAGAAAGAAAACAATAGTGGACTTAGGATTTTAACAAAAATTTGGAAAACAGAAAGCAGATAGAGAAGTGTCGACAGAGCAGAGGGATACAGGCAGGAGGTGTGCCAAGGAGCCCTGTGAAATGCGAGAGAGAAATGCAAGGCTGAAAACTAGAAGCATGGAGGAAAGTTTGAAGACACATCAGATGGACTATAAGATCATCTCCCTACACACAGACACACAGACACACACACACACACACACACACACACACACACACCACTCTTCGCCCTCTTCCCAGCAGGAGAGAGGAGGTTGTTTTCCAAAGAAACTGAACCATTCTGGCTCTGGTTCCAAGGATCCCAGGCATAACAAAGGCCCGGGCTCAGACAGAAGACTGAAATAAGGGTTGAATTGAAGTTTAAATACTGAACTATAAAGCCTTCTATGCCCTTATCTAGCTCTGTGCTGAAAATACTGACATTTATGAGCTTGCTTTGCTAGGTAGGAGACTTCAATTCTTGAGAAATTGAACAGCCCCTGAGAAAAGACCTATGCTGTAGAGGCAGCTCCACTCATGATGACCTTATGAATAACAGAAGGAAACATTGATGCGTCCCGTGCCATCTTCATGATCTTTGATATGTTTGAGTCCATTGTTGTGGCTATTATGTCAATTCATCTCATTGAGAGTTTCCCTCGTTTTCACTGACCCTCTGCTTTATCAACAATGATGTCCTTTTCTAGGGATGGGTCTTTCATAATGATGTGTCCAAAATAAGCACGGTGAAGTTTCCCCATCCTTGCATCTAAGGAGCATTCTGGTTTTATTTCTCCTAAGACTGATTTGTTCATTCTTCTGGCAGTCTATGGTATATTCAATATTCCTCATCCATACCATAGTTCAAATGTATCAATTCTTCTGTTTTCTTTTTTCATTGTTCAGCTTCTATATATATTTATAAACACCTATACAAACTGAAATTTGGGGGTTTCCCTAGAAAATGCTGGCTCACCAGCCAATCCCCATGCGGTGAAGTTTCTCTAGCGCAGAGCTTTCGCTCCTTTTTTTAATGTCTTAATCCTAAATATGCTTGGACAACTAAGGATTGCCAGACACATAAAGAAAGGGTCCAACATAAAAGACAGAGAGAAAAAGTCTAAACAGAGTAAGAAAGAGACACAAAGAACAGAGAAAAAATTCAATATCGTTTATAGTTAATATCTTTTGGTATACAAGAGAAAATATTTGGTCCAAAAAAAAAGAAAGAACAGAATTTTAGGAAAAAAAGAATGAGCAATAAAAAAAAGAAATAGCTTTTGAATATGAAAACGTTTATAACCTTAATTACACATTCCACAGAAAAGTAAAGAGATAAATAATCAAGAAAGTAGAGCAAGACAAAGAAGCTAAGAGAGTAAAGATACAAGCTAAGCATCACCATCTATCTCAATATAATTAATATACAAAGAAAATACATTCTTCTTATAATTGTATTCATGAGTTAATGCTAGATATCCCATGTAGCTGAGGCATGGCTTTCTCATGAATTTTACAATGAGAAGGAATTCCACAGCTTTTAGGAAGGGCTTGCAAAGAGCTGAAAAACTGCAAGTTCATTATATGTCAAACTCACTATGTTCTAGACTTGAATAAGCGCACGCTCCCAAGGCTTCCGAGATTCCAGACTGGCCCAGGGCATTCCCAGGATTTAGCACTGCCTGAACAGAGTCACAATATAAGATGTCTCATATAGCACTGTCTATATAATGACAAGGAGTCCCTAGGTGGTGAAAATGGTTAATGTGCTCAACTACTGACCAAAATGGTGATGGTTTGAACCCACACAGAGGTTCCTTGGAAGAAAGTCCTCATGATCTGCTTCCAAAAGTTCACAGCCTTGAAACCCTGTGGAGTACAGTTCTACTGTGCAACATATGGGGCTGTCATGAGTTAGAATCAACTTGACAGCAACCGGTTTGGGTTATATATGTATACATATATATTTATATATACACACGCACACACACATATATACACACACACGTATATGTGTGTATACATACATATATACACATATAGGTATACATATACACAGAACGCACACACACACACACACACATATATATAGTGCTGAGTCCCTGGGTGGTAGAAATAGTTAATGCACTCAGCTGCTAACCAAAAGATTGGAGATTTGAGTCCACCCAGAGGCACCTTGGAAGAAAGGCCTGGCAATCTACTTTCCAAAAATCAGCCATTGAAAACCCTATGGAGCACAGTTCTACTCTGACACACATAGGGTCGCCGTGAGTCAGAATTGACTCAATGGCACCTACTACTGGTGTAGTGCTGACTTATTGTAGTGTACCGTATTTTCTCAAAGGGCCTGCCCACATAAATTACATACATACCCATATAAAGTGCAGAAATGACGAAATTATGTAAAAAATTCTGGCATAGCACACCATACATATACCACACATCTCGTGACATTTCCAGAAGTGAATTTCAGCCTCATTCACCCTCATTTTATATTCTGAAAATGCTACTTTTGATCATATTTGTATAAGAAAGATATAAGCTATGGTCAAGAAGTCATGGATCGAGTTTGGTTGTACTCCCGTAATCATAAAATAAACAATTTAAACTGTGCTTTTGCTCTGGGGCAATTCGTGGCCCGGCCTGAGAGGGGTGAAGTTCCTTGTAGCGGTTCTGCACCCAGGTATGTCACGCCGGGGACCCGCATAGGGTCAGGTGGAGGGCTGCACGCGGGGCTGCCACAGCCCAAGTACAGGCTGGTAAGTGTGGGCCTGGGTCCCACGGTACCGGGTCCGGGTCTCACGGTACCGGCCCCAGGTACTGGCCCCACGTGAAGCCAGGCTGCAGGATGGTGAGGGTGCAGGCAGGCACTGCCCCCGCCTTGCGAGGCCCCCCGGGCGGCCGGTTGGACCCACCTCGTTCGAGCGAGGGTCATCTCTGTGCCTGAGACTCTCACAACTACTCTGCAGCGTCTTCAAGGGCAGGAGAGTCAAACGGTCCGAGCGTGGTGGCCCGCCAGCCAGACAGTGAGGCAGAATGTGTGCGGCTGCGGTGGGCCAGCCTTGCCCCCCTGAGTGGCCTCTCCGGCTGGGGTGCACAGATCTGCTCACTTTCTGAGCTGGGGCTGGCCATCGTGGTGAGGGCTGTTTCCGAGAGGGAAAAAGTAATTTCTTCCTGTATTGGAGACAGCAATTTGCAGAACAGAGAAGGAATCTTGCCAGCAGAGGGGCTGCTTTAGAAACGCTAGGGTGGGCTGGTGAGGATCTGCTGCTGGGAACCAAACTTCCACATCAACAATCACGAAGAAGAAGACTTAATATTAAATCCTTTGGTCAGGAAAAAAAAAATTGAAATTGAAGTCAGCAACTTGTAAAAAAAATATTAGTACAGCGGGCTTACGAAAATAACACGCTGGGGTTGCGAGGTATGCAAAAAGTATAATGTGTGCGTTATTTTCATAAGAATATGGTAGAAATATTTTATATTTATCCATATATAGTGGCATAGGTGCTGTTTATCAAATATTCTCCTTGTGCATATAATAGGATAATATTTCCTCTTCTTCTTTGAAATGAGGTATTACCATGTAGCTAGCTTGGCTAATGGATTCTGAGCAAAAGTGAGTACAAATTACTGTAACTTTTTCCTTCTGCCATGGGATTTTAATTGCTACAAATGTTGGCTATTCTGTTACAGACAATCCCCATGTTATGAATGTCCAACTTATATACAATCCATAGTTCCAAACCAACCCCTGTAAAGCCTATTATATTAAAAATTTGAGGTACAGACAATGGTTTGTAATAATAAATGGGCACTACTTTATGACACGGATCAAAACATTATCATTATTATTACTGTATTAGTATGTTAAAAAGTTATTTTAGTGTATCTGGAAGTATTTCTTTAATGCTCTTTATGCATAGAAAGATATACTAAAAAAAACTCCATGTATATTATGTATATTTGTATCAGTCAGGATAGGCTAGGTTTTGCTGTAGTGTAAACAATCACCTAAATCTCAGGGAGTTTATAAAATAAAGTCTATTTCTTATTCACTCTACTTATCTATGGATTGACTTGGAATTTTTCTTGGTATCGTCCTCACTTCAGTGTACAGGCAATTCCCGGATTACGAACAAGTTCTGTTCCTAAGTCTGTCTTTAAGTCGAATTTGTACAGAAGCTGGTACAGTTCGTATCTAACATTAGTTAGTCAAATGTTTTGTTTGTTTTGCCAATTAGCCAATACATAGGATGAGTACCATTCTAAGTTTTCTGCCAGTGAGCATTCATACAGCATTCTGTTTTCTTTAATGGCACTTCCCTATGTGTTTGTTTGCTCAGCTATTTATTTCTGTTGAATAATTTTGACCAATAGTGACAGACTAAATGTTGCAAGTGGTTGTTGCGGAGATTTCACCTAAATTACGTATTAGACTAGATGTTAAATGCAAGCCGTCAAAGAAATGATGAGGAAATAGAGGCTAAACGCTAACAGATAGTTAGGGATACCAAAACCCATTGCCATTGAGTCAATTCCAACTCATAGGGACCCTACAGGACGGAGTGGAACTGCCCCATAGAGTTTCCAAGGAGCGCCTGGTGGATTCGAACTACCAGCTTTTGGTTAGTAGTCGAAGCTCTGAACCACTACCCACCAGGGTGAAGGATGGGTGGATGTAATCCCATTTGGGAATAGGATTTGCTTATGTTGAAGAGGCCATATCAGTGTAAGGTGTGTCCTCAACCCAATTCACTTCTGGGTTACAAGGAGCTGAGCAACAACAGGGCTACAGAAGCTGAGGCAAGGATCTTCTCCCAGAGCTGACAGAGAGAGACCCTTCTAGAATCAGTGCCCGGAATTAGGACTTCTAGCCTTTTAAATTGTGAGAAAATAAATTTCTGTTCTTTAAAGCCACCCACTTGCGGTATTTCTGTTACTAAAAAAAAAAAAAAAAAAACCCTTTGCCGTCGAGTCGATTCTGATTCACAGTGACCCTATAGGCCGGAGTACAACTGTCCCATAGGGTTTCCAAGGAGCGTCTGGTAGATTCGAACTGCCGAACTTTTTGGTCAGCAGCCGCAGCTCTTAACTACTGTGCCACCAGGGCTCCTATTTCTGTTACAGTAGCACTAAAAAATTAAAATACTTGATTAACCCTCTGAAGTCTACTTAACCAGAGGATTCCTCAATTTAATATTCCCAGACTACAGAATCTAATCCCTTTGTGCAGGAGAACCTAAAGATGGGGCTTAGGAGGAAGAGGGTGCTACAGCTTCTTACAATTTGACTGGAGAAGATAATTTGTGATCTTAAGCTTCTTCCTTTTCTTTTCTTCCTGGTGACCCAGATATATTTACTTTTCTTCTATTACTATTCTCTTTGCTTCTGCCTAGGGTTCATCTCTTCTCTGGTGCACAATAATTTACTAAAATAATTGTGAAATAATATAATTTATTTATTATTAAAATATTATTTATTGTTTATTTATTAAAATAATATAATTTACTTCTTAAATAATAATAATTATATGATAGTATATATTATAATTGTATATAATAAATCATGATAATTATAACTAACAATTATTATAATAATTATTTTATTTTTATTATTATTATTGTAGATAATGTTTATTGAAGTCTTACTACATATCAGACACTGGTCCAAGCATTCTATGTGCGTTATCTCATTTAATCTTCACAACAACCCTAGGTGTAAGGTATTATTATTATTATCCCCACTTTATAGATAAGATAACTGAGGAATATAGAATTTCAATAATTGTTAAAAATCACAGAGCTGGTAGGTGGTGGAATTGGTATTTAAACTCAGGCAGTTTGACTCTGGATTGCATCTCCTGTTAATCATGTGGGGAGAGGGTTGGCTATATATATATGTGTATATATATATATATATATATATATACACATTAAAAAAAAAAAAAAAACAACAAACCCGTTGCTGTCAAGTCGATTCCAACTTATAGAGACCCTATAGGACAGAGTAGAACTGCCCCATAGGGTGTCCAAGGCTGTAATCTTTAGGGAAGCAGATAGCCACGTCTTTCTCACACGGAGCTGCTGGTGGGTTCGAACCACTGACCTTTTGATTTGCAACTGAAGCTTAACCACTGTGCCACCAGGGCTCCTTTGTGTGTCGTGTGTGTGTGTGTGTGTGTGTGTGTGTGTGTGTGTGTGTATACTTTTACCTTTACTAAAACTGAAAATATATGGAAATAAAACTATATCTACTTAACTTTATTTTTTTTTAATTTTGCAGCAGTGGAAAAAGTAAAAAGCTCACAGATCAGCAGTAAGTGGTGTATATCATCTCCATTTGAAGGAAAAACGCTGACTTTTGAAACTGAGGCAACAACTCTGAAAGGACAAGGAAAAACATGAATGCCCTCTGGCCAGGGTGTGGAAGCCAACCATTTGTAGGAGAGATCTGAAGGGGGTGACCCTACCTTCTCTCTTCATCATGGGACTGCCTGGTCCTCACTGACCAACCTGAACCAGCCCTGGACCTACACTGCAGAGGATGAAAAGAAGGGTTTGGGGTTCTTAGTCTGCCAGGTGGGGAAGGAGCCCAGAGTTAGGATACACTGAGGCTGGCAGGGGGAGGGGCAAAGAACAGGTGAGGAGGAGAGGAAAATACCAAGGGGCACATATTTGCTTCTGTTCTTTCAAAAAATAATTGACAAAATGTATAAAGTGAAATTTGTAGATGTAAGGTTTTACAGAGAATTTAACTTTTTTTGTGAAAATTCCTAAGTCATTTAATGCTAAGGTATTACTTCATTTCTTTAATCCATTGCTGATAACTGGGAATAGAATCAAACATCACGGACACCTCTTGAGCAAGTCGCGAGTGACTTCTGAGACTAAGCTGTTCTCAGTCCAGAAATTAGAAATCCTTTTCCATTGTATATTCTTACATCCTTGCCAGGAAAGAGGATGCATTTCCCCACTAGGAACTGAACAAGGTCACCTTGGCCCAGGTTGTCAGGAACTAAAGAGTAACAGATGCTTGTCTACAGGAAGATAATTATATTGTTATTAAAGATTTCTAACATTTCTTTAAAAAAGAAAAGACATAGTAACTTGAGGAGATTTAATAAATATTGAACAAATGTGGGATGACAATTTGGTTATCCAAGCCAGCTAACTAGTTTGTTTAAAGAAATAATGAATGAATGAGTAAATAAATGATTTATCCAATAGACTAATAGTCAATCGACTTACTCTAGAGGGCAGAAAAGTAGTTGCAATAGGAAATAAATTCCAGATGGCAGTCTGTTGGGCACAGAAGAGGATCTGGGCATGTCTTCTTGGAAAGGGTGTTGAGGTTTGCCATTGCTGGAGAGGCTAGACATTTATGATGAAGGCAAAAGTTTTCATATACTGATAAGCATTGTAGTGAGAATTGAGTTTGAAGATTCAGTACTGATTTTGAAAGGAACTAGTTTTGTGTCCTCAAGCAAATTATTTGTTTTCTTTGCATCTTGGTTTCTGCTACCCAGTTAAATAGCTGGAAAAAAAACAACATCCCCAAAGAGTATGGTTTGTAACAATAGCTCTTTGGGATATAAATACACACAAGAGCAGGGGTTTCCAGTCAAATTATATATTAGTTAGGGTTTTTTTAAGTTTCAAGTGACAAAATACGTGACTCAAGCTAACTCAAAAAAGAGAATTTATTCATGCACATCACTAAAAAGTCCAAACGTAGAGCTGGTCTTTTGCATGGCTGAATCCGTGGTTTACATAATATTATTAGGACCTGTGAGGTAGGCTGAATAATGATCCTACAAAGAGATTCATTCCCTAATCTCTGGAACCTGTGAACATATTACCTTACATGGCAAAAGGGACTTTGCAGGTGTGATTAAGGTTTCAGATGAGGAGCTTATCCTGGGCCCAATCTCATCACGTGAATCCTTAGAAGTGGAAGAAGAGGAAGTCATAAGTTTCAGTCAGAGAGATGTAATATAAGAAGGACTCGACCTGCTGTTCCTCTCTCTGAAGATGGAGAAGGGGGGCCATGAGCCAAGGGATGTGGTAGCCTCTAGAAGTTGGGAATGACCCTCAGTGAACAGCCAGCAAGAAAACAGGGACCTCAAATGAGCAGGAACCAGATTCTCCCCTAGAGCTTCCAGAAAGAAACACAGTCCTGCCAACACCTTGATTTTAGTCCAGTGAGACCTATGCCATAATTCTGACTTCAAGACTGTAAGATAATAAATTTGTGTTTTTTAAGCCACTAATTTTGTTGTAATTTTTTACAACAGCAATAGAAAACTAATACAAATGGATACTTTTCCACCTCTGTATTCTACTTCCTTGTTGGCTCCATTCACAAGCCAGTGCAACAAATTACCACAAACTTAGTTGCTTTAAACAACAACTCAATTCTGGAGATCAGAAGTCCAAAGTGGATCAGCAGGGCTGTGCTCCTTCTGAAGGTTCTAGGGAAGAATCTGTTTTCTTGCTTATTCCAGCTTCTAGAGAAATCCTGCATTTCTTGGCTCCTGGCCCCTTCATCCATCTTCAAAGCCAGCAGTGTAGCATCTTCAAATCTCTCTCTCTCTCTGACTCTGACCATCATGCATCCCTCTAATAAGGACCTTTCTGATTATATTAGACCCATTCAGATAATCCAGGATAATCTCCCCATCTCAAAATCCTTAACTTAATGACATCTGCAAAGTCCCTTTTGCCATGTAAGATACATTCACAAGTTCCTGGCATTAGGACATGAACAACTTTAGGGTCCATTATTCTGGCTACCACACTAAACTTATTTAGTCATCTAAAGTGGGGGTTAGAAAGCTATGACCTGTGGGCCAAATCCAGTCTGTTGCTTGCTTTTGCACAGTCCACAAGATAAAAATGGTTTTCATATTTTCAAAGTCTTATGCTGAAAGAAACAAAAAACAAAGAATATGTGAGAGAGACCATATGGGTCTTGCAAAGCATAAAATTATTTACTATCTGGCTCTTTACAGAAGAAAGTTTGCCTACCCCTGATGTAAAGTTGCTTATAGCATTAGTGTTTCTTGAAATGCATGTAAAGAAATTAAGTAGATGATTGTCTCTAGTCTCTTTCCTCCCTCACATTTTCAATAATGTATTAAATAAATATGTACTGAGCACCTATTTGTATTAGGCACTGTCCTAGGCACTGGGAATACAAAAATATGAATAAGTCACAGCCTCTTCCCTCAAGCAGCTTACAGTCCATTAGAAAAATATGTATAGCAATAAAGTACATTAGGCATATGACACAGCCTAGGTAGGGTTTAGGGGAGTATAGCTTTTGGTGGGAATGCTTAGCCCATCCCCCTTTCTCTAAGAACTGCCCACTCTAGCCACGGAGTGGGACCCATGTAATAATTTCTGTAAGGAGCCCTGGTGGCACAGTGGTTAAGTGTTTGGCTGTTAACCCAAAGGTCAGCAGTTCGAACCCAATAGCTGCTCTGTAAAGATTACAGCCTTGGAAACCCTATGAGACAGCTCTACTCTGTCCTACAGAGTCCGACTATGAGTCAAAAATAACTGAACGGCAATGGGTTAAGGTTAACAGAAGCAGATTGCCAACTCTTTCTCCCAAGGAGCCATCAAACTTTTGGTTAGCAGCTTAACCGTTGAGCTACCAGGACATATAGGAAGGGCATTTTACCCAGAGTTTGAGAGTCAGAGAAAGTTTCCAAGTCCAAGTTACACCTAAATTAAAAAATTTAGGATTAGTAAGAGTTAACTGAATGGAGATAGTGAGGTGGCAAAGTTGGGGGAAGTATTCCAGGCAGAAGGAACAGCAGGTACAGAGGCTCTGAACTATGTACCTTTTGCCTGGCATCTTTTTCCTGTATTACACCTTAACTTTTACATGAGCCAAACTTGAATACAACAGGAATCATAGTTGGGGTAGGGGAAAGATGATAAGTTCAGTTTTGAACATTTGAGTTTAAACTGCCTATGGATATCCAGGAGTCTCTGAGTGGTGCAAATGGTTAACATGCTCCTCTGCTAACTGAAAAGTTGGAGGTTTGAGTCCATTTAGAGGTGCCTTAGAAGAAAGTCCTGGTGATTCACTTCTGAAAAATAAGCCACTGAAAACCCTATGGAGTAGAGTTTTACTCTGACACAGATGGTGTCACCATGAGTCAGAATCAACATGATGGCAACTGGTACGGACATGCAACTGGTTTTGTCAAGAAGATTGTTAAATATTTGAATGTGAAACTCTGAAGAGTGATCTGGGCTGGAGAAAGGATTTGAGCATATTCAACATACAGATCATGAAAGAAAGCCTAAGAGTGCATGAGATTGCCTGTATAGTGACAGTAGAATGAAAAGGAAAAAAAAAAAAAAAGCCCAGGACATAACCCCAAGGAATAATTAATACAGAAAACGTACTTAGAGAGAATTGTTTTAAGATGTGAAGGAAAATCAGCCGAGCATAAATGTTACAGAAGCCAAGCTAAGAAAACATTTCAATGAAGAGGGATGGTTAACTGTGTCGAACGCTGTCAGGATGGCCAAGTAAGAGAAAGGCTGAGTGCCTGCTGGATTTAGCAGAAATGAAGTTTTGGTCAGCTTGTTGAGAACAGTTCAGAGAATTTATGAGAACAAAAGCCAGACTACAATAGTGTGATGGTTAAGGTTGTGTGTCATCTTGGCTGGGCCATGATTCTCAGTGGTTTGGCAGTTATCATGTAGTTTTTCAGTTGTATGATGTGATCACTTCCATGATGAGATTTGATATAATGTGATCACCTCCATGATGGCATCTGCTGTGAGTAGCCGATCAGTTGGAAGGGAGTTTCCTTGGGCGTGTGGCCTGTATCGAATATAAGTGGACACTCTGACAAGGCTTGGGGGCTTTTGCTCACTCTGGATCCTGCAGCTGGCTCCTGTTCGTCTGACCTCCGGTCCTTGGGAGTTGAACTAGCCGCTGACCTGTGGTCTTGCCTGCTGGTCTTGGGATTCATCCAATCTGCACAGCCTGTGAGCAAGAGCCGTGCTCTCTGACCTGCCAGTCATGGGGTTTGCCAGCCCCTGCAGCTACATGAATCAGGAGAAACCTCTATCCTGATTCATGGACTTGGGATGTTCCAGCCCCTACAACCATGTGAGCCATTTCCTTGATATAAATCTCTCTCTCTCTCTCTCTCTCTATATATATTTATTTATTTATAGTTTTTACGGGCTTTGCTTCTCTAGAGAACCCAGCCTAAGACAAATAGTTTCAATGTCAGCAGCATAGCAGTGAGAGCAGAAGCCATGAGCTCCATGTACCACTCAGGGAAACCACAGAGAGAGGTGAGCACATTTTTAACCTCATGTTGAATTCAGGAAACACAAAATTGTTAATAGGTACAGTTTTGTTTTTTTTTTAAATTGTACTTTAGATGAAGGTGTACAGAACAAACTAGCTTCTCATTAAACAATTAGTACATGTATAGTTTTGTGGCATTGTTTAACAACCCCACGACATGTCAACACTCTCCTCTTCTTGACCTTGGGTTCCCTATTACCAGCTTTCCTGTCCCCTACTGCCTTCCAGTTTTTGCCCCTGGGCTGGTGTGCCCCTTTAGTCTCATTTTGTTTCATGGGCCTGTCTCATCTTTGGCTGAAGGCTGACCCTCAGGAGTGACTTCAGTGCTGAGCTAAAAGGGTGTCAGGGGGCTATACTCTCAGAGTTTCTCCAGTCTCTGTCAGACCAGTAAGTCTGGTCTTTTTTTTTCTTTTTGTGAGTTAGAATTTTGTTCTATATTTTTCTCCAGCTCTGTCCAGGATCCTCTGTTGGAATCCCTATCAGAGCAGTTGATGGTTGTAGCCGGACACCATCCAGTTGTGCTGGACTCAGTCTGGTGGAGGCTGTAGTACTTGTGGTCCATCAGTTATTTGGACTAATCTTTCCCTTGTGTCTTTGGTTTTCTTCATTCTTTCTTG
>NW_004443968.1:2919457-2950890 GCF_000243295.1 Trichechus manatus latirostris
CCTGATTCATGGACTTGGGATGTTCCAGCCCCTACAACCATGTGAGCCATTTCCTTGATATAAATCTCTCTCTCTCTCTCTCTCTCTATATATATTTATTTATTTATAGTTTTTACGGGCTTTGCTTCTCTAGAGAACCCAGCCTAAGACAAATAGTTTCAATGTCAGCAGCATAGCAGTGAGAGCAGAAGCCATGAGCTCCATGTACCACTCAGGGAAACCACAGAGAGAGGTGAGCACATTTTTAACCTCATGTTGAATTCAGGAAACACAAAATTGTTAATAGGTACAGTTTTGTTTTTTTTTTAAATTGTACTTTAGATGAAGGTGTACAGAACAAACTAGCTTCTCATTAAACAATTAGTACATGTATAGTTTTGTGGCATTGTTTAACAACCCCACGACATGTCAACACTCTCCTCTTCTTGACCTTGGGTTCCCTATTACCAGCTTTCCTGTCCCCTACTGCCTTCCAGTTTTTGCCCCTGGGCTGGTGTGCCCCTTTAGTCTCATTTTGTTTCATGGGCCTGTCTCATCTTTGGCTGAAGGCTGACCCTCAGGAGTGACTTCAGTGCTGAGCTAAAAGGGTGTCAGGGGGCTATACTCTCAGAGTTTCTCCAGTCTCTGTCAGACCAGTAAGTCTGGTCTTTTTTTTTCTTTTTGTGAGTTAGAATTTTGTTCTATATTTTTCTCCAGCTCTGTCCAGGATCCTCTGTTGGAATCCCTATCAGAGCAGTTGATGGTTGTAGCCGGACACCATCCAGTTGTGCTGGACTCAGTCTGGTGGAGGCTGTAGTACTTGTGGTCCATCAGTTATTTGGACTAATCTTTCCCTTGTGTCTTTGGTTTTCTTCATTCTTTCTTGATCCAGACACGGTGAGACCAGTGGAGTATCTTAGGTGGCTGCTCACAAGCTTTTAAGACCCCAGGCGCTACTAACCAAAGTAGAATGTAGAACATTTTCTTTATAAATTATGTTATGCCAATTGAGCTAGATGTTCCCCTAGACGATGGTCCCCACAGCCCTCAGCCCAGTAAATTCAGTCCCTCAGGGAGTTCAGAAGTGTCTATGGAGCTTCCATGGCCTTGCCTTGGACAATTGTGCTGGCGTCCCCGCTACTGTGTACTGTCTTACCCGTCACCAAGGTTATAGTAGGTATATTTTGATTAAAGATGAAAGTAACTTTATTTAATTCAATAGGAAAAAATAAGTACCTTGGAGCCGTGGTAGTGAAATGGTTAAGAACTTAGGCTGCTAACCAAAAGGTCAGCAGTTTGTGGTGGCAAAGTGGTTAAGAGCTCAGGCTGCTAACCAAAAGGTCGGCAGTTCGAATCCACCAGCCACTCCTTGGAAACCCTATGGGGCAGTTTTAGTCTGTCCTGTAGGGTCGCTATGAGTCAGAGTCAACTTGCTGGCAACAGGGTTGGTTTGGTTTTTTATTCTTTTGGATAAAACAATGCCACTGAGAAAATTGAATCTTTTCTTTCAGTCATTGAATTATCACTATGTAGGCACATTTTTAAGGAACCCCACAGAAGCAACTTCCTAATCTTTTGACCTTCACATTTATGTAACACTTCAGAATTCAAAAACATTTGTTCATCCTCAGAATACCATCTTCAAAAATGCACTATTTTTATTATTTTCTCCATTTTACACATGGAGAATCTGAGGTCTACAGAGTTTAAAGTGACTTTTCCTAGGTCTCTCAGTATCTCACAGTGGTATGGTTAGAATCATTCCTTCAACTCAACAAAACATTCCCCAACACCTGTAGTATACCAGGCTCTGTGAGAGCATTAGCTATGGAAATAAATGAGATGCCTCTTTGTCACCAGCTTTCCCCATACCATGGATGTAGGACCTCTTCTTGGACTGTACTGGGTGGAGGAGGACATAGGAGAGAAGGGTGAACCTCGTAAATTGGAAGAGCTACCAGTGCCCTCTAACTCTTCTGCTAAGGGTGGAGTTGGGTGGTTCCTTGCCTCCAGAGATTTTAGCCTGCTACAGGCTCTAGCCCAAACCCCACATGGTGCCACTTATGGCTTACTCATTATCGGTGTGGAGTGAGAAAACAAGAGAGTTCTAGACAGATAGACCTTAGAAGCAGAGAAAGGAAGAAAAGCTTGTGAAGGAGACTAAAAGAACCTGCCAGAGTTTCAGGAGGAAAACCAGGGGATGTTGGTATAAGCTTCACTGAGGAAAGGAGGCTGGTTCTTTGAGGGAATTGTCAGCAGTGTGAAATGTCACAAAGAGCTTCTTAAATAAGATGAAGTTTGAGAAGTGTCCACTGGATTTTTCCAATTAGGAAATCACTGATGACCTTGCCAAGTAGTGTTTGTTGGCCAAATACAGTTGTATTAGTTATGGACTAAACAAAGACACCGCCTGCATTTTTCTCATGAAACCATCCCCTCCTTTGAACGCAATTTCCTAAGGGGTGCAAAGGCACCAAATGCACTTGTGAATAAATTGATCGTTTTAGTGGAGTGGAAGAGGGCAAAGCCCAATTACAATAAGTTGAAGACTAAATACAAAGAGGGAAAGAGGGCATGTGCTAGATCTAAGCTCAGTTCTCCTACTGAGCAGTTTTCTTTTCACCTGCCAGAAACAGGGATTTTCACTGTGGAAGGAGGAGATGAATCAGAGAGGGGTTACGGGAGCAAATGGAAAGGGAGTAGAGGGAGAAGGACTGCGGTAGAACATGAGTTCTGGCTTTTATTGCTAATAAAGCTTAGCTATTTATTATGTCTGCAGAGCTCCACATAGTTTTAAAGTTGTTTCATATTGCATTTGATTCTTAAAAAAAAAAACCCTGGGAGATGGATAATGCAGCATTCTCTACCCCATTCCACAGATGAGGAGACTAGTATGCAAAAGTTCAGTCTTATTGATGGAGCCAGAGAATGCATATTCTAATGGTTCAAGGATGAATCTTGCCTACAGGTCCAGATGCATATCCTAGCATTGCCGCTTAGGAGCAAATTACAGCAAACCACAGAACTTCTGTTTGCACAATTGTTGTATGGAACACATAATATCTGCCTTACAGAGAGGATAAAATGAGATGACAAAAGCAAACACTTAGTATGGAGACAAAGGAGCCCTGGTGGCACAATGATTAAGCACTAGGCTGCTAACTGAAAGGTTGGTAGTTCGAACCCCCCCAGCAGCTCCTGGGAGAAAGACCTAAGATCTACTTCTGTAACAATCACAGCCTAGAAAACCCTTTGGGCAGTTCTACTCTGTCACCTGGGACTGCTACGAGTGGAAATTGATTAGGGGGAACCTAACAACAGTATAGAGCAGACCCCAGGCAATGATCAACATACATAAATTCTCTTAGCCCCTCTTCTCCACCTGGAACTCCGGTTCATAGTTACAAGCAACATAGTTACTATCGTAATTTAGCCATTCACTTCTTTTCAAACATAAGGAAGCTTTGGTTTAATAAAAATCCAGGTGGGGTAGTTTGTAGAAATTCTGTTCCTTACTGTTTTTCATACAGAATTCCTCTAATTATGTCATTACAATTTTGGAATACTTCTTAAAAAGTTTAATCTCCCATCTTGCTTCCTGCAGACATACTCAGAGGCTAATAGAGTTTTGTGGTTTTCAGGAAATGGAGAAGAAGAAGGCATTACTTTTGTGTTAAACTATGGTACTATGAAGATGTAAGATTGTTTCAGGTTTTATAGCCAATATTTTATTGTGCATCACATGCAATTCTACTCATGTGATTTAAAAACGTAGAGATTGGGGACAGACTGGGAAAAATCACTATGCATAAAATCTAAGAAATTGTCGTTATACTTTTTAAATATTTTGCCAAATCAGTAAATATGAGTTTAAATAACTCACATCATGATATAGATATGCTGATGTGATGCTCTAGTGTCTTAAATACAGACTGCTTGTGGAGATGTATTCTGGTAACAAAGAATATAGCATTTTAAAATTGATGCTAGCATTGTATCTCTAAATGAAGAATAAATGCAACTGGAATATTTTTTCGTGTTTTTAATATTGTAGTGCCGTTGAAATCATTATCCACTGGTCATGTTAATCTGAAAATGCACACCATATTCGTATGATCTGTATAATGCAAAAAGTGTTCAAAGATGCGATAATGTACAGCTTCCTTTGGGTATTTATTATCAGATTACCGTAATGTGCATTGGGTCTAAGAATCTGATCTAGAAAACAATATGTACTTTCTCTTCTAATATTGTACCACACAGTGTGCTGGATGTGGCTGTAGAGAATTCTCTCTGCATTTCCGGGTCTATGTAAAAACACTGTAGCAGTTAACCAATAAAACAAAGAAGAAACCTGTAAATAGCTGGCTTAAATAGGTTTTCAGAAGGCTTGAGTTCTGAAACATAATATGTGAGGAATTTGTATTAAGTTTGGAGAAAGGAAAATGGAAATTACTGCAGCTGTGAGTCAAGAAATTAATTCCAGGGAAAAGAAATAATACTTTCTTTCCTAAAAGATGGCGACAAAATATATGCTCTTGGTTTGGATGTGTTTCTTGATTTTGTGTTATTGGCTATGAAATATACCTGCCCCGAAGAGCAATAGCATCTAATAGGAAATTATTAACCTATTTCATAACTCAAATATGGGAACATCCCCACTCATAATGTTTTGGTTTATAAAGATAATTGACTACGGTGGAACTTTTGAAGGTAGTAAAGAAAGGTATGTAAGTGTATTTAGTCTATATAGTTTAGGGTTCATGAAAATTGGTTGGTAAAGTGAGAAGTCTTGTTTATCTGAGACAGAAAACGTCACAGGACATGGTTTTACATACGATAAACTCATTAGAAAGAGTCTTATTTGTTAACTAATTCTGTTATTCTGTGGTTAAAATTGACCCACCAGTGTTCTCACTGTATCTCAGAAAATGTATTTACTTGGGGTCTTGGATTGAGTTATGTCCCCAAGAAAATGTGTGTATCAGTTTGGCTGGCCCATGATTCCTGGTATTGTGTGATTTTCCTATATGTTGTAAATCCTGCCTCTATGATGTTAATGAGGGACGATGGGTGGCAATTGTGTTAGTAAGGCAGGACTCAATCTACAAGATTGAATTGTGTCCTGAGGCAATCTCTTGAGATATGAAAGAGAGAAGTGAGCAGAGAGATGAGGGGGACCTCATACCACCAAGAAAGTAGTGCCAGGAGCAGAACATGTCCTTTAGAGTGATTTTATGATAATGATATACCAAGATTTTAAGAGTGATTATATTTGGGTGATCAGATTGGTGGTGATTTTTGTTTTTAATATTTATCTTTCCTTTGTGCTTTTCAAAGTTATCTTCATTGGCTGTTTATTTTTTTTAAAATTAGAAAGATTAAAATTATAAACATACCCTCATTAAAGGTAAGAGGGAAACAATAAGTGCAAAGACACAACCTAGTATTTTTTTTAATAATATTTTATCACATTTTAGTTAAATGTTTACACAGCAAATCTGTTTTTCACCTTTTTTTAAAATTGTGCTTTAAGTGAAAGTTTACAGCTCAAGTTAGTTTCTCATACAAAAATTTATACACACCTGGTTATGTGACCCTAGTTGCTATTCCTATGTCAGCACACTCCTCCTTTCCACCTCGGATTTCCTGTGTCCATTCAGCCAGCTCCTGTCCCTTTCTGCCTTCTCATTTCACCTCTGGACAGGAGCTGCCCATTTAGTCTCATTTATCTACTTGAACTAAGAAGCACACTCTTTACCAGTATCATTTTATGTCTTACAGTCCAGTCTAATCTTTGTTTGAAGAGTTGGCTTCGGGAATAGTTTTAGATCTGGGTCAACAGAGAGTCCGGGGCCATGTCTTCTGGAGTTCCTCCAGTCTCAGTCAGACCATTAAGTCTGGTCTCTTTACTAGAATTTGAGTTCTGTACCCCACTTTACACAGTAAATTAGGTTCCCCTTTAACAACTTTTACACAAATTGTTCTGTGCCATTGGTTACAATTTTTACAATGAGTCAGCATTTTCGTTATTTCCATTCTGTTTGTTCTGTTTCCATTGATGCATCCCTTTCTCCTCCTTGCCTTCTCATCTTTGTTTTTGGGTAAATGTTGACCATTTGGTCTCATCTAGCTAATTACTTATGGGTGAAATTGTTTATTTTATAAGCCAATGTATTATTTGTCTGAAAGGTGACCTACAGAAATAGCTTCAAATCCAAGTTCAAAGGTTATCTTAGGGACATAGTCTAGTCTAGTCTCTATTGGCCCAGTAGGACTGGCCTTTTTTAGGAATTTGAGTTTTGTTCCACATTTTTCTCCCATTCTGTCCAGGACCTTCTATCATGTCCCTGGTCAGAAGGGTCAGTAGCATTCTCATGTTAGGAGAGGCTGTGGTTTGTGTGGGCTAGTATCTTCTTTGAGCATTTGATTTCCTTCATTCCCTTTTGTTCCATACTAGTAGAGAGCAATCGTTGTATCTTTGATGGCCAATCACAAGCTTTTAAGACCCCAGATGCTACTCACCAATTTAAGATGTAGAACATTATCTTTGTGAACTATGTCATGCCAATAACTAAGCTTTCCCCCAGGATTATGGTCCCAAGCCATCTGACCCAGTAAACCAATCCTGTGAGTTGTTTGAGTATACCTAGGAAGACTATGAAACTGCCCCCTATGTGGTTTGTTATATTTTACACAGCACACACAAATGTGTATATATGCATGTCTACAGATACACATGAAGAAGTTGAAGATTTTTACCAACTTCTACAGTCTGAAATTGATCGAACATGCAATCAGGATGCATTGATAATTACTGGTGATTGGGATGCAAAAGTTAGAAACAAAGAAGGATGATCGGTAGGTGGAAAATATGACCTTGGTGATAGAAATGATGCCGGAGATTGCATGATAGAATTTTGCAATACCAACGACTTCTTCATTGCAAATACCTTTTTTAACAACATCAATGGTGACTATACATGGACCTTGCCAGATGAAATACACAGGAATCAAATAGACTATACTGTGGAAAGAGATGATGGAAAAGTTCAATATCATCAGTCAGAACATGGCCAGGGGCCGACTGTGGAACAGACCACCAATAGCTTATACGCAAGTTCAAGTTGAAGCTGAAGGAAATTAGAACAAGTCCACAAGAACTAAAGTACAACCTAGAGTATATCCCACCTGAATTTAGAGACCATCTCAAGGATAGGTTTGATGTGTTGAACACTAATGACCGAAGATGAGACCAGTTGTGGAATGACATTAAGGACATCATATATGAAGAAAGCAAGAGGTCATTAAAAAGACAAGAAGGAAAGAAGAGACCAAAATGAATGTCAGAGAGACTCTGAAAGTTGCTCCTGAATATCAAGTAGCTAAAGCACACAGAAGAAATGATGCAGTAAAAGAGCTGAACAGAAGGTTTCAAGGGGCAGTTCAAGTAGACAAAGTAGAATATTATAATGACATGTGATAGAAAACCAAAAGAGAAGAACACGCTCGGCATTTCTCAAGCTGAAAGAACTGAAGAAAAAATTCAAGCCTCGAATTGCAGTATTGAAGGATTCTACGGCGAAAATATTAAATGATGCAGGAAGCATCAAAAGAAGATAAAGGGAATACGCAGAGTCATCACACCAAAAAGAACTGATCGATGTTCAACCATTTCAGGATGTAGCATATAATCAGGAACTGATGGTAGTGAAGGAAGAGGTCCAAGCTGCACTGAAGGCATTGGCGAAAAACAAGGCTTCAGGAATTGATGGAATACCAATGGAGATGTTTCAACAAATGACTGCAGTGCTGGAAGTGCTTACCCATCTGTGTCAAGAAATTTGGCAGACAGCTACCTGGCCAACCAACTGGAAGAGATACTTATTTGTGCCTATTCCAAATAAAGGTGATCCAACCAAATGTGGAAATTATCGAACAATATTAATATCACACGCAAGTAAAATTTTGCTGAAGATCATTCAAAAGTGGCTGCCGCAGTATATCAACAGGGAACTGCTAGAAATTCAAGCCAGATACAGAAGAGGACATGGAACCGGGGATGTCATTGCAGGTGTCCGATGGATCTTGGCTGAAAGCAGAGAATACCAGAAAGATGTTTACCTGTGTTTTATTCACTATGCAAAGGTGTTCAACTGGGTGAATCATAACAAATTATGGATAACATTGAGAAGAATTGGAATTCCAGGACACTTAACTGTGCTCGTGAGAAACCTGTACATAGATGAAGAAGCAGTCGTTTAAACAAAACAAGGGAATACTGTGTGGTTTAAAGTCAGGAAAAGTGTGTGTCAGGGTTGTATCCTTTCACCATGCTTGTTTAAACTGTTTGCTGAGCAAATAATCCCAGAAACTGGACTACATGAAGAAGGGGGCATCAGAACTGGAGGAAGATTCATTACCAACCTGCATTATGCAGATGAGACAACCTTGCTTGCTGAAAGTGAAGAGGACTTGAAGCACTTATTAATGAAGATCGAAGACCGCTGCCTTCAGTATGGATTACATCTCAACATACAGAAAACAAAAGTCCTCACAACTGGACCAAAAGTAACATCATGATAAACAGAGAAAATATTGAAGTTGTCAAGGATTTCATTTTACTTGGATCCACAATCAACACTCATGGAAGCAGCAGCCAAGAAATCAAAAAACACATCGCATTAGGCAAATCTGCTGCAGAAGACCTCTTTCAAGTGTTGAAAAGCAAAGATGTCACCTTGAACACTAAGGTACGCCTGACCCAAGCCATGGTGTTTTCAATCATCTCATACGCATGTGAAAGCTGAATGATGAATAAGGAAGACCAAAGAAGAATTGATGCCTTTGAATTGTGGTGTTGGCAGAGAATATTGAATATACCATGGACTGCCAAAAGAACGAACAAATCTGTCTTGGAAGAAGTACAACCAGAATGCTCCTTAGAAGCAAGGATGGTGAGACTACGTCTCACATACTTTGGACACGTTATCAGGAGGCATCAGTCCCTGGAGAAGGACACCATGCTTGTTAAAGTAGAGGATCAGTGAAAAAAAGGAAGACCCTCATAGAGATGGATTGGCACAGTGGGTGTGACAGTGGGCTTAAGCAAAACAACAATTGTGAGTATGGCACAATACTGGGCAGTGTTTTGTTCTGTTGTACATACAGTCGCTATGAGTCAGAACTGACTCAATGACACCTAACAACAACAACAACTATATATATAGTTTTGCTTCTGTAGAGAACCCAGCCTAAGACAACCATGGATTCCAGAAGAATGAGCAAATCTGTCTTGGAAGAAGTACAGCCAGAATGCTCCTTAGAAGCAAGGATGGCAAGACTTTGTCGCATGTACTTTGGACATGTTATCAGGAGGGACTAGTCCCTGGAGCAGGACATCAAGCTTGGGAAAGTAGAGGGTCAGTGAAAGAGAGGTAGACCCTCAACAAGATTGAATTGACACAGTGTCTGCAACAATGGGCTGAAACATAGCAGTGATTGCAAGGATGGCTCAGGACCAGGCAGTGTTTCTTTCTGTTGTACGTAGGGTCACTATGAGTCAGAATCGACTCAACGGCACCTAACAACAACAACAGGTAGGTCGTGTGTTTCTAGAAATTTATCCATTTCTTCTAGGTTTTTAAATTTATTGGAGTACAATTTTTCATAATATTCTGTTACGATCTTTTTAATTTTGGTTAGTTCTGTTGTAATGTCATCCATCTCATTTCTTATTTTGGTTATTTTTATCTTCTTTTTTTTTTCCCTTTGTCAATTTGGCCAGTGGTTTGTCAATTTTATTGATCCTCTCAAAGAACCAACTTCTAGTCTTGTTGATTCTTTATATTGTTTTTCTATTTCATTTATTTCTGTTGCTATCATTATAATTTCCTTTCTTATGGTGACCATGAACTACTTTTGCTACTCCTTTCTATTTTTTTGAGGTGTAAGTTTAAGATATTGATTTTGGCCCTTTCTTCTTTTTTGATGTGCACATTTATTGCTATAATTTCTCCTCTGAGCACTGCTTTTTCTGTGTCCCAAATGTTTTGGTATATTGTGTTTTCATTCTCATTTGCTTCTAGGAATTTTTTAATTTCTTCCATTACCCAGTAGTTTTTAAGTATGGTGTTATTCAGTTTCCATGTATTTAATTTTTTCCTTGTTCTTTCTGTGGTTGATTTCTAGTATTATAGTGTTAAGATCAGAGAATATGCTTTGTATTATTTCAGTGTTTTTAATTTATTGAGGTTTGCTTTGTGGCCTAAGATATGGTCTATTCTAGAGAGTGATCCACGTGTGTTGGAGAAGAATATGTACTGTGCTACTGTCGGGTAGTGTGTTCTTTATTGGTTTATGAGGTCAGTTTGGTTGATTGTGTTAATTAGGTCTTCTGTATCTTTGTTGAGTTTCTCTCTAGTAGTTCTGCCCATCATTGAAAGTAATGTGTTCAAATTTCATATGATTATTGTAGAACTGTCTGTTTCTCTTTTCAGTTTTGTTAGCGTTTGTTTTATGTATTTTGGAGCTCTGTCGTTGGGTGCGTAAATATTTATTATGGTTATGCCCTCTTGGTGAATTGATACTTAATCATTATACAATGCCCTTCCTTTTCTCTTATAATGGATTTTAACTTAAAGTCTATTTTATCAGAGATTATTATTGCCACTCCTGCTCTCTTTCACTATTTGCTTAATATATTTTTTCCATCCTTTGATTTTTAACCTATTTGTGTCTTTGTGTCTAAGGTGTATATTTTGTAGACAACATATTGATGGGTCATTTTTTTTATCCATTCTGTCACTCTCTGTCTCTTGATTGGTACATTTAAACCATTTACATTCAGTGTGATTATCAATAGGTATGAATTTGCTGCTGCCGTTTTGTTTTTTATTTTTTAAATTTTTTTGTGATGTTAACCGTTCTGCTTAATTTTCTGTGCTGAGTTATTTTTATTTATGGATTTTCTTTTCATTTTCTTCATTGTTGTTAATTTTGTGTTTGCTGAGTCTACTTGATTTTCTTCTTCTTTACTTTGGTTAGTAGATTTATTAATTTTCTTTGTGGTTACTCTAAAATTTACCTTTATCTTTCTAAGTTTAAAACAGTCCGTTATATCTTGATATTGCCTTAACTTCTCTGCATATGGGAATTCTATAATTACGCCATTTATTCTCCCTTTTCATTTTGAGGCTGTCATCAGTTACAAATTGAGATCTCTTGTTCCTAGTTTTCAGTTGTGCAGCTTTATTTTGCTTTTGATAACTCTGTATCTGGATTTGTATTTGGGTGATGCTGTCATGTGTCTTAATCTCAGGTTGTTGTCTGATGTTATTGGCTCTCTGTCCAAAGGACTCTCTTTACTATTTCCTGTAAAGTTGGTCTGATTTTTACAAATCCTCTTCACTTCTGTTTGTCTGGGAATGTCCTAGTTTCTTTATCATATTTTAAAGACAATTTTGCTGTATATATTATCCTTGGTTGGCAATTCTTTTCTTTCAGGGTTTTACATATGTCATCTTATTGCCTCTTGCCTGCATGGTTTATGCCAGGAAATCACAGCTTAGTCTTATTAGTGACCCTTTGTAGTTGATACTTTGTTTTTCACAAGCTGCTCTCAGAATACTTTCTTAGTTTTTGGTTTTTGAAAGTTTGATTATGCTATGTGTTGGTGACTTTCTTTTAGGGTCTATCCTGTATGTGTTCATTGAGCTTCTTGGATGGAAACTTTGTCACCTTTCATGGTATTAGGGAAGTTTTCTGCCAATAAATCTTCAACAATTCCTTCTGTGCTTTTTTTTCTCTCCTCTTGTTCTTGAATTCCAATTACGTGTAAATTATTCCTCTTGAGAGTGTCCCAGGTGACTCTTAGGTTTTCTACATTTTTTTTTTTTTTCTGATTGTTCCTCAAGCATGTTAGTATCAGGGGATTTGTCCTCTATTTTGATTTTTTCTCCCATTGATTTAATTCTACTTCTCTGTCCTTCTATTGAGTTATCTAAATCTTATATTTTATTGTAAACCTTCTGGATTTCTAGTTGTTGCTTTTGTATAATTTCTAATTGTTTATTTTGTCATTTTGTTCTTGTATTGTTTTCCTGAATTCTTCTAGGGTTTTGTCTGTGTTTTCCTTGCTCTCTTTGAGGATCCTATATATAAGACTTTTGAATTCCTTGTCAGGTAGTTCTATTACTATTTCTTCCTCAGGAAGATTTTCTGCCCATTTATCTTGCTCACTTGTTTGAGCCTTCTTATCCTGTTTCTTCATGATTTGTTATTGTCTGCTGTTTCCGAGGCATTAAGGTGTTTGTTTACATATTTCTTTACTGATTGTATGTATTTTGTTTTGTGCTGATTTTTTTGGTTTTGATGTATCCAGAGTTTTGTTTCTTCTCTTTCTCTTTAGAATGTCTTTCTTATTTTGCATTATTTTAATTGTTGTTGTTTTGTGATCCTGGTCTATGTGTGACTTTGGTGGTATCTGTTGGCTCATTGCGATTTGCTCTCATTAGTGGTTATGGTGGTTCACACCCACATGTGAACCCTCTGTAGTTAGGCTCGTATGTTTCCCCTTACTGGACTGAGCGGAGGTGGGACAGTGGGTTTTCCTCTCATATTGGGTGACAAGAGTTGGGTGATCAGGGTCCCCCCAAGCCTTTGTGGGACCATGGGGTCCTTCTTGGTTGGTGGTAGCAGTTAGTGCATTCTCTGGAGGTCAGGGCAGGATATCTCTGTATCAGCTGTGAAGGAGTACTACCCAAATGGATGGGGTAGGCCCACTGTGAGTGCACGAATTGGTGTCTCAGTAGGTGTGAGGTATCAAGATGTTTCAGTGCAAGTGCAGATGGCCTGCAGGAACTGTTTGGGTGCGGGATGTGTGCTGTTACAGCTGTGTGGCTGTTAGATGAGGTCACTAGGATCCCCTGCTTGTCATTTGGCAAAGGTGCAGATGGAGCCTGTCATGCTGTGACTGGTGTTGCTGGTGAGGTGATGTGTCTGTCCAGCTGGTCACCTGGGCATGGTTGCAGGGAGTGTTTTCAATGGCCACTGGGTTAGGTGCTGTGTGTGTGCACTGCTGGTTGCCAGGTGATCAGAATGAGTGTGCACAGGTCACCAGTCACTGGATTAATGGCATGGGAACTCATACTACCAGTCATTGGGTGGGCTAGGCAGCATAGGAATGGTCAGAGTGAGCAAGCACAAGCCTCTGGTTGCAGGTCCAACAGCAAGTGAGTGCATGCTGCAGATCGTTGGTGGGTGTGGTAGCGCGGGGATGGGTGTGGGCATGCACAAGCCTCCAGTCACAGGTCTAAAGGTGCGGAAGTGTGCGCACCATGGATTGCCTGGGGTGGGGGGGCTCACCACTGGTCACTAGGAGAGCCGGGGGGATAAGGAGGTACAGGAGTGTATTCCCCCAGTCTCTGGTGTGGGTGCTGGGGCACTCCCCACAGAATGCAGCTGGTTATCAAGACCCAGCCTCGACCAAGTGCAAGGGGGGGTTATTCAGCATCTAGCCAGGTAGGGGATCTCTAGCCACCACTCCAAGGATCCTCCATTCTGCCAGTGCCACCCGCCCAAATGATCATGGACCACCACTGACGAGTAGTTCGGTCCCTATATTCTGGCTTCCTCCCTGCTCTATGGTTGCCTGTATCCCTAGGGCCCTTGCCCTGCTTCCTGCACCTTTCCTCCTTGGATCCAGTCCGTGTTCTGCTCACCTTGCCTTGCTCAGGGTTTGTTTACACAAATAGGAGACAGAGATACTCCTATTGGGGATTCCATGAAGTTGCCTTCCTGTACTCCTCACACAGGAACACTGCTTGTTTTGTCTCAAGACGGCCATGCTGTGCTGGGCTGGCTGGTAGGGCACCTACGATCTGCGAGTCTCTTCATTCACTTTTTTTCATTCCATTTCTCCTTCTCAAAGGTGTTGAGTCTAATTCTTCATGCTTCCGTTTGCTGTTCTGGGTGACCAGATTGTCATCTGTATCTGTTTCACTTAGTTTCTTGGTTCTTTGCTTCAGGGAGATGGCAAAGTGTGTGTGACTAAGCCACCATCTTGGGCCGTCCTCCCTCAGTGTGTTCTTGCCAGTGGGTATGATATCTGAATCAGGCGAATCCACCCTCTTCGTTTACCAAACTCACTTGGTGACAAGATAAGAGCAAAAGGAGGACTGGTATTAATGCAACAGGCCCTCAAGAAATGAAATGGATGACTTTGTTCTCAAGCTCCTGGTCATGAGCCTATACTTGAAACAACCTCAGGTTTGATTACGATTGCTCAACTTAATTGAAGAAATTTATTATCTGATTGTCATTATTTATCTCCAAACATCGGGCTTAAACATCCCTTTTTACTGTTAAACATATACTGCTCAAAATCGCTATGGAAAGTTTAACTACCAAAAAAAAATATCATTTCCATTGAGTCAGTTCTAACTCATAGCAACCCTATAAGGCAGAATAGTACTGCCCTACAGTTCCCAAGGTTGTAATCTTCATGGAAGTCGATTGCCACATCTTTCTCCTGTAGAGTGGCTAGTGGGTTAGAACTACCAACCTTTCGGTTAGCAGCTGAGTACTTAACCACTGTGCCACCAGGGCTCTAGTGCTTTCACAAAACATATAGGAAAACCACTACCTTTGTTTTAAAGTTATACTTTGTAAAGTATTTTGCAGAGACAAAAAACACTTTTAACTTATTTTGCAAACGAAGAGAAAAAGATCATTTCTGTTAACCTTTATCTTTACTTGATATTAAATAATCTGGCACATTTGTCATTTCCCCCTGTGTTTGGCATTTTCTGCACGTTGTTAATACTGATTCTATCTACTCATCTGCCAGAAGGAAATCAGGTGTCAATAGTCACTTCTGTGTTCCAGCGTTCCTAAAGGAAATGAAGACATGTTCTTTTGCTTTAAAAAAAATCCATGAAAAAGTAACAATTTCTTATAGTGTATTTAAAACACATTTCTTTAATTTAAGAATGCTGAACTTACAGTATAATTTTGTTTAGTACATAAGTTCTTCCACAGTTACATGGGCCAGGGAATAAAGGTTGGCCTGGATCTCAAGAATATTCCTTTAAAATATTAGCGTTTTTAATAAATTATCAAAAGGGCAGTGGTAGTTAAGCAGAATTCTCCCGTTCCATATGGGAGAGTCAGGTTCAATTCCCAGCCAGTGCACCTCATGCGCAGCCACCACCCATCTGTTAGTGAAAGCTTGTGTATTGCTACAATGCTAAACAGGTTTCAGCAGAGCTTCCAGACTAAGAAGGACAAGAAAGAAAGGTCTGGTGATTTGCTTCTGAAAATCAGCCAATGAAAACCTTATGGATCACATAGGTCCAATCCCATTGTGTATGGGGTTGCCATGAGTAGAGGCCAACTTAACAGCAGCTACCAACAATAAATTATCATGGGAAGAGTGTTAGGAAACATGGTCCAAACTTCCTGCTTCTTTCCTAAAAAATGCCTTTAGAAAACAATGAAAAGAGAATGTAAATAATCTCTTAAAAAATCATCCCGTAGACAGAAAAATAATCTATTCAAATAGTTCTAACTAAATCAATTTGAATTATCTGATGATGGTCATGGCAACGTACCCTTCTTAGGAGACCACTGCCCTAAGATTCAAGAGCCACACCAGTTCCATCCCAAATCAACAGTGTGAACTTGGGCAAAACCCAGAACCTCTGAGCTAAGGTTCCTTGGTACACTTTACCTAGCAATTTTGATCAGCACACGTTTAACAGTAAAATGTCTGTAATAATGAAGGGATTAGACAAATCTATCACATGCCTTCTAGTCTCATACTCACATGATTTTTTAAAAACTCACATTTTAAAACATTTTATATATTTTTAAAACACAAAGTTATACTAGAGATGAAAGCTCATATATTGAACTGCCTCCACTTTTCTCTTTGCAGTCAATTACCACCCCAATCTAATGTTTCACTTTATATAAATTCATTTGTTCTTTCATTCACTTCAAATATGTGATGACATAGCTATAAAATCAACTTTTGGCTATTTTGAATAACCCCAAATAGCAAGTAATTTAACAATCACTTCCACTTGACTTTGGAACCTATTACATGCATTGTTTTTTTCCAGAAAATTTACCTCATAATTATGTTGTGTGAGAGGGAAATGAGTTTCTATTCTAAACTCACACATTGAATTCTGACTGCTAGGTGACGAGGAGAAGCATTCCAGGGTTAACATTTGCCATGTTGCCACAGATAATTAGAATTGACTACATGTGTCTTTTAACTCTAACTTTCGAATCAGCTCTTATGAATCTAGGTTACCATCTACTGTTTTATTTATTTATTTTTTGAAACTTCTCTGGATCTCACCTTTCCTTGTACAAATTTTATACACTGTGTGTACAGCTTTTGGAGGCTTTGTTTTCCATACTTCCTAAGAGCATTACCTTCTGTGCTCTAAGAGAGTTACCTATTACGATAAAAACGTAGAAACTTCTTTAGAGAGGTAGCTCTTATTAATGCGTACTGTAGCTATAAGACATTATTATAACTGAAGACTTCTTATAATCCCCTAAACTTTCATTGTAAACTGAAGGCAATTCAATTCAAGTCAGCCTACGTAAGGATTCTCTTAAAGGCTGCTCTTCTTGCTTAGTGAAATTCTGCCTTCCCTAGTTATCATTCACCATCAGAACTTTGAACAATACCCACAATACTTACTCTATATATTTGCTCCCTTGTCAGCCTATTTTGCCCCATACTCAACTTCTTGAATTTTAAAGACTTTATCTAAGCCAACAATCTCAAAATGTTTCATTTGGTATATTCCAATACTTTAAGGATCTGCTTCCCAGGGCTAATACAATGTATTTTGATCACATAAATATTACCTGGATTTATTAGGGCCTTTGCAGTCAAAACATTAATACCTGATTATTCCACAAAGGCTTGGCTTGATGTCACTTTTAGTACAGTGTTATTAATTGCTAAATTTATAAATACACTTATGCAGAATTTTGGGGGGAGAATTAATTCATTGAGTCATTCAACAAATATTTAGTGAGTGTTTACAATGGGCCAACACAGTTCTAGCTGCTATACTGTGGCTAATGCAGCAGACTGAATGCCTGTTCCCATGAAGGATAAATTCAAGCAGGAGAGTTGGACAGCAAACAAACATGTACATACACAAAAGAAACTGAGTGTGATAAGAGCTCTGAAGAAAAACAGGGCGATGGACAGAAGGTGTTCAGGTTACGTTTTAGATTAGGTGGTCATGGAAAAGATCTCAGGAGATGACATTCCAGCTGACTCACAAATGGTAAAAAAAAAAAACACAAAGCAGCCAGATGTGAAGATTAGGGGTGTTAAAGAGGCTGCAACTGATTTAGGGAGGTATGAGGTTGGTATGTTAATGGCAGACCCTCTCGTTGGAATGTAGCGAGTGAAGGGAAGAGTGGAATGAAAGGAACACAGGGAGGTTGTTGTTACTTGCCGTTGAGTCCATTTTGACTCATGGAAACCCCATGTGTGCAGAGTAGAACTACGTCATAAGATGTTCTAGGCTGTGGCCTTTCAGAAGCACATCACCAGGCCTGTCTTTTGAGGTGTCTCTTTCAGCTAGCAGTCTAGCGCTTAACTCTTTGTGCCACCCAGGGACTCCATGACAGAGCGGTAAGGGGGACCAAATCACTTGGGGCATTATAGGCCACAGAAGGAGGTAGCAGCCGGAGGCCATTAGAGGGTTTTATATAATAAAGGTTCACTCTGATTTATATTTTTAAGAGATTATATGCTAAGTGGAGTATAGACCATAGAGTGGCAAAGTGGAAGCAGGGAGGTCAGTTTAGGAGGTCTTTCCATCAGTCAGGTGAGAGATGATGGTGGTGGTTTGGACTGAGGTGGTAGCTGTGTGGAAGTGCTAAGAAGTGGACATATTCAGATAAGTTTTGAAAATAACACTAATAAGTCTTGCTGAAGGATTGATTGAATATAAAGGAATTATGAAATTAGGGAAGATTCTTAGATTTTTTGCCCGGGCTATTGGTGGATAGTGATGCAGTTTGCTACAAGGGAGATAGCTACGGGAAAGGAAGGTTGTTGGAGGGGGTAGGGACCAAGCCTCGAGTTTTGGACATGTTAAGTTTGAGATGTCTATTAAACTTCCAATGGCTGTATCAAGCATGTAGTTAGACTATGAGTCTGGAGGTCTGGAGAGAGGTCAGGGCTAGACATACAAATATCGAAATGAAATCAAATAAAAAAAATGAGATCAAATAAAACAGTGCATTCATATTTTCAATTTTGAAATAAACACTCAACGTGATGTTTGTTTTTAGTTTTGCGGATAGGGAGTATTGGGAAGGGAGTCTTTTCATTTTTGCTCTGAAAGTGGACGTGTATGCAGAAAGCAATCCCCTGGAAGTAGCCCTTTTCCAAGAACATTCATTTTTAAGGATGGAAAACTCATCATGACAAATTCGTTTTCATATGCTCAGATGAACAGGAAGAAGCCCTAGTGGCACAGTCGTTAAGCGCTCGGCTGCTAACCAAAAGGTCAGTGATCATAACAGACCAGCCTCTGCAGGAGAAAGATGTGGCAGTCTGCTTCCGTAAAGATTACAGTCTTGGAAACCCTATGGGGTAGTTGTACTCTGTCCTATAGGTTGCTATGAGTCAGAATTGACTTGACAGTAACAGGTTTAGATGAACAGGGGAAAAGAACCTTTTCCTCACTCTCAGATTCTGACTTAACAATCTCTACAGGAAAAGCTGTTCATGTGGCAGCTGCAAATATTATTGACATCACAGTATATCATCCAAGAACAAGGGTCAGCAATTCTGCAAGCAAACTTATTCTTGTGAGATTTCCTGGCAGATATTATAGATAGAAAAGTTCACTCAGAATTCCAATAAGCAGATAAATAATTACATGTGTTTTTCTAGGGAAAAAAAAAGCATTTTGTATATTTAAAATTACCTTCTTATTGCTAGAGGAGTGATTCAGGACCTGGCCAATAGAAGTGTGATGAAGTAATAAATAAATGAATGACTACTATTTTGACTCTCCTTGAAACTTTTTAGTAACCCAAAAACCTGTTGCTGTTGAGTAGATTCCGACTCATAGCGACCCTGTAAGACAGAGTAGAACTGCTCCATAGGGTTTACTTTTTAATAAAGTCTCTTAATTGTTGCAGAAATCTATTAGACTGTATACTTGGTGATTCTACTAAGCACCATCATTCCATATTTTTCAAATTTCACAAGAATTGGTGGATGCATATATCCAGATTTTGTTTTTAATGTGAACCAAGTAAACCTTGCCATAATAAAGTTTTTCAAATGAAGAAATAAGGTTTCATCTTTCCACGCATCATTGTTAATTATAATTAAATCGGAATCACTTTGGAAATTCTGATTGCCTCTTTCATCACAACTGACAATAGAACTGGATAAACAAATGTCCATGCAATACAGTGGACTTACCGAATGGTGTCTATGTGTGTTGCTCTTCGTTAATGTTGTTTTTAGTTTTGTTTTGTTATGTTTTGTTTTAGCACAGTAGTAACCGCTTCCTGAGTGGATCCACTTGTGATCCCTAAGGAGCTGGGAAGCTGAAAAAGTATAATTACTACAACCAAAGAAAACTGTCCTTGTTCTCTTCCCCAGCCATACACATTCCAATCCTTTTTGTAAAATGTCAAATAACAAGCTTTGAAGTTATGGGGTCTTCTGTCAGTAAAACTGCTTCTACCAATTCACTGTTCTCTTCTTCCTTTTAATGCACATGACTATTAACCCACATCAGGCTCCTTTTTAGCCTAAAAAAATTCTAATGCCATAATACTCTCACTCATCAATGTTTCAGATTCTAGGAAAAGCATTCTTGTTATTACTTGACATATGTGCAACATTTAATGTTTGTTATTTAACTGCTGTTTATTTGCTCTTTGCATTTCCAATGAATTATGATATTTTCTTTTCCATTGTCTTATTAATATTGTTCCAAGAGCATTGTGGGAAAAAAATAGTCATATTTTACTATAAGATAACAGAAAAAATCCAATTTTTATTGCACAAACAGAAAACCAAAATGAGACTAATAGATACATTTGAGTTAATAATAAAAATTCATTCATTTATTCAATGCATGTATTAAGTTCCTATTATTGTGCTACTCATCGAGGGTATAAAGATGAATATGATACAGTCCCTGTTGCCACAAGGCTTAAGATGTAGTAGAGTAACACTTGGAGGGAGGAAGGAAAGCATTTTCGATTTTGCCATTATACACTTCACGGAGACAATGTCTTTTTTAAGGTTTGTGTTTTCAAGGAAAACAAACCATATTATTAGCATAATCCTCTTCCATTTTATTGAATAGTTTTTTTCTTTTTAAAATAGCCATCTTTAACAATATTTTTGCTTCTGTGATGCCTAAGTAACCTTTGAAAAATAAAAATTTAACAACTTGTTCTTTGGTTTATCAGGATATTCTTCTCAAACCATTTGGCTGATAATTCCAATAAACAGTTTGGGCATGATTTAGACATAGCCTAAGACACTTCCCCTGATGCCCCAAACTCTTTGAAGTTACAGAGTTTCTCTCCATAGTCCAGGCAGATGATTCTCTCAATATAATTGAATTCAGTTCAATGTTGTTTGAGTGCTCACCTGCAGCTGCAAAAATATACATTTGTAAGTACGTGTTTCAGAACTTAATGTAAATTCTACTGCTTTTGGCTTCTAGGTAAGCCTAACGACTAAGTTTTCTTTACAGATGTTTCCTCTGACTTTTTGTTTAGAGAAGAAACAGAAAGTCACTAACTAACAAGGGGGAAATAAGCAGGGTTTCCAAGAAAAATGAAAGGAGAATGGGTGTGAGAGATGTTGAAAATTGGTTTATCCATTTTGAAAAGACAAAATTAATCCTGGTTGTTAATCTTGGAATTAGCTAAGGAATAGGATTTTCTTAGTTCCTGGGGGGTTCAAGCAGTTAACGTGCTGGGCTGCTAACTGAATGGTTGCAGGTCCAAGTCCACCCAGAGGTGGCTGGGAAGAAAGGCCTGGTGATCCAGTTCCAAAAAATCAGCCATTGAAAACTCTGTGGAGCACAGTTCTATTCTAACACACATGGGTTCGCCATGAGCCAGAACAAATAAACAGCAACTGGTTGTTTTTTAAGATTTTTTTATTTTATAGTTTGAGGATCCCCTTTCTTACCTCTCATTTACCCCTCTACTGAAGGTTTCTGCCCTAACCAGTTCATTTTAAATTGTTCTCGACAATGTTACAGTTACTTCCTTGAAGGTAAACCAAATGGACCCTTTCCATCCTTCTTTTATTTGAACAAACTTAGGCAATCATTTGGCATACTTGGCAGCACCCCTATTTTCACATATGAATCTAGCTTTCCTTTTACCTATTAGGCCACTCTTTCAAAATCTCCTCTTAAGACTATTTCTTAAAAATTGATAGGCTTCAGTGTTTGGTCTTGGATCCTTTTTTCTTCTCACTTTACACTAGCAGTTCTTAACCTTTTTAGAGTCACTGATGCCTTTCAGAATTTGAAAAAGGCTATGCATTCACTCTCCAGAAAAATGCATATGGACACGTACAAAAAAGTTTTGTACAGTATTTAAACCAGTTCACAAAATAAGACTCCCTCCCATGGTCTACACAATTTTATAAGATAATCTTCTCCGCTGTATTTACCATCAATATGCTAATTCCCAAATTTATATTTCCAGCCAAAATCTGTCTGTTTTTTATGCCAAATCCATATATCCAACTGCCTACTAAATTTCTCTTATATGTCCTTCAGACTCCTAAAACTCAACATGTCCAAAATACAAAATCTAATGTCTTTGGTGTTTGATCTTGTCTCTCAGATTACTCTGTTTTGGCTTCCTGCTGACTCTTACTATTCTTTCTTAACTCTAACCTGATGAAATTGAGCCCCAAACCTAGCTAAGGGGCCAGCACCTAGCTTCACCATAAGGTAGTGCTGGAGGGGAGTGGTCAGATACTGAACCGCTATCAGGCACAGATAACCAGGTCTTGGGTTTTGTCTATGATTTGGAGGAAGCATCAAGAACTGTACAGAATGGATGGGACAGTAACTAGGGCTCACAATGATGCCCCAAGAGCCATTCTGGGGAAGCAAGACTCTGAAGACCAAGAATCAAGTGGAATCCTGAACTGCATGCTAAGTAAAGAGTTAGGTTACAGGAGCGGGGGTGGAATTACGGAATAGCTCAGACACATTAAGAGCACTGCCTATTCTCCTCACTAAGCTTTAATTGGGTCACCTACATGTGCAGGGTTTTTTCCCGTGGGCATTTGAAAGGTGCCACTTGGCCTCTGACATTTTTACAAAAGATACGCAAAATTCTCTTTACAGTCTTAAAATATTGATAAAAGGAGTAAACTACATTTAAAATTTTTTTTTGTTCACTATAGACTCATTACTTGAACTGAAATATTTGAGATGAAGAGCTTGGGTGGTGAGAGAGAGATTTGTATGTGTGTATGTGTGTGTGTGTATTTAAGAGGATAAAGGAGAAGTTGAAGATAACCTGAAATGTTTCAGATTAATCAGAAGAGATATCAAAATAAGAATTTTTAAACATTAATCATTTAAACTCAGATTCCTTTTATTGATCATTTCTTTGCAAAGTATTTTGAGGTTATGTTTTTGTCTCTTCTCATTGCTTAGTACTTTTGCACTATGTCAACCAATTACAATAAAAAATTATATATTTAAACAAATTATTTTATTTAAAAGGTCATACTTTATAAAGGTCCTTTGAAAAGGTCAATTATTGTCAAAAGGTTTATAACAAAATGTAGTGTTTTCCTGCTTCATCATTTATTCCTCCCAGTTTCCTTCATAAATGCAATCACTTTAACTCTTTTAGCTATTTCATCCAACATTTACACATCTACATACTTCTAAATAATATGAGTAACTGCTATCTTTTGGTTCATCATTTTCAGACATTATGTCCTGACTTCCACTAAGGTAAGGATTTAGCCCTCTTACATTGCCATCCTCTTTATTTCTATCCCCTATCCTCCCAATATTACATCAATATTTCTATTTATATTATAATGACCATTCAAATATTTCCATAGACAAGTGATATAGAGTATGATTATTATGTTTCTTTTCTTATTTTTCATGTCTTCCTGAAGTTATTGATTGCTTTATTTTTTTCATTTATTTAATTTTCTTTGTACTATTGCTAATCTCCCTCACATCTTTGTACAATTTTCCACAAGTCTAATCACATCACAAAATTTCTGGCAGTACGTATTCCTTCTTGGAAATATCCCTCCTAGAGACCATCATTATTCTTCCATCTAGGCAGTTGCTCTTTCTGCTTGTTCCTTAGCTGTCTTCTTGGATGCTCTTTGCTATCATCTTTGGAATCCCCTTTGCCCTCTTCTGGATTGTTTCCCACTTCCTGGATCTAATGTTTTCTCATTCTTGGTGTTCTCCCTTATTTTGATGGAAGAGATTCTTTAATAGTTGTGTTGGGTCAGAAAGAGGCAGAGAGTATGATAATGAGAGCCTTCGATGTGTCCTTCTTTCAAGTCACACTGCCCAATTTGGACTGCTTGCCTTCCACAACTAGTACACAGTTATTATCTTGTTATCTCCCCATGACATCATCCATAAGATTCATTTTACTTCTCTTTTGTGTGGATATCCTGTTTTCTATAACTCAGGTCTTTCTTTTTCTTGATGTACTCTTTTCTTTTGGTGGAGAACATCTTCCAGTAGCTTCCTGAATAAAGATGCAAAAATGTAAACATTTTGAGATTTTGCATGTCTGAAAATATTTTTCTACTACTTTACATTTGATTAATGGTTGGCTTTAATTATAGGTTGTAAATGGTTTTCTTTCAGAATTTTGAAGGCATTCTTTACTGTTTTCTTGTTTCTAGCGCTATTGTGGAAAAGCCTAAACCCATGCTTAATCCTGATCCTTTGAGTGATCTGTTTTTTCCCTTTTTCTGGAGACTTTTAGAACCTCCCTTTGTCCACAATACTCTTCTGGTGTAAGTCAGTTATTATCCATTAGGTTGGGCACTGGGACTTTATCAGTTTGGAAAATTATGTTCTTTAATTCTTCAATTTTTTTTAAGTAATTCTTTGATAATTTATTTCCATCTAATTTCTCTCTTCTGTCTTTCAGGGATTACTATTTTTCAGAGTTTGTAGCATCTGGACTGGAATTCTAATTTTTCTTCCTTTTCTTTAACATTTTTCATCTCTTTGTCATTTGAACTTCTTTCTGGGAGATCTCCTCATCTTTAACTTTCAACTAGTATTTCTACTGAGATTTAAATTTAGGCTATTGTGGTCGGCCTGAGCTGGAATTGATAGCAACTGATATTTGGTGGTCTTGTGCTTCTAGTCTTTTTTGTATGTGGAATCTTCTTTTTTCGGAGTCTCCCATTCTTATTTCATGGATGTAAATTAGTTTCTTATCTCTCCGAGGATATTAGAAATAGTCTCTTTTTTTTTTTTAATTTCTTCTCTTTGTATAGTCTTTCTTTCTTCAAACTGCTTTGTTCCTTGTCTAACTTCAGTTAGATTTCCTTAGATGTCTGGTAATCCTTGGGTATGAGCTCATGATTTACAGTTGGGGACAAAAAAATCTGTTGCAGACTCTGAGTATGTGGATGGAATTCTTTACTTTGATCTTCCTTTTAGGATGATCTACATAGGCCATTTACTGGAAATTCTTTAGTCTTAGTATCTTTAGACCTTTGCTCTTGAGCTGGTCAGATTCCCCAAAGAGTTGCCTTCCAGTATCCTTCCTGGAAGCTAAAGCGTTGAATGCCAGAGGTCAGGGAGTGAAGTGGTGAGAGAAAATTAGAGGTCTTGTATTCAGCACAATCCTTACAGAACTTAGACATCACTTTATCCCCACACCCTTAAATGTCCCTGACATTCTCCAGTTCAGAGATACCTACTTCAGCAGGGGAGGGGAAGTCACCTGATGACATCTAAGAAAAAAAGAATTCTATCAATTCCAGTTGTGAAATGCCATCAATTGAAAGGTGCACGCCATTTCAAAGATGTTAAAATGTGAAAAAACAACAAAACAAAACATGTTTTAGTAATTAATACAATACTATAGTGTTGGTTAAAGTCAGGAAAGGTGTGCATCAGGGTTGTATTCTTTCACCATGCTTATTCAATCTGTATGCTGAACAATAATCTGAGAAGTTGGACTATATGAAGAAGAACATGGCATCAGGATTGGAGGAAGACTCATTAACAACCCAAATTATGCAGATGATACAACCTTGCTTGCTGAAAGTGAAGAGGACTGGAAGCACTTACTGATGAAAATCAAAGACCACAGCCTTCAGTATGGATTACACCTCAACATAAAGAAAACAAAAATCCTCACAACTGGACCAATAAGCAACACTATGATAAACAGAGAAAAGATTGAAGTTGTCAAGGATTTCATTTTACTTGGATACACAATCAACAACCATGGAAGCAGCAGTCAAGAAATCAAACAACACATTGCATCGGGCAAATCTGCAGCAAAAGACCTCTTTCAAGAGTTGAAAAGCAAAGATGTCACCTTGAAGACTAAAGTATGCCTAACCCAAGCGATGGTGTATTCAATCGCCTCATATGCATGCGAAAGCTGGACAATGAATAAGGAAGACCGAAGGAGAATTGACGCCTTTGGATTGTGGTGTTGGCAAAGAATATCAAATGGACTGCCAAAAGAATGAACAAATCTGTCTTGGAAGAAGTACAATCAGAATACTCCTTAGAAGCAAGGATGGCGAGACTACGTCTCACATACTTTGGACATGTTATCAGGAGGGATCAGTCCCTGGAGAAGGACCTCATGCTTGGTAAAGTAGAGGGTCAGCGAAAAAGAGGAAGACCCTTAACAAGATGGATTGACACAGTGGCTGCAACAATGAGTTCAAGCATAACAATGATTGTGAGGATGGCACAGTACCAGCAGTGTTTCGTTCTGTTGTACATAGGGTTGCTATGAGTCGGAGCTGACTTGATGGCACCTAACAACAACAACATAGTATTGGTACACACACACACACACACCCCTTGTTCCAGAGGTGACCAGTACTGCAGGTATCTAAGCCTTTTGCTTTTGTTAGCTATCTTTGAGTCAGCCCCTGACTCATGGAGATCCCATGCACAATAAAACAAAATGCTGCCTAGTTGGACCATTGTGATCCATAGGATTTTCATTGACTGATTTTCTGAAATAGATCACCAGGTCTTTCTTCTTAGTCCATCTTATTCTGGAAGCTCCACTGAAACATGTCAGCATCATAGTAACACATAAGTCTTCACAGACAGATGGGTGGTGGCTGTGCATGAGGGGCATTGGCTGGGAATCAAACCTGAGTCTCCCTCACGGAAGGAGAGAATTCTACCACTGAACCAACAATGCCTTATTCCTAAGTATTTGTTTCCAATTTTCTCCACTACTAGCTAAGGATTCAGATATCTTGTACCTACTAAAGCAGTTATACTTGTCCATCTGCATTCCAGCTTCCAAATTTTTGTTGCTATAATCTCCTATCCTGCTCTTACATATATTTTTTAAAAATTCCTCATGATAGTTATATTGCGGTTTTAAGGAAGAGTGAAATTTGTGTTGCAAAAATAATTTAACAGGAAGATATATTCATAAATAGATCTATCATCCAAACTGTTTTATAGCTAGGAGAAAGCTGACACATAGAATGTTTAACTAGTTCTCTGTAATCCCAAAATCATCCACCAAAAGTACATAGAGCTAACATCTTTGGATCTTGTCCTGATTTCTTCTTTATATGATGAGCTTCATATCTGCCTTTTCTAGGATTTTATGAGAAAAAAATGAGATAGTAACTATCGAAACAACTTTCATTTGCGTAGTGCTTTACAATTTATAGGGAGCTCTGGTGGCACAGTGGTTAAGCACTTGGCTGCTAACTGAAAGGTCAGCAGTTTGAACCCACCTGTGGCTCCGAGGGAGAAAGATGTGACGGTCTGCTTCTGTAAAGATTACAGCCTTGGAAACTCTATGGGGCAGTTCTCTGACCTACAGGGTTGCTATGAGTCAGAATCAACTTGATGGCAATGGGTTTGGTTTTGGGTTATAATTTACAAAGTGCTTTTATATATGTTTTCTTGTAATAAATGTGAGAGTGCTTTGAAATACTGAAACGGCAAGATAAATATAACACTTTTTTTATTTTCCATATAATTTTACATACATGAAGTCACTGAGAATCAAGGTGGATGGGACAGGAAGGAAAAATACTGTTTCTGAAGTGTGACCCTCAGGAGGTTCTGTCCAAATGTCATAGCAGATCACCCTATGCATCATTGGAGGCCTTCCCAGAGAGCCATGGCTCCCTCCCATCCGTAGATGGGCTAGGTAATTTTAGCGTCTAGACTGCCTACACCGGCCCTTGAAAAGTCACATTTAGTAGAATCTTTAAAAAGCATCCTCTTTGTTCAGAAACTATTTAATCTGAAATATGATCTCTCTGTGACTTCCTACTCTTGTGGCAGTAATTTTATCTTTAGTCGAAAGCTTGCAATAATATTATGTGCTTGGAGGAAAAAGTGGGAAGGGGAAAAAATAACACATCACAGTGAATAACTCAAAAATACAAAAAAAAAATTAATGTAACAAAACCTTTAGAAGAAGCATAGAAATGTATGTACAAAACTGATCTTTTCCTTTTTTGAAGGGTTTTACTTGTCTTTTATGGGAGATTTTGAAAGGACTGCAAGAAAAGTCTTTCTTTTTCTAAGCCACTCCAAGCTAGCTGTTTAGAGCAGACTGACTTTTAGTGGGAAAATATGGGCCTGGAATAGTTCAACCCTCCTCTTCCTCCACAGTCTGACCAGAGCTTCCGACTTGACCTGAAACGGTGGGCAGAGGAGGAAGTGATGGGGCAGGAAGGTATGCAAAGTACTTCAGAGCCGTTTGTACCTATGTCTAAATGAAAAGAGAGATTTATGTTACCACTAAGGAAGATGGTTCACACTTTCAATGGAAGAAGCGCTGCTGCAGTTGTAGTCACTGGGTGGTATAAAGTATTATGTGTTAGAAAAACCCGTTGCCGTCTAGTTGATTCCGACTCATAGCGACCCTATAAGACAGAGTAGAACTGCCCCATAGGGTTTCCAAGGAGCGCCTGGTGGATTCAAACTCCTTACCTTTTGGTTAGCAGACAAATTCTTCACCGCTACGCCACTAGGTTTTCCCACATTATGTATAGGCTCCATTAAAGTACAGGTCCATGAAAACTGCTGTAGTATGTAGATAGAGACATGATCACTTCTGTAAAGTTAATATGACCAGTTCCAGAGTCTCCATGGCGGATGAGTAGAAGGTCCTTTTGGCCCTGAACCTACAATCACAAAGATCTCATATTCAGACTTTTGATGTTATTTCCAAATGAGGTCACACATACAGCTGCAGAGCCACACTGACAGAATTGAAAAAAAGTTCATTGTGTCATTTTACACTTGTGCTTTTCCACTGAGACATCACTGCTGACATCTCAAATCAAACAGCCAGCAATTCCCACCTGAACTACAGCAGGAGCCTCTGGAATTAGTTCCCTGCTTCCACTCTTGAACCCCTACCACCTAGTCTCCAGAAGGCAGCCAGTGATCTTTTAAAAATGCAAATTAGATGACACCATAACTCTGCACACAACCTTTCAACATCTTTTCCTCAAACTTAGAATAAACCCAAAGTCCTTAATACAGCCTATACAGCCCTACATGATCTGAACTGTAGCCACCGCCCCTGCTTCATTTCAACCAACTCACCGTGCTTCACGCAGACTGAGCTCCCTGGTGTTTTTTGAACACAGCAGGGATGGCATCATCTCAGGACTTTGCACTTGTTGTTCCCTTTGCTTGGAAAGCTCTCCCCACTACCCATAATTGCATGACTTGCTTCCTTCTTTCATTTAGGTCTCTCTTCAAAAGTAATTTCCTTAAAAAGACCTTCTCTGAGCAACATATTTAAAAGGGCACACCTGTCACTCTCTATTCTTTCAAGATGCCTTGTTTTCCCTTACAGCACCCAAACACACATTTATTTTGCTATTTGTTTTTGCCTTCCTCATGAGAATATAAGCCCCATGAAGGCAAAGGCTTTCTTTTGTTCACTGATATACCTTTAGTGCCTAGAACAATAGTGCCTGGAATACTGTAGGTGCTCAATAAATACTTAGTGACTGGTAGAATGAATGAATGAATGGTCATTGGATCGTACTGCCTGTCTTAGTCTACTAATGCTGTTGTAACAGAAGTACCACAAGTGGGTGGCTTTAAAGAGCATAAATTTATTTTCTCACAGTTTAGGAAGCTAGAAGTTCAAATTTAGGCCACCAGCTAAAGGGGAAGGCTCTCTCTCTATGTGCTCTGGAGAAAGATCCTTGTCTCTTTCAGCTTCTGTGGCCCCGGTGTTCCTAGGTTCCTGCTCTTTCTTTACCTGGCATCTATCTTCCCCTGCTGTACTTTCTTGTCTCTGTGTCTATGCTGCTCCTTATAACTCAGAAATGATTAGGTTTAGGACACACCTCTCACTGATATGGCCTCAATGACGTAAGAAAAAAAAAACCCTATTTCCAAACTGGATTACATCTACAGGTATAGGGACTAGGATTCTGTTATGGATTGAATTCCCCCAAAAATATGTGTTGTAAATCCTAATCCCTATACGTGTGGTTATGATTTCATTTGGGAATGAGTTTTCTTTGTTATGTTAAAAACCAGTTGCTGTCAAGTCCATTTCAACTCATAGCGACCCCATAGGACAAAGTAGAACTGCCCCATAGGGTTTCCAAGGAGCAGCTGGTGGATTTGAACTGTTGATCTTTTGGTTAACGCCCAAACAGCCACTGCACCGCCAGGGCTCCATTGTTATGTTAATGATACAGTATTAGTGTAGGGTGTATCTTAAGTCAATCTCTTTTGAGATATAAAAAGAGCAGACTGAGCAAGCAAGGAAGCAAACAAGCAGAGATGGGGGAAGACAGATGCCATGCCACACAAAGATTGCTGAGGAACAGAAGCTTAAAAGAAACAAGGACGGTCCTCCAGAGCCAACAGAGAGAGAAAGTCTTTCCCTAGAGCTGGTGCCCTGAATTTGGATTTCTAGCCTCCTAAACTGTGAGAAAATAAATTTCTGTTTATTAGAGCCACCCACTGACGGTATTTCCGTTATAGCAGCACTAGATAACGAAGACAGATTCCAACATATATTTCGGCGGGGGGACACAATTCGGCCCATAGCACTGCCTGTGGTGTTTGTTGTTGTTAGTGCCATTGAGTCGGTTCTGACTCATAGTGACCCTATGTACAACAGAATGAATCACTACCCGGTCCTGCACCATCCTCACAATCTTTGCTATGTTTGAGCCCATTGTTGCAGCCACTGTGTCAATCCATCTGGTTGAAGGTCTTCCTCTTTTTCACTGACCCTCTGCTTTACCAAGCAAGATGACCTTCTCCAGGGACAGTCCCTCTTGGTAACATGTCCAAAGCACGGGAGATGACGTCTTGCCATCCTTGCTTCTAAGTAGCATTCTGGTTGTACTTGCCTATGGTGTAATATTAATTAACATATTTCTTTTTTTTTATATAATAAAATCATTAATTACTGAATATAGATGCTGGAATATGGTGGCCTAGGAAAAGTTGTGTCCCTTCTTGCTCCATCTCCTGCTTCATGTGCCATCCTCCCGCACTGAGAGGGCCTTCATGCACATGCATGGGACACTGCAACTGCACGTCTAAGCCCTGTCCATACTGCTTCCAATCCCTGCAGCAAACTTCCACCCAAGGACGCTCCTTTGATATAGTGTGTGCACACCAGCAGGAAGGTCTGACCTTGGGAAGATGGACCAGAAAAGAAAGCCACACAGAGCTGGACGTGAATGCAGACTGTTTGGACAGTGTGATAGTTAAGATTGTGTGCCAACTTGGCTGGCCCACGATTCTCAGTGTTTTGGCAGTCGTGTGATGTTGTGATCACTTCCTTGTTGAGATTTGATATGTGATCACCCACATGATGGAATCTGCTGTGAGTAGCCAATTGAAGGGGAGTTTCCTTAGGCATTAAGTGTGAGTGGACGTTCTGGCAGGGCTCGGGGGCTTTTGCTTATTCTGGATCCTGTTCATCTGACCTCTGGTTCTTGGGACTTGAGCTAGCAGCTTAAATGCAGTCTTGCCTGCCGATCTTGGGATTCATCAATCTTCACAGCCGGTGAGCAACAGCCCTGCTCTCTGACCTGCCAATCTTGGGTTCACCAGCCCCTGCAGTTACCTGAATCAGGAGAAGCCTCTATTCTGACCCACAGACTTGGGACATTGCAGCTTCTACAACGGCATGAGCCATTTCTTTGATATAAATCTCTCTGT
>NW_004443968.1:2950990-3056272 GCF_000243295.1 Trichechus manatus latirostris
TTTGGTACTGAGAATGGTTCTAGAGAAACAAAATTGTAAGGATGAGTTTTCTAAATTGGTTCTCAAGTCTGGTTAGTCTTAAAGATGTTGATGGCTCTGCTTCCAGAAGTAAACAGGGTACTGCTAATCCATGGTATGAGGTGGCAGTTCAGATATGAAAAATATCACCACCAATAGATCAGGTATTGGTGAAAGATGAGGCTCTGGGTGATTGCATGTACGATACCTATCTATAATTTTGTTATAATGAGAAGTATAAGGAAGCTAGTTGTTTGGTTCTACTTTCGCTAGACAAACTGGTGAACGAAAGTGATGAGCTCACGGCTTCAGAGTCAAAGCTCAAGTACCGCATAAATCACCTCAAAGTTTCCACTTGTGCCTTGAAAGAAAGCCTTATTTCTTATAGTAACAGAGCTGATATTGCTGAAAACCAAACCCAGAGTCTTATCATAAGAGTGACAGAATTACATTGCCAACTCAACTGCCAACCTCAAGAGTTATCTGAAGTTAAAGTGAGGGTGCTGATTGGGAAGAAATGGAATCCTGAAACCTGGGATGGGGACATGTGGGCAGATAATCAGGAAGCTGGAGACACTGAACACCTAAATTCCATTAAATCACTCCTGCCAACAGAACCATTAGCCCCTCCTCTCCTATCTAATGAGATTAACCCAGCTGCATCTAAAGCGCCTTGTCTGAGTCACTGCCTGGGACATCCCCTGAGGCAGATGCTTTACAAGACAATGCTGAATGTTCTCAAAACATTTCCCCACCGATTTTGGCTTCTAGACCTAAAACTAGACTTAATTTCCAGTGAGACTCAAAAGGTGAAATACAAAGTGTAACCTAGGAGAAGGTATGCTACACTCCAAAAGAACTGCTTGACTTTTCTAATATGTACAAACAGAAACCTGGGAAATATGTGTGGGAACGGCTATTAAGGGTATGGGATAATGGTGCAAGGAACATAAAGATGAGTTTATGATATGGGTTCACTAAGCACAGATTCTTCATTCAATGTTTCAGCTCAAGAAGTTAGAAAAAAATATCTAATAGTTTATTTGGGTGGGTTGCTGAAGTATGGATTACACGGTGGCCTACACTAAATCAAGTTGAAGTACCAGACCTGCCTTGGTATACCGTAGAAGAAGGTATCCAAAGGCTTAGGAAAATTGACATGCTAGAGTGGATTTATCAGGTTAGACCCACAGACCCACACATGGAGTGTCCAGAGGACACATCTTTTACCACAACAGTGTGGAACAAATATGTGAAGGGAGTTCCAGCATCCTTGAAAACTGCTTTGATTGCTATTTTATGTAGGTAAGATTTGACAGTGGAAACTGCCCTAACTGAATTCAGACATCTAACTACAATGGGACTGACTGTAGCCTGTAGTGGTAGAGACCAAGTGGTGGCATTCAATCGACAAAAGACAAGGTGGGCATAGTTACGGTAATGGACAGCAGAGTCAAAGCAGTAATCAGAACAGTCCGACTCATATGGACTTATGATGTTGGCTACTTAGTCATGGTGACCCTAGGTATGAAATAGATAGAAACTCTACTAAATATTTACTTGAGCTGTACAAGTGGATGAATTCCAGGTCAAGTGAACAACGGTCTAACTCGAATTGCCAGAATAGAGAATCATGGCCCCTCAATCAATTTCCAGACTTGAGCAAGTTTACAGACCCACAACACCTTGATCGAAAGGGAAGCCAGGTCCCCTTGAGGAAGGACTCCAATACACTGTGAAAAACTTAGACTGTTAATCTTTCGCCCAGCCTTCCCCCAAAAGGATCTATGGCCTGTTATGAGAGTGACTGTTCATTGGGGAAAAGGAAATAATCAGACTTTTTGGAGATTACTGGATACTGGCTCTGAACTGACACTAATTCCAGGAGACCCAAAATGTCACCATGGCCCACCAATCAGAGTAGGGGCATATGGAGATAAGGTTATTAATGGAATCTTAGCTCATGTTAGTCTCACAGTAGGTCCAGTGGGTCCCCAAACCCATCCTTAGTGATTTCCCTGGTTCCAGAATGCATAATTGGAATAGATATACTCAGCAACTGGCAGAATCCCCACATTGGATCCCTGACAAATAGAGTAAGGGCTATTACGGTAGGAAAAGCCAAGTGGAAGCCATTAGAACTGCCCCTACCTAGGAAAATAGTAAACCAAGAGCAATATTGCATTTCTGGAGGAATTGCAGAGATTACTGCCACCATTAAGAACTTGAAGGATACAGGGGTGGTGATTCCCACCATATATCCGTTGAACTCACCTATTTGACCTGTGCAAAAAAGAGATAGATCTTGGAGAATGACAGCGGATTATTGAAAAAAACCATGTGGTGACTCCAATTGCATTTACTGTTCCAGATGCAGTCTCATTGCTTGAGAAAATTAATACATCTCCTAGTACCTGGTATGCAGCTATTGTTCTGCCTAATGCCTTTTTCTCCATACCTGTTTCGAAGGACCATCAGAAGCAGTTTACCTTTAGCTGACATGGCCAGCTATACACCTTCAGTTGCCTACCGCAGAGCTACATCAACTCTCCAACCCTATGCCATAATTTAGAAGGACCTTGATCGCATTTCTCTTCCACAAGACATCACACTTGTCCATAATATTGATGACATTATGCTGACTGGACCTAGTAAGAAAGAAATGTCAATGACTCTGGACTTACTAATAAAACATTTGTGTGCTACAGGGTGGGAAATTAATCCCACAAAAATTTGGGCTCTTTCCACTTCATTGAACTTTCTACGGGTCCAGTGGCATGGAGCATGTCTAGATATTCCTTCTAAAGTGAAGGAAAAGTTATTGCATCTGGCTCTTGCCACAACTAAAAAAGAGGCACAAGGCCTAGTGAGCCTCTTTGGATTTTGGAGGCAGCATATTCCTCATTTGGGTGTGCTCCTCCAGCCTATTTATCAAGTGACTCAAAAAGCTGCTGGTTTTGAATGGGGCCCAGAACAAGAGAAGACTTTGCAACAGGTTCTGGCTGTTGTATAAGCCACTCTGCCACTTGAGCCATATGATACAGCTGATCCAATGGTACTTGAAGTGTCTGTGGCAGATAGAGATGCTGTTTGGAGTCTTTGGCAGGCCTGTATTGGTGAATCACAGAACAGACCCTTAGGATTTTGGAGCAAAGCCCTGCCATCCTCTGCAGATAACTACTCTCCTTTTGAGAAACAGCTTTTGGTTTGTTACTGGGCCTTAGTAGAGACTGAATGCTTAGCCATGGAACACCAAGTCACCATGTGGCCTGAGCTGCCCATCATGTACTGGATGTTGTCTGACCCACAGAGTCATAAAGTTGGACGTGCACAGCAGCACTCCATCATTAAATGGAAGGGTATATACGAGATCTGGCTCGAGCAAGACCTGAAGGCACAAGTAAGTTGCATGACGAAGTGGCCCAAATGCCCATGGTCTCCACTTCTGTTACATTACCTTCCATCTCCTAGTCTGCACCTGTGACTTCATGGGGAGTTCCTTATGATCAGTTGGCTGAAGAAGAGAAAACTCGTGTCTGGTTTACAGATAGTTCTGCGCGATATGCAGACACCATTCAAAAGTGGACTGTGGCAGCACTACAGCCCCTTTCTGGGACCTCCCTGAAGGACAGTGGTGAAGAGAAATCCTCTCAATGGGTAGAACGTAGAGCAGTGCACCTGGTTGTTCACTTTGCTTGAAAGGAGAAATGGCCAGATGTGTGATTCATGGGCTGTGGCCGATGGTTTGGCTGGATGGCCAGGGACTTGGAAGGAACATGATGGGAAAATTGGAAACAAGGATTTATGGGGAAGAGGTATGTGGATAGACCTGTCTGAATGGGCCAAAGAAGTGAAGATATTTGTGTCTCATGTGAATGCTCACCAAAGGGTGGCCTCAGCAGAGGAAGATTTTAACAACCAAGTGGATAGGATGATACATTCTGTGGAAACCACTTATTCTCTTTCCCCAGCTACTCCCATCATTGCTCAATGGGCTCATGAACAAAGTGGCCTTAGTGGTAGAGATGGAGGTGCTGCATGGATCCAGCAACATGGACTTCCACTCACCATGGTCGGCTTGGCTACAGCCACTGCTGAGTGCCTAATCTGCCAGCAGCAGAGACCAACACTGAGTCCCCGATATGGCACCATTCTTCTAGGTGATCAACCAGCAACCTGGTGGCAAGTTGATTATGCCGGACCACTTCCATCATGGAAGTTCTTACTGGAATAAACACTTCCTCTGGATATGGATTTGCCTTCCCTGCATGCAACGATTCTTCCAAAACTACCATCCATGGACTTACAGAATGCCTTATCCACTGTCATGTTATCCCACAGAGCATCACCTCGGATCATGGGGCTCACTTGACAGCAAACGAAATGCAGCAGTGGGCCCATGCTCACTGGTCTTATCATGTTCCCCATCATCCTGAAGCAGCTGACTTGATAGAACAATCTAATGGCCTCCTAAAGACACAATTACAGCACCAGCTAGGTGGCAATACCTTGCAGGGTTGGGGCCATGCTCTCCAGGAGGCTGTATATGCTCTAAAGCAGTGTCTGATATATGGTGCTGTATCTCCAATAGCCAGGATTCATGCGCCCAGGAATCAAGGAGTAGAAACGGGAGTGGCATCACTTGGTAGTACCCCTAGTGACCCATTTGCAAGATTTTTGCTTCCTGTTCCCACAACCTTATGCTCTGCAGGTCTAGAGATCTTAGTTCCAAAGGGAGGAATGCTCCCACCTGGAGACACATATTGATCCCATTGAACTGGAAGCTAAGAATGCCACCTGCCTACTTTGGGCTCCTTATGCCTCTGGATCAACAGGCAAAGAAGGGAGTTACCATACTGGCTGGTGTGATTCATCCTGATTACCAAGAGGAAATCAGATGGATATTATGTAATGGAGGTAAAGAAAAGTACGTCTGAAATGCAGGTGATCCCTTAGAGTGTCTCTTAGTACTACCATGCCCTGTGATTAAAGTCAATGGAAAACTATAGCAACCCAATTCTGACATGACTACTAATGGCCCAGACCCTTCAGGAATGAAGGTTTGGGTCACTCCACCAGGCAAAGAACCACAACCAGCTGAGGTGCTTGCTGATGGCAAAGGGAATACGGAATGGGTGGTGGAAGAAAGTAGTTCTAAATACCAGTTATGGCCACATGACCAGTTGCAGAAATGAGGACTGTAATTGTTATGAGTATTTCTGCTTTGTATGTGTGCATCAAATATTTTTGTTTTCTTCACTTATAAAATGAAAGATGTAAACAGGGCCAGTGCTTTTTCAGTTGTATATGCGTTCCTTGTATCATGTTAAGTGCAAGTATGACTTTATAATTGTCTTTATTCAGAGATTATGTATGGTTTAAAGAGATGTGTACAGTCGCCAAGTTGACAAGGGGTGGACTATGATGGTTAAGATTGTGTGTCAACTTGGCTGGACCATGATTCTCAGTGTTTTGGCAGTCGTATGATGTTGTGGTCACTTCCATGTTGAGATTTGATGTATGACCACCCCCATAATGGGATCTGCTGTGAATAGCTAGTTGGTTGAAGGGGAGTTTCCTTGGGCTGTGGCCTGCATCAAGTGTGGGTGGACGTTCTGGCAGGGCTTGGGGGCTTTTGCTCATTCTGGATCCTGCAGCTGGCTCCTGTTCATCTGACTCTGGTTCTTGAGACTTGGAGCTAGCAGCCTACCTGTGGTCTCGCCTGCCAATCTTGGGATTTGTCGATCTTCACAGCCTGTGAGCAACAGCCCTGCTCTCTGACCTGCCAATCTTGGGCTCGCCAGCCCCTGCGCCTACGTGAATCAGGAGAAGCCTCTATCCTGACCCATGGACTTGGGACGTTACAACCTCTACAACCATGTAAGCCATCTCCTTGATATAAATTTCTCTCTCTGCATATATATGTATATATGTTTATATGCTTTACTAGTTTTGCTTCTCTAGAGAACCCAGCCTAAGACAGACAGGGAATAAGAGGTCTGGGGATTTGAAGCACAGTCTTCAGAGGAGACCCTGGGCATGTCTTCTTGGCACCACATACTTCTCATCCAATGGGGGAGGCATGGCAGGGGATAAGGGGTGACAGCAAGACCCTCTAAAGCTGTCTAGCTACTGTCTCATGTGGCTATTTAAATTAAAATTTGAATTAATAAAAATTTAATGAGATAAATAATTTAGTTCCTTAGTTGCACTAGCTACATTTCAAATGTTCAATAGCCACTTGTCGCTAGTGGGTATCATATTAGTCACTATGCAGATGTACAGCATGTCCATCATTGCAGAAATCTATTGGATAGCACTGCTCTAAATCTTGGGACCCTTGAGTCTCTTGCCCAGGTTTTAGTGCCGTACTGTATCAGCTTTGTTAAGTCTACTTGATTTATTAAAAAACAAAACAAAACCTTATTGAGCACCCACCATGTTCCATGTACCATATGCGTTATTGGGAAATCATCAGAAATGAATAAGGCACTATTTCTGTCCTCAAAAAGCATACCACCTCGAGAGAAGTCATGAGGTTGCACCACTACTGACATGAATTAAAGGAACCGCAGGTAGATCACATCAGTTGAATGCTTGCTGCCATTGCATTTAAGTAGCCTCAAGCAGAATATAGGTGTTCTAATCAGGGGAATAAAATGGAGAAATAATGGGAATAAAGAAGCCAAAAATAATCCAGGAATATGTAAATGAAATAAACACATCTTAGCTTCTAGACCCACCACTTCTTGTGTAACAGAAACTTCTGCCTTCTAAATTAGACTAAACCAAAACCAACCAAACCCATTGCCATTGAACAGATTCTGACTCCCAGCAACCCTATAGGACAGAGTAGAACTGCCCCATAGGGTTTCCAAGGCTGTAAATCTTTACGGAAGCAGACTGCCACATCTTTCTCTTGGGGACTGGCTGGTGGGTTCGAACAACTGACCTTTCAGTTAGCAGCCAAGCACTTAATCACTGTGCCACGAGTGTTCCTCTAAATTAGACTAGATGTTAGAAAAGGACAGGAACAATAGGAACTAGTTCGTCTCACTTCATGAAGGTCTTGTTTTGTTTTGCTTTGCTTTGTTTTTTTTTAGAAATAATTGAAAAGAGAAAACATAGAGGCTATTTTTTAAAGCCACATCTTTAAAGTTTTATGTCTCTGTCACTTAGTTTCCTTCTAGAAAAAAAAAATCACCTGTTTGAATTTGTAATCCAAAATTTCCCCAAGTATGCATTTTTCAAGGTTTCTTCCTTCAACTTCTCCTTCCCAGCTTAGAACACATGGAAAAGTAGAATTCAACTAATCACTCATTTTCCCACTCAAACATGAAAACTCTGGTGTTTTTTTTTTTTTTTTTTAAAAATGCCTTTCAAAGTTAAGCCTAGATTTATTTTGCTGAATTGGGCTCATTTCATTCTGGCAATTTTGTTCCATTCTCACAAATATATCAGACAGCACTGCATAGATCTTGTTTAAGAATAAACAAAGGGTTTGCATAAAAGTGCTTATTTGACTTCCAAAATGGTTTCAAGCTTTCCTTCTTACTATACTGCCTGGCCATTGAATCTAAAATGCAGGTCCTCCTAGAAGCCCTTGAGAAACCAGAACTAAGAATAGAATAAATTCCTAGAGCACCTCTGGGACTTTGGGATGTGGTTAAGTTTACATGATCATTTGCTTTGTTTATGCTCCTAATTAGTGCTTAATTGCTAACTTGATTATTCATTTCACCTCAACTTCTGAAAATTGGCAGCTGTCGGTCAGCAAGTTTGAAACTTGTGACTCTGAAAGTGTGAGAACACACATGTTCAAATACGCATTCTCTCTTGAGGATGAATGCTCAGGCCACCAGAGCTCCATCACAATTACAGTAAATCTCCCCTCATTATCATAAAGGTGATGCTTCATCCAAAGACATTGCCCAAATAAACTAAATCACCATTTGTAATCTATTAGCTGTTCTACCTGACTTTCCCAGAATGTATTTTTGCCCTTGTTTGGTCTAGATTCTAGACTCTAGAATTTCCAGATACTTTGTAGAGATACATACTGTATATTAGAGTACTGTGTATCCACATCACCTTATGAATATGTATTAATTCCACTTTCACAATTCTATAATTGCAGAATATTTACTCAATTTCAAAATGTTTATTTTCATAAATTTTAAGCATATTTAATATGCACAAGCAATTAAATACTTTAATATCATTTTTCTAATGGACTAACTATAATGAGTTCATTCTACAAGAAAACGAGTGGAAACATTATAAACCTGTTAAATTCTATTTATATGGCTTATAAGGAAGATTTCTTTGAGGTGAAGAGAAATTGCCTTTGGAGAACTGGGGAATGTATTTCACTTTCAGCAGACTATCAGAAAGATAATAGTAATAGTTCCATGGTGAGGTCTTTTTTTTTATTTTTCTTTTTTGGAAGATGCAAAAAGTTTTCCATTTAGAGACCTCTTTCTTCATTAATGATGTATATCTGTAGAATATCGTTGTTACTGTTGGGTTTTGTTGAGTATACGTTTTAATTTATTTTTAACATAGCATCATAAGTTGAATTGACAACCCAAACTGTCACTTATCCTGGACACCAATCTGTGTGGTCTAGGAAAAGTAACTATTTACGAAGAAGACATATTTCATAGTAATATTAACTCTTATAGCATAAAAGAAAAACTTTCAAATTTAAAAAGAAAAGATTGGGAATATCCTATTATACTAGCCTATATCTAGACATATTGGCTAAACCAGTTTCAGGATTTTCTTACTGATTGCCCCAAACTTCAGCTTCCAAAAAATTAACAAGTTGCTCTGTTTTTAAAAGGAGTTCAATATGCTGTAGAAAAGAAGTCTTTATGTCTTAGCAGAAATCATCATACCAATTTTTTTTCAAGAAATAAATTCTATTTTTGTACCTTTGTCCACCTGGTTGAATCAATTGATCAATGTATTTATATTTAAAAATAGTTTTGTCACCTACAATACACACTCTCTTAATGTGTCCATTAGTTCTAGGATTCTAAGCTTCTAACTTGGCACATCTGAAACTTTGATTCTTTAAAAGGAATCCATGTCCAAGGATTATAATCCACTTGCTTTCCTACTAAAGTTACTCTAGTTAACAAGTCTACTAGAATTATCATTGGAAATGAATGTAACAAGAATAGTCCTAACTGCTAACCTTTTCTCCATATTACACCAGTGATCACCAAAATCTGTCTTCCAGTACTCTAGGATTCTAGTTCTTTTTACTTATTTTCTTGGGGAAAACAAACGTTTCAATAAATACGGGGAAAGCTGAATGAAATAAAAATGTTTTCAGATGCAATAATACAGTGGAACAGGGCCTGGCTGATACATTCTGTTATTAGTTGTTTGGTGCTGTCGAGTCGGTTCCAACTCATAGCGACCCTATGTACAACAGAATGAAACACTGTCCAGTCCTTTGCCATCCTCGCAATCGTTGTTATGCTTGAGCTCATTGTTGGAGCCACTGCGTCAATCCATCTCATTGAGGGTCTTCCTCATTTTACTGACCCTTTACCTTACCAAGCATGAGGTCCTTCTCCAGGACAGGTCCCTCCTGATAACATGTCCAAGGTATGTGAGACAACCTCTCACCATCCTCACTTACAAGGAGTATTCTGGCTGTACTTCTTCCAAGACAGACTTATTCGTTCTTCCGGCAGTCCGTGGTATATCCAATATACTATGATACATAGAAGATGTTTATTATAGCCCAAAGAAGAGAAATATATTAAGCAGTGTTTCCCAAACTTATTTAACACCAGAGGTTGTCACCTTTTCAAATGTCCTTATTACCATTTTCAGAACCAGTGCTTAGAACACAGTTGAACCTCAAGAAATGTTCATTGAATGAATAAGTAAATGAATAAACGAATGAAAAAATGAACTAACTGGGTTTGAAAAGTGCTATCTTACAAATATATTATTTTATAGAATTTCTCTAAGGTCAGAGATCATTTTTAATTTATATTTTTCAGATGCCTACAGCATCCAATAGTTTCTTTTAACTTGTGAACATGAAATATTTCCTACTGTTACTGAAAGGAGCCCTTGTGGCACAGCAGTTAAGAGCTCTGCTGCTAACCAAAAGGTCAGCAGATCAAATCCACTCTCCATTCTGTGGGAGAAAGATGTGGCAGGCTGCTTCCATAAAAGATTCCTGTTAACATCGAGTAGCTTCTGACTCAGAGCGACCCCATTATAGGACAGAGTAGAACTGCCCCATACAGTTTTCAAGGCTGTAATCTTTATGGAAGCAGACTGCCATATCTTTCTCCCATGGAACCGCTGGTGGGTTCGAATCTCCAACCTTTTGTTTAGTGGCCGAAGGTTTAATCACTAAGCCACCAAGTCTTGGAAACCCTACGGGGCAGTTCTACTCTGTACGAAAGGGTCATTATGAGTCGGACTAGACAGTAACTGTTTTTTTAATTGTTACTAAAAAAGAAATTAATAAATTTGTTTTTAATATTTAAAAAAATGACACACAGGGAGAGCTCAACTGTTCTTTAAACTTGTTCACTCACTAATTTTCAAAGGATTATATTGGTATCTTCACAGTTCCCTTAGTTGGAAGTGACTTTGGTTAACAATATCAAAATAAAAGTCATAGTTGCACCTATATAGAGCATTATCTATGACTGATATTTTAATTGGAGCAGTGGTGGTTCAGTGGAGACCTGGATTTGATTCCTGGCCAATGTACCTCATGCCCAGCTACCACCTGTCTGTTGGTGGAGGCTTGCATGTTGCTATGATGCTGAACAAGTTTCAGCAGAGCTTCCAGACTAAGAAGGACTAGGAGGCCTGGCAATCTACTTCTGAAAATCAGCCAGTGAAAACCCTATGATCTGATCACAACTCAACCAGTAGCATTTCCTTCTGTTGTGCATGGAATCGCCATGAGTCAGGGCCAACTTGACAGCAGCGAAGAACAACAACAATATTTTAATTATCCAACATACTAAAAAAGGCAAAACAAAACATATCAGTTGCCGTTGAGTGGATTCTGACTCACGATGACCCCTTGTGTGTCAGTAGACCTGTGCTCCGTAAGATTTTCAATGGCTGATTTTTCGGAAGTAGATCACCAGGTCTTTCTTTGAACTGCCAACCTTGGGGTTAGTAACTGAGCACTTAACTGTCTGTGCCACCCAGGGACTCCAATGTACTAGGGGAGCACATTTTCACAAATCATATTGTAGAAAGAATATGATATTTTGTAACTTTCTCACTGAAGCCCTCTTTAGTGGGGAATAGATAGAAACCTCCTTGTCTTCATGCTCACGTTCTCTTTAGTGGTAAACTAAGTTGCCACGTTCAGAACCCCCACGTCACTACTCTGAGAAGACCACAGAGTGGACCCAAGTGAGTATTTCCTAGCCACCTCTGTCCTTGCAAGAAAATGCCCTGGAGTGCACAGGATTCATTATGGCCTTGGCAAAACACCAACACACACCAGCTGCGCGTGGGACTGCTCAGCCCCCTGCCCAGTGGAGAGGAACAGAAGTCGTCAGTCTTTCTCTGCAGGTTTTCATTAGCTCTCTGCTAATCTAGAGCATTAATTCTTGGATTTCTGGGAAAACAGAGTTGTTTAATCTTAAAATCTTAAAGGCAAACATTTCTCTTTTTAGATCTACTTCTGGAATTTGAGTGGTTTTGAAAGTAACATTAGCAGCAGATTTGAAATATCCACTTTTTGCAAAGGACAAGTCAGTGTGAGACTTCCGTCTATTACCTGCTATCTGAATGTACCAAATTAGAAGGAAGATGGGGGGCTAGCTTGGGGGGCAGGGTGGGAATCTGTTACTTTAGTTAGATTTACAGGGAATCCTTGTAAACAGGGTGCTAAAAAGTGTGTTGGATTTTTTTTAACCTTTTGTGACACACAACAGAGCTGTGAAATCAGTGAATTAAATAGTTCCAATCCCCTGGGCACACATGAGCAATAGCATAAAAATGGACAGCACCCATTATAACATTACTGTTATGGAGCAGATGGACAGCTTCGGTTTTAGTCTTTTGTGCTTACTTCAGAATGGGGGCAGAACTGGGAAACGACTGTAAATTTTCTCAAAAGAGATGAGTAGGAAAGCTGTTAACTTTCTTCATACTAAAAAAAAAAAAAAAGAAACCTTGAAAAATTCCAAATTACAAATTTTGCAGCACTTTGACAGCAATTCTCTAACATTTGCTGCAAAACATCTGTAAGTGGTTAAGCATTTCCCACGCTCATTTCCTAAAATGGAATATCTCATTCCTGGCAAGCCATCCAATGCCCGCAAAGACATGTTTAGCAAACCAGTTCACTGCCATATGTGTGTCACGATTTTTCCAGAGCGTGCTGCCTGCGAGTTGATTGGCTGAGCTTGAGAGATTCAGAAAGGAGAAACAAGCACGAAGGAGAGACTGAGAGATGAGTAAAAGATGGGGAGAGAGTGAGACAGAGGAAGAGGAAGAGAAAGGGGGAAGAAAAGAGAATTAGTTTTCATTATACTTATTAAACTTAACCTCTTCCTTTGGCAGTGAATGCTGACCAGTCATTATGACAGTAGTTTCCCAGGTAATTTCTAAAGCTTTTGAGTGTCAGGATGACGAAGGTACCAAATTGGTGAGCCATAGACTTCAGATATTTTGACGTCTAGTTACTTCTAAGTTTAATTCTATAATGAGTGATTAAATTATTTAAAGAAACAAACATTGATAACCACTTGAGTTAAAATTTTAATTTTGGATTTAGAATACGTTAGCATATTTTGAAAAATTCCAAAATAGAACCTCAGCGGCAATATAATCTTGCTAGGCCAGATGAGTAATTCCAGCCATCAAAGGAAAAAATATGTGGTTATTTACATAATACTTAGATGGACTGGAATAATTATAAATTTTTAAATAATTCTGCAGAATACTAAAAATTTATCATTTTAGCAAAGAAAGGCCAAAAAAAACTATACATTTTATTTTTCAAAAGTTTCTGTCCCACATTTAGTTAAAATATACTAATAAGAATATAAAAATATCAATGGGGCAAACTGTTGACAGTAAATAGCTTCTAAATGTCAAGAGAGAAATATATTAATAATGTCCTGGAGTATATAATAGTTTTATTTAAAAGAACTTTACATAAGAAAAAATTTTTGAAGCGCTCAAAAAAGACAAAAGTTTGATATGACTATTGGATATAAAGCTGATATAGTTAATGATTCAATCTTGACAGAAAAACCGCATTGCTTGTATTACAAAAAAATCTAGAAGAATTTGCCAAGTTTTGTCTGTTCTGATTTTTCTAGCATTCAGAACTGTTTATAGTCAACGATTAGACGTGGTAAAGCTTTGAAACAGCAGAAATGTATCACTACAAGCAACAGTCATGTGTTCCCATAAAGTTTATGATTTATCTTTTGGAAACCTTCTACTATTTAATAATATTTAGCTTCTTAATTTTAATCTCATATTACAGTTGGAAAAAAATAAAAAAAGAAAGATCTAGTATAACTCCAGCATGTTATAGTGTTGTCATGGATACACAAGGCTGGTACATCACTTCCACCAGTAAGTAAACAAGATTCTCAAAGGGCACTTGGTAGGACTTACTAACCTTGTAGCATTGTTGGCTTCAGAGAGTTTTAAATAAGCAAATGGTTTGTGGCTTTAAAATAACACACATTATTAGAAGAAAAAAAATCAGACTGATAGGTGCTCTGAGTAAATGTGCATTCGACAATTTTAAAGGAATTTTAAATTGCATAACTTCATTTCTTTTCTGCTTTCATATTGCATAACAATTGTTCTTACAATGTGAGCACAAATTCCCATTAGGAGTATCAGTTCCTGTTTTCTATGGCTGTTGTAGGATTTCACAAGTATTACTTATATATAAAAAGAATAACAAAATGTTCTATATGTTACATGAGGGTCTTTCAGCAGATATTTGGAAGATTACATTTGACATCACAGTCTTTAATGGTATTTCATTTTGTTTTGTTTTGGAGTTTTGCTTTGTTTTTTATTTCCTTTAAAGCAAAGTTTGCTATACATTTTCAGACTGAAGAGTTAAAATCTCATTATAACATTGTAAACAAGTTTGCTTGATTTTACAAAATCAGTGTCTTAAATTGATGAAGAAATGGAGATAAAGACGTTTAACCTTGTATTTCAAAAGAGAGGAAAAATACATGGACTGTTCAGAATGGGCTGTTTAGCTCCGTGCAATAAACTTAGTAACAATAGAAGTCTGTCCCATAATTAATTTTTCCAATCAATATTGAGGAAAAAATTCTGATAATGGAGCTAGCTTAAACTTTAAACACTTTTATCAGACACAGAGAATAAAGTGCAATACAATCATGTCTGTGTGTATCTTGTGAAAAAAAAGCCATACCATTCTTATTTGGAAAGTGTCTCTTCCATGTAGTTGCAGGAAGGCCCAAATGCAAGTCATTTTGCATTTACTGTTCTCCACTGGTTTTTTTGTTTTTTTCAATGAATGTATCAGCAATTGGCAAAATTACCAAAAACTCATCTAGTAAGTTGAAAAAAACTTTATTTTAAATAATGCATAAATCTATTCAAAGTGGAAAAAAAAAAAAAACCCTACTCCATTACAACCAGTAATTGAAATCTACCTATTGCATTAACATAGTATGAATATTATGCAATGTTATAAATTATCTTACTCTGAGTCTCACAGCAAAGAGTAATTAATCTTTGGTGGGGGAGTACTCTGATGAAGGTGAGAAACCTACCTGAAATACAGATGTACTAATGAGAAGATTTTGCAATAAATATGACTCTACAAATTTGCATGGGGTAATACAGACTTGTTTCTCATCTTCCCTAGTAGATCTTTCTAAATTTAATCTGTAAAAGGCTGTTACACTGCAGGCCTAAATGAGAACACTGCAGTTCCTTGTGGGGACTAACTTATTTCCATTTTTCAGATACATGTTTTCCTCTTTCCCAACTATTTTAAGAATTGTAAGCAAGCAGGGCTCTAAAATTCAAGTTCAGTGTGCAGAGAGTTAATTTAAATTTGATAACAAATGGCTCTGCTTTTGAAATGAATGTAGCCTGGCAACTTCAACTGGGAACCCTTCCGAGGGCCTCAATTATGTATGCAGCTTCTTTGAGAAATAGTTTCACACATCTGACCCAAGGACCACTATGTTGTTGCCATGAAATAAAACTGTACGTAGGCATTGTTTCATTTCTGTACCCTCTTCACACTGCCAGACCTCACTCCCTTCCCCCACCCTGCGCATGCATGTACACACACATACACACACACACAAACGCCTTTATTGTCATTCCGCTTCTATTTTTTCTACTAATGTATTAATATAATTATCATAAACATAATAGCCCCTGATTACTTTTATTTGTTATAAAAATATTCTGACTCCAACTGCCAAAATGTTCCGGTCAAAATCAGGATTGGGAAATCTAAAAGATAAGTAAAGGGTTAAACCACCCACACCATTTCATTTTTTTTTTTCAAAATGGCTGCTTTGTCTGTGTGCATACACCAATAGCAAATGTCCTTCTGTTATTGTACAGCCAATTTGATGTGTCAAGTATTCATATGCTAATAACGGTACAGTTTCTCACTTTTTCACAGATAAATGGTAAAGATTGTTACAGACAGTGAAACACAAGAATAAACAGCTTTTATTTCAGACGCGATAAATTACTTTCCATTCAAATAACATGCGACACACGCTGCTGACCATTTTGTTTCTATTCACTGTTGGTTTGCCTTCTGGGTGTGTTTTTTTAGAATAGTTTGAAAATATTTAACAGATATGGACAGAGTTGTTACTAATGACTTGATTGCATTAATTTGCATTGTAGTCATTTTATCGCAGGAAGTTCATTTTTATGCTCAGTTATTACAGTGGCAGAAAGTTTGATGGAAAATCTGACACTATTTCCCTAACATGGTGCAATCAAGTCTTTTTAAAGCTTGGTAATGACAGTATTTGAAGAATGGATATCTTCCTCTCCAGGTTAGCAGAAATGTCATTTAGTAAATAAAATCCCTTGCTAAGAACATCACCTAAAAAGAGACACTTGAATGAAATGTAAGTTGTTCTGTCAGAACAAAGTGGAATCGTTTTGGTTTTCTAAGATATAAATATGTCCTTTAAGAAGGGCTGAGTAGATTAAACCTGCTCGCTTAAAAGATACACACGTTGTTAGAATAAACTGATTAATGCAAAAGGGGGTGGGGCAGAGTATGAGAGACAATTAACAAGTCCTTAAAGAAATATTTAACAACGAATGTACCCATAAGCATGCATGTATTGGTAACAGGGTTGTAAATCAAAAGAAATATTCCTGATTTATTTTTCTTCAATTTAACAAAAATATAGTTATATATTCTTAAGTTGAAACACTTTCCTTTTAGGGACAAAAATCATAAAACTTAGAAATAAAGCAGATGATTCTTCCAGATATTTCTTAAATTCACTTTATTGTGCCTAGATCATTTGCCTGAACATCACATATGGACTGTTTCTTAGTTTCTTATACTGGGTATTCTGCAGTTGTTACCTATGCTTGGTTTAATTGCTTCTTTTGGTGGGAAACCATACAAAATAAAATAAAAAATGAAGAAAAGTAGTTTGATCCACTGTTAGATTGAAAGACCACTGCTTTTTAAAAGTGGGTCATACAAAAGTTTTTTTTTTTCCTCCTAATTGCTAAAAACTAAATGCATACACATACAAAGACACAGACAAATGGATCAAGACAAAATCAAATTAGAGAATTTTTCGAAGCACTCTTGCTCATGTGAAAGTCAGCCTTGAGACATTAAGGATTCCAAAGGTGACCATGACATCAGGTCAGTGAGGCTGCAGCTCCCTAACAGTGTAATCAGCAGATTGTAAATTTTTACATAATTCTAGTACAAAAGCTAGCCATTTAAAAGCAGTCCTACAATCTCAGGCCTTTTCTCTGAACTCCAAAATACCAGAGATGACTATTATATCATATCAGTGAGGAATAATGATTGCAAGTGACCAATTTTATATTAAATATAGACAATCAAGAGAGTTTTTTACGATAAGGCTATACAAGTAAGCTAATAAAACTTCGTCCCCCTTCTCCCCCTCTACCGTCATTGTTAAACCTACAACTAATAGTATCAAATTTAAATGCCTATTATAAATCCTGCCTTTTATATATTTTAATATTATTTTGCTGCAGAAAGAGTCATTAATGGTAGATGAAATACTAATTTTTACTTTATGGGGCACCCATCAAAAAGTGACTGTAAGCTAATTTATCAAAATTGAAATAAAGTAGGACACCAGTAACTATTTCAAGAATTAATTTAAAATGTGATATATGCCACATATGCTGCATTACTCAGATTGTTATTAATTTAAAGGTTTCTTAACTAATTACAAAGACTAAATGGAGAACTTTTTAGCCCTTGTTTCCTTTCGTCCCCCATCTAGTCTCTCCATATCTGTGTAAATACAGTTAGGCCTCACTCACAGCTCTGGATCTTCTGTTTGCTCCCTTTTAATTCTTGTTCTTCGTGTAATTAGCACCTTGATCACAAGCACAGGCATACACAACAGGAGTTTACTTTCTTTGCCTATTTTGGTATTGCTTCTATTGCTTCACCTTCAAGCACCATTTTCATTCGCTTTGGGAGCTGTCTTTTTAAGTGCAGAGGTTTCAATCACTAACTCAAGCTTTATACAGTGGACACCGGGTTACCAAGGACTAGTACAGAATGTGTCCACTGCATATAATATTTGATCTTTGATAACGTACTCATGTACACGAACTCCAGGTAAACTGCTCTGGGTTAAGGTAGTGGCATTCTACCCTCGCTCACAAGGGGTTCATTATACCTGAGGTTTCAATTAAAAACAAATAGAATGGGGAGCAGAACGACCGAGACTTGCTAATGGGCTGGGGAAAGCAAAGCTTTTGCCTCCTGGCCTCAAAAGGTACAGACTTCAGGTGTATATTATAAAACGTCCTGCAATTTACACTGACTGACTAATTCCGAGGTAAGAATTGTAATTTTCTTTTTCAATAAATATGAAAATTATGGGTATTTCGAGTCTTTGATTTACTCACACATACAGAACTTTTCTAATTCATCGATACACTGCCAAAACAAGTTTCCAGCCTGTTATTCAAAGAGAAAAAATCTTACATAGGCCAGGCGAGCAGAAAAGAAGATTGGTTAAGTGCCAAAGTCAGCGAGCTTCTCAGTTCCAGGACTAAAGTGATGTTCGTGGACTGAGGATGCTCTCGCCTTAGAGTGCCTCCAGTCTGCCAGCGGCTACCAGCTGAATAAAATAGTGTGACCTGCTTACTTCTTTTTCTTGTAATCAAATCAACCATGAAGTGTTTCATGATATTTTGGTATAAATGACACTCTATAGACATAAATTATATGTACTCATGTGGTCGAAGATTTATATATCTTGGACTCTGCAGTTGGCAGTGTTTCCGAGTATGGTCCCCATGTACAGTTTAGGTGGTTATTACATACACAAAGGACAACGGAGACCCAAACCAATAATCAACATAACTCATACAGAAAAACCTTACATCTGACTTTCAATATCTGCAGATTTGAAGCAAGAAACTTATTTTACCTTTATTTAGAAGTGAATTTTATTTCTCCACTGGCTCTGTATCATTAAAATATTATGAAATTGTAGATGTGTAATTATAAGTTATGCCACAAATAAATAAACTTCAGTGTGAATTTAAGTCAATGAATAATAGGATAAGAAAACATTCCTATTAAGGCTGAATCTACATATGCCCCATGAAATGAAGAATTGAGGCATTATCTGAATAATGAAAGCTCTAAATCTTGACATATGAATTGAGCCCGAGTTATCTGGATAAATGTCTTAATTATTCATGTTTTTTGTATAGTTCCAACCTGACTGACCATCCGAATCAATCCACCAATGGTTTGAGGGTCATTAAATATGGCGAACTTTAACAAATAAGTACACTTTTCAAGCTTTCAGAATGGTACTTTCTGTATCCATCTTTGAAGTAGTAAAATTCCTACCAGGAGAGAATCTCTCACAGACATAGAGGCAAGAGATACAGTTCCTAATGCTCACTGTTTGCCATATATAAAAGTTTATGGTTTTGGTGATTTGGGCCATAAAATGAAAGTCATGTGTTTCTTCTATTCAGTTACAGGAATGATGAGTACAGTTAAGTCCCCGGGTTACGAATGTCCAGCTTCTGGACAACTCATGTTTGCCCTTTAATGTTATGTAAATTTGCCCTCACTTCGAAACAATTGAACCAACCCCTACTTGCAGCAAATTCTTCATCACAATCACCTTCACTTGCTGCACGTGCAGCTTTTAAATCATTGAAAAATCTCCGAGACTTTTCTTGCACTAAAGTAAGGCTAAATAAGAATCATATGCACCTGTTCCGACTTACCTACAAATCCTTAAAGACACACTTAGGCACAGAGCTTGTTCGCAACCTGGGGACTGCCCGTACTGTGTGTCAACAACGAGCACAGCTACAGAGACGAGCAGGACTAATGAAAAGAGGGTATGGAACTTCTCTGATTGCTCCCACATTGATGCACCACCCTGGATAGCTCATTAGGGGTACTCCGAAGAATACAAAGAGTCTTTTAAATAAAGCTTCCTTGTTCCAAAAGAGTGTATTCATCACCTCATGCATATCCAGGATAGGAGGGCTTTATCCTTGGAGGCTGAATGAAACAACCTGTAATCATTTGTATGGCAGTGTTGCTAAACATATTTGTATCCTCAAAGAAGTCTTCATTCACTGGAACAGGGACAACCTCAGAAGAAATGGATTTTCCCAAGGGCACCATTTCTATTTAGCCTGCTAGTACCTTTGTAACTTATTGGACTGAGGACACTGTGGGAATAGTCTAGAGAGACTTCCCCTTTACACAGAAAAAAAGAATCTAAAATGATGGGAGCCTTCTGACAAAAAAAGAAAAGAACAAAAGTGACTCATGTATGTCTAATGGAGCAGGCACCTAACTAAGCAATAATTATAACTTTGCCCACAATCTGTCAGAGGGGGCAGTCACAGGCTGGATTTTGGCATGTAGTCTTAATTTGGACGGGAAGCCCAGAAACACAAGGTAAAGCATTCGTGACTGAATTGTACTAAAGTCAACATTGCCTGTTTAGTTAGATGAACTATATGTATTTGCACCTTGGTACGCTGCTTTCCTCTTTGAGCTGGAAGTTAAAAAGCTATAGGATTACTCTTACCTGCCAGAAAGAACAATGTGGCTAAATTGACACAAGCCAGGAAAGATTTCCTGAATAAATGATACTGCGCTCAATTTACAATAGCTTGAAAATAACCGTTATTATTAGCGGTGGAGGAGGAGGCATTCAGTGGAATTGGCTGAAAACTTGCAAACAATTTGGAGCTAGCAAAAATGCCTGTAAATATTTTCAAGTTAAAGTGAAAGTAAAGGACTTAAATCACTAGAGTGGTCTCACATGGGTGAAATTTCATGCGCTAAAAGCATGTACTTTAGGAAAAACATAGATTTAGTCTGAGACTGACTTTAGCAACTTCTTTTGTGGGCTCACTGCCCTCCATATACAGTGATCCATGGATCAATTCCTTATTTCTTCATTGTTGAAGCACAGCTAATGCACAGTGAGCCAGAGGGAATCTGTGGCGAAGTTTGATGCAGATATGGAATGCAGATAGTTTATAAATCATTTTTAGATTGAAACTTCTTACAAATATTATTGTTAAAAATAATTCTTTAGATAAATATTGCTCAATCATAATCATTTTCGAATGAGCACCAAAGCGTGTCTAAAGGGTGAGTGAGCCCCTATCTACAAAGAGTCCCTCTATCCCTGAGGCCAGGGGGCTGCTGCTGTGGGAATTCCACCTTGCTGGAGCCCTGGTGGCTTAGTGGTTAAGAGCTACAGCTGCTAACCGAAAGGTCAGCAGTTGGAATCCACCAGCCTCTCCGTGGAAACCCTATGAGTAGTTCTACTCTGTCCTATAGGGTCGCTATGAGTCGGAATCAACGCGACGGCAACGGAGTTGGTTTGGGGCTACTAAACTGTCTTTACCTCTGGGAAGGAAGGGTTTGCAATTGGGTAGATACTTTACATTAGCAAATGGACAAGCTATTGACTAATCCTTGCCACTTAGTTATCAACATTCTTGTACCAACTCAGCACACACCACAGTTGAGGCAATGTGAAACATGAAAGAATGAAATATTCAGTGGTTATTTTGCAGTTTACATTTTACCGTGATTAAAAGAGAGGCATCAATGAAGACGGTAGCTGTAACTGTTTAGAATTTTAAACTTCAGTTCAAGTTTCAGCATTCATATTAAGAAAACTGTAATTAACCGATCTTTAAAGTATATTGCTGCCTAAACATTGGGAAGACTGGAAAAATAAATTCAGTTATGGTAAATTAAACTATGTGTATGCGGTTACAGATGATAGTTACACATATATGTGCATGTATATATATATATAAACATGTAGACAATATAGATGTAGATATGTAGATAGTTATATATACATATACAGTCATGCACTGCATAATGTCCATTCGGGCAACGTTCGCCTGCGTATACATCTGTGGTCCCATAAGGTTATAAGAGAGTTTAGAAAAATCCTGATCAGAGAACAGGACGTAGCAGACGTAACAGGACATAGCGAACGCAACAGCTTCCCACACACAACACATGAATCTCATGTCTCTTGTATACAAAGCAATTGCACTGCTAGGCATATGATGGTACAGTAAATTGTAGAGGGAGGTTATTTGCCCCAGCAAATAATATGTTGTTTGCACAACGTCCAAATCACATAACATCTTATTTCACAGAACATATGGATATCAAGCGATGCATGACTGTATACATATGTATACATACGTATGTATATACATACACATATATGTATGTGTATATATGTCTATATATCTATTACTATCTATATATCACTATATATTAGCTACATATCTATATTTACGTACCTATATATACATCTTTAATGCATATCTAACAACTTAAGTGCTTCTGTATTATATCTTAGTATAATTCTAGCTTGTTTTTTCATAATATGTAAACTTTACATATAAAACAGAAAAGATTCCGTTTCAATTATGTTTTTTAAAGTCTGTCCAAGTATGTGAAAAGGAAGAAAATCAGCAACCACTGCATATTTTTATTTAGGAAGTAAATCCTTATATTGTATAATTTACTGAGTTCCTAAAACTTGGATTAGCCGCCACTTGGTGTATATGTTCGTGTTTAAGCATTGGTGAGAAATCCCATTCTGATCAGGGCCTGAACAATTGAAATATTTGAGGCATTAGATGTGCATAAATTTGTTATAATACTGGTACTGGGATGACACTAATACTAAAAATGTGAACTTCCTGCTATTGAAGGAGGCTCCTAACTTGAAGGAATCATGAGATTTTGAAAGCACAAAAAACTTCCTTTGGGCCTTTCTCCTAACTTGGTGACAAAGTAGTCTTTCTGTTTTTGTTTTTAAGAAATTCTGTAGTCAGAAGAGGAGCCCAGGTGGTGCAGTGGCTAAAACGCTCAGCTGCTAACCAAAAGTTTGAATCCACCAGCCGCTCTTCGGGAGAAGATGTGGCAGTCTGCTCCCACAAAGATTACAACCTGGAAACCCTATGGGGCAGTTCTACTCAGTCCTACAGGGTCGCTGTGAGTCAGAATCAACTCGACAGCAGTGGGTGGATAGTCAGAAGACCTGCCAAGTTAGATATCTGAAAGGGGAACACTTTGACGGATAGGAGGTACCTTCTCAATGACCCAAGAACCTACACTGGAGGAATATTAAGAGGGAACGATGAAGACTAACTGGAAATGACCGCGGAAGCTGGATGTGAGTGACTTGTGCCAAGCAGAAGGGAGAAAGGAGCCCGTATTCTCAATTACCTTCCAACATATAAACATGCAACCCCAAGATCTTCACATGCAACTTTCTAAAGTGGTCACCATGAGAGACAGACAAGAAGATCACAGGAGAAAAAACTTCACAAACCCAGAGCTCTATCTTTGGAGAGGAGGAGAAATCCTGATCCTTTTATTAACTTATTAATTAATAAAGCAGCTGGAAATAGTTGAAAGTTTTTACTACAGAAAATAGTCTTAAGTTGTATTTTTATTAAAATCAATTCTAAGATTGGTGAAAGATATTTTAATGCCTAAAATCCTAAAAATTTTTTGATGTGTTCGCCTTTGGAGCAATTTTCCTAAATAATCATAAAGTTTCTAAGCATAAAATTGAATTTAAACCCACCTGATTAAAATATAGAAATGTCTTTCTGAGGCTGGAAGCACATATACTTTGGAAGTTACATTAATAATACATTCAAATATAAGAAGCATTATAATATGCAAGGTCTTCCAACTAAAAGAGCTTTTCTGTAGGTATCTAATTTAGAGACAGCATTGTTAACAATGTTGACATTTAAGTGGCCATAGCTAAAGCTTTGCAAAGAACATTCCATTACAATAAATGTGAAAATCTACAACTTTTCTTGGTGTTCAATTTAGCAGAATGTACGTGTGTTGGTTGACAGTGTTGAAAGCTGAGACAACCTTCATAACAAGAAAGTTTACCTGATAATTTGAACAAAAGGGGCTCATAGAGAAAAGTCTTCAGTATAATGGGAATACAACAGAAATGGAAGATCTGTGGCATACTGAGTCCACTTCCTTAATCTCTGTACCTAAGACCAGGGTTGGCTTTCCAAGCCCACACTTTTCTCTTTCAAATAACAATCCAATTCCCAAGACTTCAGTTAGTGAGACCCTGTATCTCTAGCCCAGCCTGGTCTCATGAGCTGCAGTCCTAGATCTCCAACTGCTCCAAGACTAATCTAATTGGATGCCCCATCAAATTAAACACAACGTTTCTATACCTGAGTGGGCCATATCCTCTACAATCTCTCTCCTCCCCACCCTAGCCCCAAAAGAAAATCCAAACCCCATTCCCTTTCTGATTTCTCTGTATTCCAGTTGGATCAATTAACAAGTACAATCAGATTTTTATTTTTCATAGTAACTCACTTCCTAACCTTACATCCATTATTTTAATTATACTTTAATCTGAGCCCTGGAGGTGCAACGGTTAAGTGAATGGATATTAACGGAAAGATGAGGGGTTTGAACCCACCCATTGGCTCCATGGGGGAACCATCTCCTCCAATAAAGATTATAGCCAAGAAGACCCTATGGGGCAGTTCTACTCTGTTACGGGGGATCGCTATGAGTCAAAATCGACTCGATGTCACCTAACAACAACAGGCCCTTAACAAATCATACCCAGACTATCATTATTCTTCTAAGTTTTTCTATGTCTTGTCTCTCTCCTTTCCATTCAGCCCTGAACTCCACTGACAAGTTAAACCCACAGAACTTCAATTTTAGCTGGTAACTCTTTTTCTAAAAACTCTGTTTGTCTACTCCTTCCTAAGGGAGGGAAACAATGACTCCCACAAGTGACTTCCTTCTTCTCATCACCAACGCCTGACTCCAACTCACTAATTTATTTTTCTCTGAAAACGCCTGGCTCTCCTTTACACATGCCACTACCCTCTCCTTTTCCTATCCTCTTTGCCTTCTTATCCTTCAACATCTTACTCAAGTATCAGTTCCCCCATGGATATTTTACTGACAATGTCAGTCTTGTCTTCTTTCCTACTTCATAAGCAAGCTTCATAGGGACAAGGATCTTGCAATTCAGAGATTATCTTGCAGAGTTTTTTATCAACATGAATTAATCAATATTTCTAATTTGTTCATTTTAATTACAGGAAAACATTTTAGACTGTTATGATTTCAGAAAAGCCGTGAGACCCTAAAAAGTAATGTAAAATGGAATTTCACTAATCAAATCACATGCTAAAGATAGAGTAGAGCTGACTGATTAAAAGAAGCTTGTAACAAACCATTTTTAAAAGGAAAAAATTATAATATTGATAACCATTAGCAGATATGTTTGGTGTGCTAGAAATTTAAATATTTGCAAATCAGCTTTTAAAAAAAATATTGGGTCATGATTTAGCATATTCAACAATCCTATGATTTAATTACATTTGGGAGTTAAGCAAACACTTTATAGGCTAAATGTGAAAGTTTACTGATTCAGAAATAAATTATAATGTTTCCAGAACTTTTAGTGATAAAAATTAACATTTGTATCATACTTAGCAGATTTAAATTTTACTTTCAAATGCATTATCTAAATTGGCCTCCATAATAATATTGTAAGTATCTAACAAATAAAATTCCCATTTTAGGGTGAAAAAACTGAAGTCAGAGAAACTTATGTATTTATAAGCTCTTTTGATTATCAACAGCAAAGTGTTGCTTGTCCTGTTTTTATTTTAGAGAAGAATCAGCTGAAGCTGTAAGGGGTTGAATAATGTGTCCAAAGTCACTAACTTGGCAAGTCACACCTTCGCGATTTATAAATTCAGGTCTATCCAACTCCAAAGTCTTTGTTCTTTCCATACTTCTTCCAACACGTACCATGATATGGGACAAAGAGCACATACCATGACTGGGAATAAAAGTATGTTTTACTGAGTGTCTAGGTGTTAGGGTTTGTCATTTATCTTAATGATAAACCTTTTAAAGTAGTTTTATTTAAAATAAGACTCTTTAATTATACCTAATATACGGTAGTGGAGCCCTGGTAGCACAGTGGTTAAGAGCTCAGGCTCCTAACCAAAAGGTCGGCGGTTCAAAGCCACCAGCTGCTCCTTGGAAGCCCTATGGGGCAGTTCTACTCTGTCCTATAGGGTCGCTATGAGTCGGAATCGACTTGACGGCACACAGCAACAATAACATATGGTAAGCATGCAGCTGGGAATAAAAGTTTGAGAATACTTTACAAATGACAAAATGGAGACAAAAAATTAAACAGATTGTCCAGTCTTACAACTAATAAGTGAGAGACAGGTTTTGAAATCAGGTCTACAAGAATCCAAAGAAATAATTCATACAAAATCTTCCAAGTTTAATTGTGGCCAAAAGACAAATGTAAAATTCACATCCATTTCATAACTTTGCTAAATATATTTTGTGTAGGATTACACTTCTCACAAGTATAAGTCCCAGGATTTTTTTTGTTGCATGAAACAATTATTACAAATCATGGGTCTATGAAGCTTTGGTTCTCAATTAAATACTGTATTAGGAAAGAAATAATTGGATTCTCTTGCTTCCTCTGACTACTTCAAGACCAGCTAGCTACTCTGAAGTTAAAAATTGTTTTGTTGGCTAAATTTTTTACACGTAACTTAAATCAGGTTTTCATCTAAATTTACAGTGGTTTAACCGAATGGGATATTATATTATCATATGAGATATAAAAAGAAACATCATTGGACATGTATCCTGTACGTGGAGTCTATGAGTTAGAAAGATCAGTATGTAAAGGGGAAAACACTTCTTTCTGAGCCATGCCAACTTTCTTTGCATACAGTCTAAATATGAGAAGTTCAAACTATGTTGGTGTGCCTCTATCTCCAGAAAAATATATTTTATGGTAACAAGCTCAATGACTAGATGGCGTTGTATACATACCTCCTAAACTACCAGAAAACATTTGTGTTTGTGCAAAAAGAAATAACATGTTAAGAGGGGAAAAAAATCTTGGATTATAATCCTGATTCTCTCAAAAACTTGCTTCATGACCTTAAGCAAGAAAGCTCTTTAAGCCTCAATTTCCTTTTTTTATAAGATAAATATAGAGCTAACCTCTACCTATGTGAAAATACAGGGTCGCTATGAGTCCAAATCGACTCAATGCAACGGGTTTGGTTTAGTTTTCACCTTAAAAATAAACATCAAGGGGACCTCATACCATCGAGAAAGCAGTGCCGGGAGCAGAGCGCGTCCTTTGAACCGGGGTGCCTGCTCAGACAAGCTCCTAGTCCAGGGGAACACCAAAGAGAAGAAGGCCGACAGAGAGAAAAAGGCTTCCCCTGGAGCTGACGCCCTGAATTTGGATTTTAGCCTACTTTAACTGACACAAAAATTGCTTCACCAGAGCGGAACATAAGGGATCTTGAGGATGAGATCCAAATGTTAAAAGCCAATGGTGTGCTGAACACTGAGGACCGTGAAGAAGAGATCAAACAAATAGAGGTTTACAAAAGTCACTCCAAGTTCATGAAAACCAAGATTGATCAGCTGAAGCAGGAACTTTCACAGAAGGAGTCAGAACTTCTTGCCTTACAAACAAAGCTTGAAACCTTTAGCAATCAAAATTCAGATTGCAAGCAACACATTGAAGTGCGTAAAGAGTCACTTACTGCCAAAGAACAGAGGGCTGCCATCCTTCAGACTGAGGTGGATGCACTAAGATTACAATCGGAAGAGAAAGAATCTTTTCTCAATAAGAAAACAAAACAGCTGCAGAACCTCACGGAAGAGAAGGGGACGATGGCTGGAGAGATTCGTGACATGAAAGACATGTTAGAAGTAAAGGAAAGAAAAACCAATGTTCTTCAGAAAAAAGATTGAAAACTTGCAAGAACTAGGGATAAAGACAAGCAACTGACACTGACCAACCTCAAAGACAGAGTGAAGTCCTTGCAGACGGATTCCAGTAATACAGATACTGCACTGGCCACGCTAGAGAAGGCTTTGTCAGAAAAGGAGAGAATCATCGAGCGCTTCAAAGAACAACGGGAGAGAGATGATCGGGAAAGGCTAGAAGAGATAGAATCCTTCAGAAAAGAGAACAAAGACTTGAAAGAGAAGGTCAATGCTTTACAAGCTGAGCTGACTGAGAAAGAGTCTAGTTTAACTGACCTCAAAGAACATGCATCTTCACTAGCCTCAGCAGGGCTGAAAAGGGACTCCAAATTAAAATCTCTAGAAATAGCCATCGAACAAAAGAAAGAGGAATGTAGCAAACTGGAAGCCCAGTTAAAAAAGCCTCATAATGTTGAAGATGACTCCAGGATGAACCCCGAGTTTGCGGACAGAATGAAACAGCTTGATAAAGAAGCATCTTACTACCGCGATGAGTGTGGCAAAGCCCAAGCAGAAGTTGACCGGCTGCTGGAGTTCCTCAAGGAAGTGGAGAATGGAAAGAATGACAAGGACAAGAAGATCACAGAACTCGAAAGGCATATGGAGGATCAGAATAAGAAGGTGGCCAACCTCAAGCACAATCAGCAGCTGGAAAAGAAGAAGAACGCCCAGTTACTGGAGGAAGTCTGCAGGCGAGAAGACAGCATGGCTGACAACTCACAGCACTTGCAGATAGAAGAACTGACGAATGCGTTGGAGAAGACCAGACGAGAACTAGATGCCACCAAAGCACGCCTTGCCTCAACGCAGCAGTCCCTGGGTGAAAAAGAAGAGCATTTGGCCAATCTCCGGATAGAGAGAAGGAAGCAGCTAGAGGAGATCCTGGAGATGAAACAGGAAGCGCCGCTTGCGGCAATCAGTGAAAAAGATGCCAACATTGCCTTGCTGGAATTGTCTACCTCCAAAACGAAAAAGGCACAGGAAGAAGTCATGGCCCTCAAGCGGGAAAAAGACCGACTAGTGCATCAGTTAAAGCAGCAGACCCAGAACAGAATGAAGCTGACGGCAGACAACTACGATGAGGACCGTCATCATCACCACCACCATCACCACCACCACCGATCTCCTGGGAGGTCGCAGCGCTCCAACCACAGACCCTCTCCGGACCAGGTCAGTTTCATCGCCGCCTCCCTCCAGGACCCCTTTTACCCTTTGGCTATTTTAAGATAAAATAAATAATCCTTAAGAAATAATGAACAGCATAAAGTGATATGTTCTTTGAACTGGAAAAAAAAATAAACATCAACACTAAAAAATCTACCATGCTTCTTTCGGAATTCCGTTTATGTTAGTATACTAGACAAACAAGACATAGCTGAGTAGCTGAAGAAGCAGAGAGGCCAAAGCAGGAAATGTTCTTTCCAGCTTTTCCTAAAGTGCATTAAACAAGCAGGGGCAGGTTATTTAGAGCTTCTCTCTCCAAGTTTGTCCATCTGTGATATGAAGGAGGTGTCAGAAGTTTGTTTTATTTTTATTCTCACCAAAACCAAAAACTCACTGCCGCCGAGTCAATTCGACTCATAGTGACCCTACAGGAAAATGAAGTCCCTTGAAAAGCTCTGAATAGTCTCCTCAGTAATTTTATAACAAAGTAATATGACAATTTTTTTTTATTAACTTCGCAGTGACCATAAATCTTTGGCTGGGAGTAGACAAAAACAACTCAGTTAATTGAGAAATTTAAAAATCCAATTAGCCATTTTCTGTTTTATAGATTTCCCAACATCGTTAATTTACTGAATTGGTGATTCAGTGGTAGAATTCTCACCTTCTGTGCCAGAGATCGGGGTTTGATTCCTGGCCAGCGCATCTCACCCCAGCCACCACCCACCCGTCAATGGAGGCTTGTGTGTTGCTATGATGCTGAACAGGTTTCAGAGGAGCATCCAAAAACAGACTAGGAAGACAGGCCTGGAGATCTACTTCTGAAAATCAGCCAGTAAAAACTCTATGGATCACAACAGTCTGAACCCATTGTGCATAGGGTCGCCATTAGACGGGGCGACTTGATGGCAGGTAACAATACCAATGTGGAGTTTGCGTTTATTGCCTCTCTCTCCTCTACTTTCCTAAAGCCAGCCTTCCCAGCCACGCCACATGCCTCTGGTGTGCTGGTGCCCTTCAGTCTTTGCCAGTTCAGTGTACACTGGCCTGCATCTGCAGTATCTCTTCCTCTGAGGGCTTTCTCTGGTCAGTGAGCCCGTTTCTCCTACGCTTGCAACAGACTGGAAATGCCTAAGAATTAATTGCCCCCTCTGCCCCTGCAGTAGCCCCCATCCAATGCTAAATAAACACCTGAACTACCGCTGAGGTGAGTGTTCTACACCTTCTGCTTAAAATGCTCTTTATTTCCCTTGTCCTATGGAAAATGTGTGTTCAGTTCTGAGGACACTACTCTTCTTTATTGTTTCTGGGAAGTCTCCCCTGTTCCTCTGGGTTCAGGCAGGAGGTTAGATAGACTCCTCTATGTTCCCCAAGACCCCATGCTTACTGATACTCTTTTATAATTTTTTGAGTACTTGGCTGTCTTCTCTACTAGCCTGTGAATGAATCCCTTAATGTTTAGACCATGTCTTAATTATCTATATATCCACAGTGCCTACAGTTTTGCCTGGTCCACAGCAGATGTTTCTTAAATATTTGTTAAATGGTTGGGTAGATGAAATAATGACATTTGAAAGAGCTAGCCATCTGCAGCAATTATTATAAAAAGTAGAAACAGGCTCTTTCAAAAGGAGCAGGCTTATATCAGCTAGCTCTGACTTACTTTACCTGGGGGTGTCTAAGTTCTGAGCAATTCCCTTGGGTCAGTAGTCATACTCAGGCTGCGCTATTATATGAAGTGGTCCTCTGTTTGGAGTCTGAGATACTGTTTCCGGTTCTAGGGGCTGCACACCATTTCTATCGGGTGCCTCATGCTCATTTAAATATTTTCCAGTACATTCTTATCCTGTGATTAGGAGTCAAACCTTGGTTTGCATCTTAGCTCTACCATTTCTAGATGAAAACCCCTTAAGTTTTCTAAACCTCATTTTCTTCATCTGAAAACTTGTAAAATTAACAGTGCCTAGATAAGAAGGTTGTTATAAGGTCATTGATATAATAATAATATAATGTAACTACATATGATATAATAATTATTATGTAAATTTATTAATATATTGATTTGATATAATTAATATAATAATTATAATATACAATTATAATAAGAACAATTTTTATAAAGTACTTAATACAGTAGCTGCACAAAGTAAGACTCAATAAAAGTTATTACTGTTATTGAAACCCTGCTAGCACAGTGGTTAACAGCTCAGCTGCTCACCAAAAGGTCTGTAGTTTGAATCCACGAGCTGCTCCTTGGAAACCCTATGGAGCAGTTTTAGTCTGTCCTATAGGGTCACTGTGAGTCAGAATTGACTCAACGGCAACGGGTTTTTTTTTTATTATTATTATTATTGTTATTAGTAGTATTATTATTACTCCTTCTTTATGCCCATGTTCTCCTACCAGAGTGCAAACCTTGTCTTCACCAACAATCTATTTAATTATTTCATCTTTACCTTTCAGGACTCACATTAATTTTAAATATTTCAGTGTACATTGTCTTCTCAAGATAAGCCCTACGACTTTAAATCACTCTATATATTCCACCCCTCCACTGAGATCCTGGTCTCCCATTGCCTAGCACTAGAACTATTCCACAGAAGCTTTTTAAGTCAATTTCTGCTTAACTGACTCACCAGATTAACCAATCACCTTTATGGTTTCTCTAAGAAGCAGAACCTGTGATTAAAGTGCTGACACTTTATAGGGACATATAAGCCCAGGGTGGTGAATATGAGGAGGAAAAGAGAAGTAAGGTAATAAAAAATGTGAAGTAATATAATTCACTATCATGATAGTCAACACTTTATCATGAATTCAAAAGAGATACAACAGTTCACTTGGCAGACACGTTTGCTCAGCACACATGACGTTCTCCAAAAAGATTCCAAGGAGAAGCTGTACCTTGGAGCTGTTCATGGAGAGAAGAAAGGGTTGGGAATTCACCTACTAGACCCCTCTTATCACTCATTTCCTATTGGTCATGACTCATTATAAAAGGAGATAACTCCCCTGCACTTACAGGTTGCATCATCTAGCCACTTGGTAACCACTCAAAACTGGATCCCATCACTGCAGTATGGCATTTCATTCAAACCCAAAAGCAGAAAGCTGACTTGGTGTGAATGGGGTGCCGCCCGAGAAAGAGAAGGAGGAAAGTGGTCTCGAGAATCTGTAAAGCTGCACAGGATTTATATCCAATGTATTGATTGTCTCAGTTCCCTACACAAAAAGAAGACTGGTGCCCTCTGCATCAAAAGCCATGACCAGTAGACTACTCTGCAGTATGGTGGTCTCCTGCTCTAACCAGTTGACTTACGTACTTATTAAGAATCAGTTATGTTTATTCCTAAATTGTTTCTGCCATTTATACTTATTATTTGAATTGTGTAATTTCATTAAATGCTCCATAAATGGATAAAATATGAATGTGAAAAGGATGAGAGGTTTTTGTATGAAAACTAAGTAGAATGTTTTGGAAAGACTTAATAAATACATGTCTCTTTAAAAAGTATTGTCAAAATCGGCTTAGAAGAGGTAAGTGTGAAATATTTTAGAGGGGGCAATGTAAAATTCCAGAAGGATCTGCAGTCATATTGTTTCATATACATCTTTACATTCTTGCTCCATGGAAAATCATATATAAAGCATGATCGATGTGGTAATGCAAGAAAGGCAACATGGAACTCTTGTCAGCAAATTCATAATCAAAGAAAAGCCATTGGCTAACAACAAAAATACTGATTATTATTTTTATATATATATATATCATAATGTAAAATGAATTTTTAGAGTTATGTATGCACTATGTTTTAGATTCTTTGCTTTAACTAGCTTTTTCTGATTAACTAACTGTAATGATTAGAATGGTCTAGTTATGTTGTGGTAGCAAACAACCCCAACATCTCGGTGAATAACACAACAAATGTTTGCTTCTTGCCTACCCTGGAAACCTGTTCTCCCTGGGTGACCATATGAAGCACTTACCATGTGAACGAGGTGGCCTACTAGGTCAGCTTGGAAGGACAAGATAAAACGTAGAGAATCTGACACAGGCTCTTTAATGCCATCTAGAAGTAGTGCACTTCACTTCTGCATATTAGTCAAAGCAAGTCACGTGATTCCACCTAAAGTCAAGGAGATAAACACAATCCTCCTAAGCGTCCAGAAAGGGAGAGAGCTGGAAATACAGATGAGCAGCAGTAACATCTACCATGCTAACCTACTACTGTGCCCAGGAGCCCAGGTGGTGCAGTGGTTAAGAGCTCGGCTGCTAATCAGTCACTGCTTGGAAACCCCATGGGGCAGTTCTACTCTGTCCGATAGAGTCTCTATGGTCGGAATCGACTCGAGGGCAATGGGTTTGGTTTGGTTTGGTTTTTGGGTACTGTGCCTAGCATATGGCATATGAGGGCTTCTCCTCAAGTAAAAAGTGAAGAGGAGTATGAAGCAGAGGTATATACCAGTGTATTCTTTTAACAATTGAAATAAATATTTGAAATTAATTGCTGAGTGATTATATTTTCAAAACTACTCTTTATTTCTGGGAGCTTATAACCAATTAAAGTAATTCCAGAGAAGACTTCCAAATAATACTCAAAATCATGAGCCCCTAAAAGGTGAATTCAGCCTACATAATTTATTCTGTGATGTCGTCAAATGTAAATATTCGTCTAATCATGTATTCTGCTTTTATATATTAAAAAAAAAACCCACAAAAACAAAAAATTCCAGTATCATTGAATGTCAATGTGGTGAAGTCTTTAAACCACCTAAAGTACAGCAAGCTCAATTTAAAAAATATTTTGGATTTGAAAAATGCTTTAAAAGTCATCCATAAAGGTAATACTCCTTAACATTTTTCTCCTCCTCTTTCTTCTTCCTCTTCCTCCTCTTCTTCTTTTTCTTCCTCTTCCTCCTCCTTCTCCCTTTCTTCCTTCCTCTCCTTCTCCTCCTCCTTTTTTTTTGACTAATCCCATAGCTTTTAACGTCCATTGTTCACTTACACTGTTTTATCTTTCAGTTTTATTGTGGTAAAATATATATTTTTAAATGTTGCCATTTTTATCATTTTTAAATGTATGATTCAGTGATGTCAATTACATTCACCATATTGTGCAACCATCACCACTATCCATTTCCAAAAGTTTTTCATCACCCCAAACAGAAACTCAGTATCCCTTCAGCTATAACTCCCCATTCCCCGCTTCCCTTCAGCCCCTGGTAACCACTAATAATTTTTGTCTCTATCTATTTGCCTACTTTGGATATTTCATATAAGTAGGATTATCTAATGTTTGTCCTTAGATATCTGACTTATTTCACTCAGTATGTTTTCAAGGTTCACCTGAATCATAGCATTTATCATAGCATGTCTATACCTGTTTATAACCGGATAATATCCCATTGTATACCACATTTTGTTTACCCATTCATCTATTGATGGACATTTGGGTTATTTCCACTGTTTGGCTATTATGAACAATGCTGCAATAAACATTGGCATACGAGTATTTGTTTGAGTCCCTGCTTTCAAGTCCTTTGGGTATATACCTTGGAATTGCTGGGTCATACGGTAATTCTATGTTTAACTTTTTGAATAACCTCCAAGCTGTTTTCCACAGCAGCTGCACCATTTTACAATCCTACCAGCAATGAAGGAGGGTGCCAATTTCTACACAACCTCACCAACATTTATTGTTTTCCATTTTTCTGATCATAGCCACCCTTTTCCAGTTTCATTGAGTCAATTCCGACTCATGGTGACCGCATGTGTCGCAGAGTAGAACGCATTCCATAAGGTTTTTAAAGCTGCAAACTTTTGGAAGCAAATCACCTGGACTTTCTTCTGAGACACCTCTGGGTGAGTTCAAACCACCAACCTTTCAGTTAGTGGTCTAGCACTTAACCATTTGCACAATCCAGGGACTACCTTAGGCACCCTTATTGTTGTTGGGTGCCATCAAGTTGTTCCTGACTCATAGCGACCCTATAGGACAGAGTAGAACTGCCTCATAGGGTTTCCTGCTCTGTAATTTTTACAGGAGCAAATTACCAGGTCTTTTCTCCCAAGGAACTGCTGGGTTCAAACTGCCTACTTTTCAGTTAGTAGCCGAGCGCTTAATCATTGCACCACCAGGGCTCTTTATAGACATCCTAGTGAGGATGAAATGGTTTTGATTTAAATTTCTCTAGTAACTAACGATGTTGAGCATCTTTTCATGTGCAGGCTTTCTTTGGTGAGATGTCTATTCAAGTCCTTTGTCAAGTATTTTTTTGACAAGTATTTTTTGATTGGGTTGTTTGCCTTTTTGCTGTTCAGTTTTAGGAGTTCTTCATATATTCTGGATATTAAATCCTTATCGGATACATAGTTCCCAAATATTTTTTCCTATTTTGTAAATTGTCTTTGCACTTTGTTGATAAAGTCCTGAAGTCTTACCCCTATGTTTTATTCTAAGAATTTTATGGTTTTAGTTCTTATAATTAGGCCATTGATCCATTTTGAGTTAATTTTTGTATATGGTGTGAGATATGGGCCCTGTTATCTCATACTGTTTTAAACTTATTTTTGACCTCCCTAAAAGGTGTCTATTTAACTGAATTAATTATATTTTAAGTTGTATTTCAACTTGTAAGGTATTGTTTTCTAGATTTCTTTGCTATACTTTGCTGATAAATCAGTTCTTTGACAAATAAAATACTGTATAAAAATATATATGTCCATATGTTCTCTAAATCAATTGTTTTTGTGTGTGTATTCATTCACCTATCTACTATATAAACCCTATTCCAGGTCCATTTCCATTGACTTCAGACTGGTTACAATAAATGACAGCTCCACTTCAACAACTGGGTCACAGAGCAGTAAAAAGTGGTGTGCCACTGTTGGTAATTGTATTCTCAAAACAATGCCTTGCTTTCTAATGGATTAGTTCTTTATTAGGAGCAGTAATACTTTCAAGGAGACACTGGTGCAAATGGCTAATACATTTGGCTGCTAACTGAAAGGTTGAAGGTTAAAGGCCACCCAGAGGTGCCTCGGAAGATACGCCTGGTGATGTACTTCGAAAAATCAGCCACTGAAAACCCTACGAAGCACAGTTCTATTCTAAAACACAGAATCGACTCAATGGCAATTAATAAGGTAAGGTAATGCCTTCAAATTATTATTTTGTCTTTGGAAACGGTTATAAATTGTACTTTTGTTTAATCTTTTAATATCTATGACTAATTGGTATAATTTCCAATCTGTCTGTGATAGTTGTGAGTCAGTAGTGAAGAGTTATATAAATAAACTATTATAATACAAAATGTCAAACCGGAGAGGTACAAATGTGAGACCTAACAGAATACTAAAGATAAACCAACCACCTTTTCCTTTTCCTTCAATTTACACATCAGGCAAGTGTGGTATGGAGCTTAGGTGATGGAGAAGGAGAATGTGTGGTTGGAAAGGGCTCCTCAAGTGGTTCTGATACAGTTCTCCCCAGCTGAAGAGCCGTGTGGTGGAGAGAAAAATCACAGCATGTGGGGAAAACGTTGCCTCACCCACTTACTGACTCTCCTATAACCTGGAGCAAATGGCCTAACTCTTAGCCTCACTTTCTTTATCTGTAAATGATTTCTCTTATAATGTTATTTTGAAAATTTAATGAAATAATAAACTTAAAGAGCCTTAATGCTGTGCTTACTCACAAACTGACTTAAAATGTCATATAGAATTCAGTGTAGCAAGTGGTTAGTTACCATCAAGATCTTTCAAAAATAATAAGCAATTAAATTCAACACCTCAAATAACAAGAACAAATCACCTACTGTGTGTTTGGAGTTAGACCCATGTGTGCCTCCTACTTAATTTCCTTTAAGTCTGAATTCTTTTCTTATTCATTGTGCTTATTTTCCTCAAAATTGTAGAAAAGCAGTTTATAGACTGTGTGTCACTACCCATTGGTGGGTAATGAAGCAAACGATGTAGTGGATTATAACCAGTGTATTTAAATGAAGTAAATAGAATGGAATAGACTAGAACCAATCAGAAAACATCACTTGGTTTCTTAGCAAGAACTTGTACATTACAATAAATGGATCACAATGTAAAACGTATTTCTTATTGTAGGTAAAAAAAGAAAAAAAATAATTTGTAAAATACTCCTCTAGAACAAGCCCAAAGGAAATCTGGTTCATTTTTTTCTACTATCAAATCAGTCTTATTTTATATCACCACCTCTTTAATTAAAAATAATGCAATGTAAAATGTTTTAGCCATCTATCCAGCCAAATTTCCCTTTAGTAACTCTTGTATCATTATGTATCCTTTAGAATGACTCTTAGCCAGCTGTTATCTCAAGAAAAGCAAATGTATATGATATTGGACAAGAAGTGATTATGCAGTAACACCCCAAGTTACTGTTGCTTGGAGGAAGTTTAATGGTGTTACACAGGCAGTGCCCTGCACTGAGCAAATGGTGGATCCAATTAGATTCACAGTCTCACAGGAAGGACTTGTCCTACTTAGGTGGCTTTAAAGTGTCTTTCTATGTCATATCAAGGAGAGAATGCAACACCGGAGGAGAAAAAATCCGCTCATGACAAAGACCAGGAACACAGAGACTCTGAGCAGCAAAATGAGTCCTGATGCAGTGAAGGCTCCCTGGTTATGACTGGCCATTTGGGACGAGGTCAGCAAGCCAGGTTCCACCTATTGGGTCAGCATCAAGATACTTCCCCTAAAGACATGGAAACAGAGACTGACCGTGGGATGTATTGTATGGCTTTTATAGATCCTTGCATTTCATTGTTCAGTCATCCATAGTTCTCATTCCAGGCTTTAGTAGATCTCAAGCAACAATAATCATAATAAAAGTAATTTTATAATGTTCTGAGTTAAAGAATCTCTCCATACATGGGAAATAGATTATCTGTACTGATTAAAATCAAAATTTTGATGCCCAGGGTGGACTAAGCCAGGTAAGCAAACCTCTTGCAAATCCTGCCTCCACGAGGCATATGTCTACACGGGCGTGCTGCTACCCACTGAACACACATATACAGACAAAGTTTTTCTGGTTCATCACCGCACAGCAGGATGCCGTGAAGGAAATCACAGGCTGTGGCTTCCAAGAAGCTTGTGACAACTTTAATACTCTATTACTTACGTTGTCTGCACGAGGATTTCATTTGGTGACATCACTGAATACAACTGAAGTTGAAATTTGTGTGACATTTTTGCAGGTGTTGCTTTCACCAAAAACGTTATTTCACCAAGTTTAGTCACGGTGCAGTGCTTTAGGTCTAGCAAGAAACCTCTGGAAATCTAATGAGGTTGAAAAGAAAAGTGAAAGTTAACGGCCAAGGCTTTAACAAAGGCTCATCCTCCCTCAGGCTTTAAAGAGTCAGTAACTGAGTTCAGTAGCTGAAAATTAAATTAGGAGAAAATGCCATCTCTGCAGCTACTGCTACCTTTAGCATTAATGGTAATACAGAAGGGGGTGGGAGGGGGCAGTTCTGCTCAATAGAGACATCAAGAAACTTTCGGAGCCTCAAACATGGTGCGGAAATCTGGTCTTACCCGTGTTATAAGCTTCCTTACCCAAAACGCATTGCCTCGAGTCGAATTCTCACTCTTAGCAACCCTGTAAGACAGAGTAGAGCAGTTTGCATAGGGTTCCTAAGGCTGTCGTCTTTATGGGGAGCCCTGGTGGTGCAGTGGTTAAGAGCTGCAGCTACTACTTGAAAAGTCTGCAGTTTGAATCCACCAGCCACTCCTTGGAAACCCCATGGGGCAATTCTACTCTGTCCTGTAAGGCTGCTGTGAGTTGGAATGGACTGGATGGCAATGGGTTTGGTTTTTGGTTTTGGTAATCTTTATGGAAGCCAACTTCCACATCTTTCTCCCTTGTAGTGGGATGGTGGGTTCGAACCTTCTATCTTTTAGTTAGCAGACTCCTAAGCTTCCCTAGGTTTTATATTTTGCTCTCTCTCCATCCTCCATGTCCCTTCATAGCCATATCCTTTTCGCATTATCCTGTTCTCTTCCTTCTGTTGGTTTTTTCCCTTCGTTATTAAATCTTAATTTCCATTTTCTTCTCTTCCCCCACTTTGTCATTTCTTTCTTCAAGCCTCTCAGTTTGTTTTCCCTCCCCTCTCATATTACATTTTTACAAGAATAATGTAACTGATGGCAAGATTGTTGTGGTTTGCTGTGTTCCGAATCTGGGAGAAAACAGCTAAACATTCTCCAGTGCTAGAGAGAGCATAAGGCTTTTGACCTTATCTGGTCAGATCAAATGAACAGGAACCACTTTCTCAGGATCATATTACCACACTCCGTGATAAGGATGAGCAGGAAGAAGTCATGAGCAGTTGCCCATATTAAAAAATAAAGGGGAAAGGGTTAAGAAAGAAAATAAATTCAACCTTATCAGGCTCCTCCCCATTCTTCAAATAAGCACCTCTCAAAAACAATTAAGCAAGGTTGTCAATTTAGCCAAAAATCAGTGACGCTTTAATATAATAAGATAGAACTGCCACCCCTTTACTTCTAAACAAATTACTGAAGAACCTAACTATATTATATACTTATAAAGAAATAAAGGCTATTTTATCATAATTTGATTATACTACAAAGCACTATGCATAGCAATTCATGGACCTAATTTTAGTTGTAATAATCTCTTGCCCTGTTATGTAAATGGAAAAAGACTTTATACAGGCTTCAGATAGAGATAAGCTTAGGATCGAAAGCATGCAAAAGCCATGGTTCAATTACTCTAAAATGATCTGCATCATATGTTACAGTACATCTTTTTGCCTTGCACGAAAGCTCATATCTGCTGCAAATTATCCAACCTTTTCTAAATGTTACAGATGCCCTCTGAGAGTTTACCAATTCAAATTAACCCAAATCCCACAACTGCAAAGTAATAGGAGGCTTTAAAAAAATCCAAAAAAAAAATTCTCCTTTCATAACTTTTCCCCAATTTTTGTCCTTCCTTCTCAAGAAAAGACATGTTGAAACTTCTCAGCAAGTACACATTAGTTTTCACTTCCAGTTCTTGTGATCCCACCCATTTTGAATGAGGATCAACCACCAGGACCGTCCTATTCCACGTAAGTCTCTCTAACACACGGAGATGCCAGCTCAGACCAGATCCTTTCAGTACCTGAGCAGGCATAACTCAGACCCAACCACACATTTGGGAATGCAAGCCTCTGGAGAGATAGGCACTTCCTCCATGCCTGTTCCTCAGATCTCTTTGGTTGCTCATTGAAATGCAATTTATAGCAATCCAAAAGTTAGTTACCTCTAGGCAGAGCAGGCTCTCAGGAACAGCTAAAACTACCCACTGGAGCTACCAGGATTCCTTCTTTGCTGGCCTTCTTCCCTGCTTCTCTCCACGGTAAAGCTTTATTCCCTACTCTGGAAGACATGGCTACGGACCACTCTCAACCCTTGTCCCACAGCTTCGCCACTTGAAGGTAAGATAGAGGAATGGCTCTCTACCTTAGATGCAGTATGGAAAATCCTAAGAGGGGACTCTCCTTGGTCCTGTTTGAGTCAAATGCTCCCGCCCGGTGGGTCTTTCCTCTCACACTGTGATGCTTAATGTTAATATTATGTGTCAACTTGGCTAAGCTATGATTGTCAGTGGTTTGGCATGTGTTCTTCCATAATACAATCACCTTCCATTTTGTGATCTGATGTGAGCTGTCAATCAGTCAAAAGGGGAATTTCCTTGAGGGTGTGGCCTGCCTCCAGTATAAAAATGGATGTCCTGACAAAAATCTCGCCTGACCTGCAGATTTTGGGTTCGTCAGCCCTTGCAACCATGTGAGCCAGAAGAATTGTTCAGCCTGATGCCTGACCCACTGATTTGGGACTTGCCAGCCCCAACAATTATGTGAGCCTCTTTTTATTTATATGTATGCTTCACTGGTTTTACTTCTCTAGAGAACCCAGACTGAGACACACTCCACCCACCTCCATGGCCCAGAAAATTGTTTAGTAACTAGTGAGCCTCACTGAGACTGACTGGAATGAGAGGACAGGCAGTTTCCCAGCAAAAGGGGCGATAGTCTATTTCTAGAAAAGCAAAGGAGTAAAATAACATATTTCTACCCTTCGTGAATTGTGGCTTTGTTAGTTTATGTGCAAGCAGGAAAAGAAGAGAGAAAAAACAAAATAATGAACAGTTAGACACTGATGATTGATGCCAAGCACATCTTTTCATCCTTTTTGTCTTCAATTTAAAAATTACTGTTATTTCCAAAATTGTCTCCTTTCCCCTGGAACCGATACCTATTATTGTGTGTGTGTACGTGTACATATATATATATATATATATTTGTATATACTTATATATATACACATATATATTGTTATTGTTAGGTGCCATAAAGTTGGTTCTGACTCATAGCGACCCTATGTACAACAGAACGAAACACTGCCTGATCCTGTGCCATCCTCACAACCATTGCTGTGTTTCAGCCCATTGTTGCAGCCACTGTGTCAGTCCATCTCGTTGAGGGTCTTCCTCTTTTTCGCTGACCCTCTACCTTACCAAGTGTGATGTCCTTCTCCAAGGACTTGTTCCCCTGATAACGTGTCCAAAGTAAATGAGACAAAGTCTTACCATCCTCATTTCTAAGGAGCATTCTGGCTGTACCTCTTCCAAGACAGATTTGTTCGTTTTTCTGGCAGTCCATGGTCTATTTAATATTCATAGCCAACATCATAATTTAAAGGCATCAATTCTTCAGTCTTCCTTATTCATTTTCCAGCTTTTACATGCATATGAGGAAATTGAAAATACCATGGCTTGGGTCAGATGTACCTTAGTCCTCAAAGTGACATCTTTATTTTTAATACTTTAAAGAGCTCTTTTGCAGCAGATTTGCCCAATGCATACTTTTATAGTATCCTTTTCAATACTGACTTTTACTGATCAAGATACTAGATATTTCCAGAGAGTGGCAAATCTGAGACATGCCTACTGTTGATTGTTGATTAATTTAGGTTAGAACAGTTGTATGTAAGCAATACATGAGAGAATATAGAATGCCTATAGTTGGAGCTCTGGTGGCACAGTGATTAAGAGCTTGGCTGCTAACAAAAAGGTCAGCAGTTTAAATCCACAAGCCGCTCCTTGGAAACTCTATGGGGCAGTTCTACTCTGTCCTATAGGGTCGCTATGTATTGGAATCAACTCGACAGCAATGGATTTGGTTTGGGTTAGTGCATAGTTGTATTATTTTATTCTTTGACTTTACAAATCTGTTACTTCTTTAAGATCTTTCATTCAGCTTTCTGTACCCACTCCACTCCCTCCCCAGGGAATGTAATTTTTTTTTTATAATTTGTTTTATTTTTATGTTGTTTTTGAGAATGTACACAGCAGAACATACACCAATTCAACATTTCTACATGTACAGTTCAGTGACATTGATTATATTCATTGAGTTGTGCAACCATTCTCACCCTCCTCTTCTGAGTTGTTCCTCCCCCATTAACATAAACTCACTGTCTCTTAAGTTTTCTAGCTAATCTTTCGATTTGCTGTTGTCAGTTTGATCCCATACAGATAGATCTTAAAAGAGCACAATGCTCAAGGCAGACATTCTTTACTAGTTAAGCTATTGTCTGGTTTTAGGAAAACATCAGGGGATATTTTTAAAATAGCAAAATCCTTTGCTAAATTCTCTTCAAGTTTGCTTGCTTTTTCTTTTTTCTTTTTTTAATTTCCCAAACTTCAATCCCCCAAAGTGGAATTCTATATAATTTTTGGAATATAAAAAGAGGTGTTACTATTTCAACCCAAATTGTCAATATGTTTCCTTCCCTACCCTCCCCAAAGTTTTTTGGTGCTTTTATAAACTTTATTTCTCTGCACAACAGGACAAATTCATTGCCATTACAAGCAGTGCTGTCAGGTTAGAGAGCATGAGCTTTCATTCAAGCCTTGTTTGGGTCACCTACCGGCTGTGTGGCATTTGTTAGGTCATTTAATCTTTCTGGGCTCCAGTTTTTTTTTATCTATGACATAACAATATGGAGAGGTGCTTAGTAATTTGTAAAGCAATACACAAAAATAAGGTAAAAATAAGGCATCATATCAATCAGGATTCTGCCGAAGAAGCAGAACCAGACACTCACACATACATGCTTGTACATGCATACATATATGTACACACACTCATACACACACACAGGTGTATATAAAGTCCACAGGCAGACAAGCAGAAGAGAAGGTCACAAGCAGTCTGGAACCCCACAAGGATGGACTAAAACCTGTGTCTATTCTTGTTGCCTCTGACCTTGCTAATGAGGGTATTCTGAAGAAGCTGGGGCCCTTCACCATGGAGCTGAACACACACACTTGGCTCTGGAGTCAGAGAAATTAAAAGAAGATGAGGGTAGAGTGGGGAAAGCAATTGTAGACCCAGCTGCTACTTCGTGCCAGGAAGGTGAATGCAGAACTACTTTACACTTTTCCTTCACCTCTACTACCTGGAGTCTATGCACCTCAGGGAGGAGATTGTCTCTCTTTAAAGGGCTTCCATCTGATTATTCTCCCTTTTGGATATTCTACCTCTTTGTTAATTCAAAGTCAACTGATTTGTGACTTCAACCATATCTGCAAAACCCCTTCACAGCAGTACCTAGACTAGTGTTTGAATAACAGTGAGAAAATATGTGTAGGCTGCAAAATGTCTGCTGCTTCCCTTTCGCCCTCTAACTCTTTTGAAAAAAATCTCCCTTGAAGCCCACCATAACCAGAAACATACCAGACATCACAAAGTCATCACAGGTATCAATAAGAATAATTTCTGTCTTAGAAGACAAATGTCAGCAGTCTACTATGCAAATGCCAAAGATGGTCCAGGGAGTCATTCTCTGTTCCTTTTCTTCTCTCTTCTCCCCCAACCCCCATCCCTCATCCAATCGTGCACACACACTCAACCTGACAAACAGCACACTTATGCAGTCAGTGAGGGCCCAAATGGGACGTGGTGCACCTGGAGAGAGACTTGCTCCTCCCCTCCCTGCTCCCAGGACATCCTGGGCTCCACATCATTAGAGTGCAGTCATTTAGTTATGACCTGGATATGAACTTAAAACAATGTTGCCACATTTTTGCTTTAGTTTTAGAGAAAAGGTGCTTTTCTTCCTCTTTTGGAAGTCATTCTGGGCCCTCCCCCTACTTCTTTAGTGTGCTTTTAGGCTTAGGCTTAGGCTTTGAGGAACAGGTTAAAGGTGTCTTTTTCAACATTCTCTGCTTCTCCTTTTCTTCGCTCTTCTGATTGTAGGGAGCATACAGGTCAAAGCACGGAAAGGACAGAGCTATTTGAAGAATTTATTTTCAGTACAGTAACAAAATAAATTCCTCAACTATACTGTAGGCTACTGATAACTCACAGTTAATAGTGGAAGAAACTTTTGACACCATAGTTTCCAAGGATCCTGACTAAAATGAAATTCGATTTGCCCATTATCTCTCTAGCATTTAGAGTCATTCTCACAAGCTACAACTTCAAACCATCCCCAAACTGCCCTCCATCCTGTACCTGAGGGGAAAACTGAAGGCCACGTTCAGTGTCTCAGCATCAAGTCAACGCTCCTGCCAGCCCTACTGTGATCTGGCTACTCACTTTCCATAATGAGTTCTTGCTTTGCCCACAAGTGAACAAGCCTCTGCCATACAGCCCTGTCCTGATACCGTGAGTCTCCATCCTATTGTACCAATTTTTTTCTTGATTCTCTGCTTCAACCCTGGCACCTACTAGAATTTTGACTTGCCCCTCATCCAGGCTTCTTGAGGGTTGATAATTACCTCTGACTGTCAGTTACTTGGACTTGGTTTCCACTATATATTGGTGGCTCTCCCAGAATAAGCCTTCATTCCCTGTGCTTGAATCACTCCTTCTTTGCCACCAGCAGTCAGAAACCAGCCCTGTCCTCTCCTTCCCCCAATGCCCTGCTCCACTCAACTACTGACACATATACTTATGGCCTACTCTTGGATCAGTTTCCTGGTGACTGACCAATTGTCCCAAATGTCTCTGAATGCCGACTGCCGCACATCTCCTGGGAGCTTACCCTAAGGGTCTGTCTGGGTTCTCAGTTCTTGGCCCTACCAGGCAGGTCCATTTTACTACTGATCAAACAATTATGTTGACTAATTATGAATATGTGATTTTTCACAGAGATACAAAAATCATGCAGATGTCAAAATATAGCAAGAATAAATTTCACAAAATCTGAATGTTTCTATGTTGACAAAATAATTAGACACAGAGCTCATGAGAACCTAAATGAAGCATTCATAGGTGTTGATTAGAACACAGTTTTTAGTATAGAAAAGACCATCCTTCTTTATTCCTTTCTCTCTTTATATCATGTTATTAGACTTCCAGTTTTGAGCCAGAGATTATGCCAAGCACAGAGAATACAAGATGAATTTATATATCCATAATATTCATGAACAAACACACATTACTGACCATTTGAGTTTCACATCCTAGAGAAGGGAACAAATGAAAATTAAATAATTTCAGCTCATGATGAAAACCCTCAGAAAGGAAAGTGCATGATTCTTTCTAGAATTCTGGAGGGAGGTATTTTAAGGAAATGAATTGACTCTTGAGAAATGATTATAATGAATTCACCAGGCAGATAAGGTAATAAAAGAACCTTCCAGGTAAATGGAATAGCAGGACAAAGACATAAAAAGAATGTGGTACATGTAGGGAATTGCAGGGAGTGCCATACTGCTGGCATCTAGGATTGGTCTGGGATCAGTTGTAAGAAATGAGTCTAAAAGGTAGACACATCTGAACTTGTAAAGGGCAAGTCATGCTAAGAAGTCAGACCTTTATCCTGCAGTGATGGCGAAGATTTTAAACAGTGGAGTAAAATGAATTTGTTTTAGATTGAAGAGGGGTTAGACAGAGAAAGGGAGAATACTTAGGAAATTTCAAACAAAAACTTCTAGAACGTAAAATGGGCTACTGCAAAGGAAACAAAAAAGAGGATTTAATAGACACAAAGATACACTTACTAAAATCACTTCAAGGATGAAAACCCTGACATATTAGCCCAATGCAGGACAACTCAAGTGGGCCATTTTATTTCCCAAGGCCTCTATGGGGTTGACCTGTATCACAGCTCAACTTTCCCCTCTACCCAATCCTGCTTCTATCCCTTCTCTTCTTCAGATGTTGACTCCAAGGTGCTCCCTAATAAGTAGAGACTAAACTCCATCTCAGAATCTGCTTCTCGGAGAACCCAACCTGTAGCATAGAAGAAGGAGTCAAGAGAAGGTAGAAGTGACTAAACTTAGACACCAGTTTGATGTGGCGTTGAGGGAGATGAAGGAATCTCAAATGAATATAACAATTCAGGTTGGTGGTGGGTAGAATATGGTGCAGCCAACCCAAGTGGGACACATTAGAAGAGCATATCAGGGGGATAAGATAATGGGTTCTAGTCATAGTTCCTGTGGGATATTTTGGTGGAAATATTCAATATGGACTTGGCTAGTGGAGGATGGGTAAAATTAGGGCTAGAGAGAAAAATTTTGTGTCCACAGAACATAAGTAGCCATCAGTGTAGATGAGATTGATAAGAACGTGTAGAGTGAGAAAATTAAAGAAGACAGATTTCTGAAAGGCTCTTGAATCTTTCAGTCATTTCATCTGCGGTGTCAGTCTCTAGGTAATTGTATAATGGTGGCCGTTCATCTTTTTCTTGGTAATATTCTTTTCTTACTTAACGTGACCATCTTCACTGGAATGTAAAGTCTTTAAAAGAAGGGCCTGGTTTTTCGCATCCTTTTAAGTCCAAAATATCTTGAATGAAGTAGGGGCTCAATATTGAATTGGATATGGCACAAATGTCAAAATGGATCAAGTCAGTGTGTTATATTCCAATTGTAGATTGAGTCTGTAATTCTGTCTGTGGTGAAGATGATTGCTCTGGAGACTTCCCAGCCTCTGAAACACTCATTTTGCTTCTTAATCTGTTTCAGTATTTCTTATATCAAAATATGAAGTGATGATAGAATTTTGTGTCAGATTTCTGTTTGGTGCCCAATGACTGCCTGTATTTTGTACTGGCCCTCCAGAAGTTCTTCTTTTCATTTTGTGTGTGTCTTCCAGTTCAGAGTCATCAGCATACGGCAGTCCCAAATGACTCTCTCAATAACTTTTAAGGATCCTCACAGCCAGAAGAACCTCTCAGAGGATCAGAAGCACAATCTAATACCAGCTTGCAGATTGCTTATTACACCCTTAAGCACGAATAAAGCAAGCTAGACCTATTATGCAGCTATTTTCTCTCCATTGGTGATTGGGAATGGATCTAAAATAATTCATGTAAACCCAACATTCCACCTTACATAATTTCTCGGCAGCCGAATTAGCCAAGTCATAGCAATTGTGCAATACTCTTGCCCAAAATTCTAGGACTACACAGTGGGCAAAATTAGAATGTAGCCAATCGACAACATCCCTGAGAAGTATCGTGCCAGAGCAATTCAATGTCTAGACTAGTTGTTTCAGTCAGGAGATTAACTGGCTTATCTCAACCCCAAGGGCAACCTTTGGCCCGCTTCCAGGAAGTCAGCAGTTTTCAGGTTAGCCCCTGACTGATCAAGCCATCAGCTGCATGGCTAATCACAGCATCATATACAGACTTACACAATAGGACTTTTTTTTCCCATACAATTTTGAGTTTAACTTGTTATTTTTTAAGGGTTAGTATATCATTTTAAAAAGCATTTAATTTTTTTCCAATTAAATATTGATTAGAGATTTCAGAAAAAAATGATGTCTTCTTGGGTTACATCACAGTAATTCTTGAGCTAAATAGAAAAATTATATATATACATATATGTTTATATTTACATTTATATATTTTTCCAAAATAACTTCTGTATATGATCTTAGAAACACTGCTTTATAAAAAGTTAACTGATTCTAGAAAACCAAACTACGCTTCTGTCCATTATTTCCAGCATTGTTCTTCAAAGTCATTTTCCTTCCTTGGATGGGCCACAATGATTTCAGTGCCCACATACATTTCACAGCTTTGAACCGACTTGGTTCAGGACCCTTATTAGTTCTATCTGCCCAAAAATTCTTTTTTAATCATTTTGAAGAATTTCTGTGAAGTCTTTTACTTTGCCACTGCATGATGGTTATATGCAAGGGAATTTTAATATATATTCTTAAAGAGAAACTTACTTATAACCTTAGAATCTGATAATCACCATTTACGCATGCATATGAAAAGCTATTAGAGTAGTTGGAATAACTGAGTTGCACATTTTTTTAAGTATCTGACAATGTTTTCAAGATGTGAAATTGGTGCTGATCTGAATTTGGTGCCACAATAGATGCTGTACAAGAGAAGTTAATTGGCAATAGTACATTCTCCGTAAGGACGGATAATATTCTGTAAGTCAGCAACCATCTCCTGAAAGCTTATGTGCCAGGTACTGTTCTGGGCACTAGATAGCATCAACACAGACATATGCAAGAATTCACAGGTAAATTCTTTGAATAATAACTGAGTACTTACTGTGCATTACGCACTTCACTCTGTCTTAGAAGTAAAATACATGTAATACGTATGGCCGTTTTTACACATATACGTAATGCTACATACACACAGAAAAAGCTTTAGCTGGCATTTGAAAGAAGATGATTAGTGAAAACCTCTTTGTAACTAAGATTATATTTAGCAATGACTTGCCAGAACACTACTTGTCAAGTCCATTTGTCTTTTTATAAATGGACTACAGTGGTAGTAGCTCTGTATCTTAAACTTCTATAAAGCAGATAAAAAAACATTTTAACATCTTGTTAAATTAATGTCTGCATAGAAGTCAAAGCTTGTATTGGACTCCTATATTCCTAGAAAATAACTGCTCACCAGGCCCAGGAATTTTAGCAGTGAGAAGTGCAGAGCCCTCTCAGTTTTGTATGACACAATAGAAAGAGAATTAGAAGCAAAGTCTGACCCAGTGCTGAACTTGTGCAAACCACTTACTTCTCTGGCTTTAGTTTCCTCTTTATAAAAGGTGGTGGAATTGATGGGGATGTGCCAGGTGAGCCCTGAGGTACCCCTCTGCAGTTCTATCACCTTCGGGAGAAGGAACAGACTGTAGACCAGGACAGAGTCAGTTAAAGAGGGTTCATAGAAAAAACAAGTAAATAAGGACTAGAATAGACATACTTCATACTGCCGTTGTGGTGAGTGTTGAAATGCCAAAATTTCCAGATAAAAAGTAAAAATTGTTTTATTTTCACTAAGTCAAACATCTGCATGTTTGAAAACAAGAGATTCTTTTCTAAATGTGCATTTAACCTGAATGTTTGTATTCTATAAACAAAGCCAACGCATTGAAAGCTCAGTACTGAATAAAGCTGCTACTATAATGATTACTAACGATAGTTAATATATTTTGACCTCTTTACTCTTTGCCAAGTACTGTGCTAACAGCTTACTTAAACTGTTTCATTTAATGCTCCCAACAAGTATTAGTTCATTAATGTCATCCTATGTAGTAGATATTAGTACTATCCCCATTTCACCAAAAAAGAATCTGAAACTTAGAGGCTAAATAACTTGCCCAAAGTCACTCAGCAGCAGAAATTCAAACCCAAATCTGTCTGGCTCCAAAGTGCAGACTCTTACCCAGGATAGTCAATAATACTTATACCACATACTACTAAATTCAAAAATCTATAAAATTAAATACCATAGTTCTTTTTAAAAAAATAATGAAGCCCCTAGAACATTCATCAAATTCTAATACTACTTTATGGGACTTTCACTGGGGCTAGCTAAGGGGCTTTATAGACTAGGAAATCAGGAACTGACAACAGCAATTAATTGTTCAGAATAAAAGCCAGACTTGAAAGTCATTCTTAGCGTTGAATTTCAAATGTTCCACTTTGAATGAAACAGATGTTGAACTTTAGATTAGTTGAATCTGCATTAGATTTATCCTGTGCACACAGTAAGATAGCACTAACATGGGCACTTACGCTACTTTCTCTTTAGGGACACCTTTCCCCAGACCAGCTTCATCTGCAATTTAAAAGAGGTATTTTCAAAGAAATAGAGGATTTTTCTTAAAAGCACAAGAATTAGTCTAGTAGGTCTGAGCCATGGTCCAGCCAAGCCAATATTCTGTCTCTTCTAGATGCATAAAAGGACGTGTCATATGATGGTGGTCTTTTATCATGTGAAATGCAAAAGGTTAGGGATATACCCTGAGACTTTCTGATATTTTCTGTCATCTGTGAATTTAGATGAATTCTTCTTGAAACCCATATTTTAAGTATGTAACATATTAATTTCCAATTATAAACTATCCTTTGGATAAGTTAACACTTTGGATTTGTGGATTCTAGCTCTACTGTTGCAAATATCTACATTGCTTCTCTGACATGAGTTCAACTTCCTCCTGCTCTCCCATTCGACTCTGTCAAGCCCACCCAAGGTTCCACATAGACTCTGTTATTTTTGGAACTCCCGATCTCTGTTAAAAGGGATATTGGCAAGTGTTAGGTATTAAAGACATATCAACACCAAACTGAGACTTGCTTTTTGACATAATTAGAAGGACTGAATAAGAATCTTAAAAAAGGACTAGCTTTGGAAGTCAGCTGCTATTGGAAGCATTTTATGTTGGCTGCAATGTCTCTGCAAATGATCAAGCATAGTGTAGGGAAGAACAGCAACTGGGGGTTTGTGTGCCCCTAAATTCCCAAAAAAATCATTCTAATTGTCTAAGTACATTAAATTATCTGTGCAAAATAGGAAATCCAAATCACAATTCTGTTTGTTCTGTGAGTATAAAACAGACGTTTAGATCAAAATAGAAAATGAGAACATAACACTGTGCCAACAAATCTGGGCACCTACTCAAACAAATAGGATGTCCTGGTTTTCCTTATCGGTCTTAAATTTACTGGTTCAAGCTTTAAGAGTTTCCGCCTGCTTTTCACATTTTTTAAAATTTTATAACCAGTCTATGTTCACTCTATCTATATCCTCTGTGACTTTCATGAGCTTCAGTCATGCCCCCTCTCAGCCTTTGCCTCCTCAATCTGAAAAGACAGTATTTTAGTCTTTCCTCGTTTTTTTTTTAATCATAAAAAATAACCTGAATCGTAAATTTGATAGTTTTCAGATTTTTATGTTGGATAAATGTTCTTCGTAGGTTCTAACTAGTATTAGGATTATCAAAGAGTCAGAATTGAGCTGAGTTCCTTCTCTCAAAACAAACCAATGAGAAGTATTAAAGTGGTCCCCACAAGAAAGAGCTTACCTAAACTACTTCATTTAATGCTACCAAAAAGTATTAGTTCACTAATTGTTCTTTAACTTCCTTCCAGAATTTTCTTTATTTAGACTCTATCTCACCCTTGCCTACCAGAAACAGGTCCAACCAAGATGGGTTAGGGCTTGATGCAGATAATGAAAGCAGTCTAACTGATACTAAAGTTGATAGAACTGCCTGATGATGTTGAGGTGCAGGCTGTGAGTATTCTCTTATTCAGGTATACAGCTTCCAGGGGTCATTTTTGGATGGTTATATCAACCCTTCAGGTGCCTCCCACCCCTGGGGTATTTTAATCGTTGCCATAGAGTCCATATCGACTCATAGCGATCCTATAGGACAGCATCGAACTGCCCATAGAGCTTCCAAGGAGCGCCTGGTGGATTCGAACTGCTGACATATTGGTTAGCAGCCGTAGCTCTTAACCACTATGCCACCAGGGTTTCCCTGGGGTACTTTAAGTAGGAGGTTAATCAGGTGGTTCTGCATAGTCTAAAGACTGTTATACTTGGGTCTCATCCTGGTTTCCCCACCAGCCACCTTAACAACTAGAAAAAACAGGTTTGGGGATCTAGTTTCTTCAATGGAAAAGCAAGGAATTGGGAATAGGTTTGTAAATTTCTCCATGGAGTCGTTGGGATTTCTTGTGGTCCCCTTTCACAAGGCTGTTAATGAGAAAGGGAATGTGGAGAAGGCGGGGCAATTGAGTGGGTGGAGTTCTGAGTACCACCTCTCCCCTTCAACCACAGCCCCTCTGATTTACCTGTTTTATGACTTGGCTTCCTCCCAAGATTTTGTTTAAAACAAGAATTCTTAGGGGGCCAAATAAAGGGAAAAAAGAAGAGAAAAAGAAAACCACTATATAACATCTAAAGACCCTGAAATATGTAAACTTATATCACTGTAGACTCAGTAAAAGCAATAGTAGTGGAACATTTTATTACATGTAAACTGTGCATATTATATACAATTAATATTCATTTTATATATAAAATTTAAAATTCTAATACATTTTATCCTTTGTTAGGAGTTTGTTGTGTGCTAGGCATTTTGCTAAGGGCCTTACTTACATATTACCTTTCCTTAAATCTTCAGAACAACCCTTAGAGGTAGGTATCATTATCCACATTTTATAAATGAGCAAACTAAGGCTTAGAGAAGTTAAGCAATTTGTCTAAGATTACAAACCTGGTAAGTGGCTTTGTTAAGGTTCAGACTCAAGTCTGTCGGACTCCACAGACTGAACTTGTAAACATTAACGTCTCTAAGACATTTCTCTAAGTAGGAACCATTTGCATGGCAAAAATAAATACAACCCAAATGGCCATATTACAAAAGCACATAAATTTTTTTATGGGAATTGTAAATTACAAAGAAATAAGGGAAGAACATAAAAGCTGACTCTACAACAACAATTTCAGTTTACAGTAACTCAGTTATCATAACAAGCCTAGGGTCCATGACATATACCTTGGTAGATATAGATTGCCTTGCAGAGAAACAACAAATTGAGTTGTCTACCTTGTGTAGGCAAGATTTCAATTGCTTTCTTTCTTTTTCCTTCTAAACAACTATTTTGAGAATTTAGGAGAGTTTAAAAGTAGTTAACCATAATTCTATAATCGTTTTATATACCTAGTTTAGAGAGCTAACCAGAGATAATGATAAGCACTATAAAGTTCCCTAACAAGACTCACTTTGGGTGCATAATTTTGGTTTGATTATATTTTGTATATGCAATTACTCTTGCATATAGAGTAAACACTTGTAATTTAACTGACAATTGAGTAATTGTAGGTCAATCTTATGTACTTCAAAATGATTGCTATGACTTCAAGTGACCAATTGGAATGAAAGCTAATTGATTGCTGCCTATTTAATCTTCTTCATATCCCCCTTCTCTTCTGACCACTCCACTCACATAAATGTTATCGGCCCCTTTCATTCCAGAGACATTCCCATATTATTCCTCAGAATGCAGAATCATCTTCCCACCTGTAACAACCAATCACCTTTTCTGCACTCCATCTTCTACAAACCTCCTCAATATACCATTTTCCATGAAAATTTAGTTATTTTAAAAATACATCTCTCCTTCTGTCAGCCAAATGGTATAATATAACCTTTTGTAAAATAATAAATATAACACTTAAATTTATTCATCTATTTATGATATAATTTGTTATATTTTATTCATGTTAAGCTTTTATATTGTTAACTTCTTAATGTGGCAAAGGCTGATTGTTCTTCAAAGACATTTTCTCTTCCTTCTGGGCATACAGCCAGACTCCATTCCTAATCTTTCCCTGAGGTTAGATGTGGACATGCAGTGGAGTTCTAGTCGGTAGAATATGATTAGAAATGAAGTGCCCTTCCATGTATGGCACACAAAACCTTTAAAGTACAATATTCCATGCTCTTTTTCACTTTGCTGGGTTTATACAGATGAGCATGACATTCTTGGAAGTCATGCAATGAAGATGGAGGAGCCCACAAGATGAAAGGAACCCAGGTCCCTGAATCACCTAGGCCATCAATGGGAAAACCTGTTTTCAACTTACATGAGTGAGAAATGTCTATTGTGTATGTGCCATTATACATTTAGTATATGTCTTAGGCTGGGTTCTCTAGAGAAGCAACACCAATAAAGTGTATAAATATATATAGAGAGAGAGATTTATATCAAGGAGACAGCTGTAGAGGCTAGAACGTCCCAAGTCCATGGATCAGGGTAGAGGCCTCTCCCAAGTCACGCAGCAGCAGAAGTTGGCAAGCCCAAGATCAGCAGGTCGGAGAGCAGGGCTCCCACTCACAGGCCATGCAGATCAACGAATCCCAAGTTTGGCAGATAAGCTGACAGCTCAAGTTCCAAGAACTGGAGATGAGGCGACAGGAGGCAGCCACAGGATCCAGAGACAGCAAAAAGCCAGAACGTCTGCTTATATTCAGATGTGGGCCACGCCCCCAAGGAGACTTCCTTTCATCTGATTGGCTACTCTCACAGTATATTCAATCATGGGGGTGATTACATTAAAACACTGAGAATCATGGCCCAGACAAGTTGACACACAATCTTAACCATCACAGTATACATTATACATTTTATATGCATTATATATTGAGTGTCATTTGGTATGACTTTTAAAAGGTACATTCAGCTATTGAACAAATATTTAGTAAAATAAGCATTGTGATAAAAAGAATATAATTCGTATTTATGGAGGATCTACTCAAAGTCACTGGCAATAGTTTGTCAGTCATTCTGGTAGACACTTTACATAATCTAGCACATTTAATTCCCTCACTATCTTTTGCACTGGACATTATCGGTGTGCCCTCCAGAATGAGGGAACCAAGGTTCGACAAAGTTAAGTTGCCTGAAGTCATAAAGCTATTAAGTGGCAGAGCTGAGATCTACACCATGTCTGTCTGGCTCTTCTCATTACAACATGACAGTTCCTTTTCCCTAGCAGTGACATCTACCTAAGGCCCTAAACTATGCCATCTCCTTAAACTGAAAAGAAATTCTCTAAACACGTTACTTGAGTCATGGCCAAAACAAAGGAAAATAAAGTACGGTAATAAAATATTTTTATATCTGTCTTGATTTTCCATTGGGCAGCATAATTATTTGAAGAAAACCACAATAACCAATTCCACGATACAGATCCTCAGATTTAGTAATTCTCTTGCTTATAGTAAACATTCTGTGTTTTGGGCAACTAAAAGCTTGCAGCTCTTATCCTGAAAGTTATATGAAACTGAAAAATCTTAGTAGCAGCCGGTAGAGATTTACTGAAATATTTGGCCATTCCAGACCATCCTGCAGATAATATTTGTACCTCAGTATTTCTTGACCTCTGGCCACCGAATTTTTGAATGCCATTCCCCATTTTAAAAGAAATAGGTGAGAGTCTCCTGCTGATATTTAAAAGAGGAAATAGTCTTTTTTTGTTTTTCTTGCATAAATTGTATAATGGTTTTAAAAGTAATCCATTTGAGATCTTATTTCTCTCTTCCAGGCTTTTATTTCTACATTCTCCTCTTTTAGCTGGATTTACAGTCAGCCTCCTCCCTACTGCTTTTAAAACTCTCAGGCTTTGCTCTGACCCATTAACCAGTTGCCGTGGAATTGATTCTGACTCATAGTGACCCTATAGGACAGAGTAGAACTTACTCCTAGGGCTTCCAAGGAGCGGCTGGTGGATTCAGACTGGCTTAATTCAGATGTCCACTCTTCAACTGGGAAATATTCAGGAAATGAAATAACACTCTCATTCATAAATTTTATTCTACTTAAATAATTGAAAAGAATGTGCAACTTTCCTAGAATAACTAACTGATTGAAGTTGGTTCCACAAAACAATCGTCTTCATACACAATCAGGATACTTTCAGCACTCATTTAGATCAGTGAACTATCTCACCAAAGTTACTGGGCATGAAAATTCTATAAAGGGTTGGCTGATGTTAAGGTAAACTGGACAGCATCATCAATATATGTGACATTTTATCTAGATGTCCATGTTTCTTAGATTCATCCCTCAGTTTTGCCATTGTCTCACTACTCCTTCGTCAGTTTGTGACAAGAAAGATTGTTTAAATTTAATTTATGGTTGTCTCTGTTTCAGTGAGGAGCACCCAAAACAGTAAAGAAGAAGAACCCAGTAGTAGAAAGCACTTACACTTTCAATAGTAGACATTTGTGGTTGGTCTCTCCATGACATCAGTTTTTCTTCACTCCTGTAAAAGCCTCCACTTTTCATTCTCCTGTCTCCTGCTCTGGTTCCAGGTGGCCTGGGAAGGGCTTCACTCTTCTGACACTGCCACTGGAACCCAGCGCCCAGCTTCAGGCAAGTATTTCCTTGGCCATAACTTTGATTCAGGAGTGGGCATCTGAATTAAGCCAGTCCTGTCAGAACAAAGCCTGAGAGTTTTAAAAGGAAGTCAGGAGGAAGCTGCCTGTGAGTACAGCTAAAAGAGGAAAATGTAGAGATAAAAGCCTGGAAGAGAAAAAAAGATCTCAAGGAAATCATTTTGATCCTTATATCCAGTCATACATGCAGCCAGCATAGCTCTGGAATTTTGAATTATATAACTCAAGCTTAAGGTAGGTTTTCCACCACATGCTATACAAATGATTCTAATTGCTCGCCTATCATAGTCTTTATTTTCTTGATTTTTTTCAATGAAGGCACAGGAAAACTTAAAACGCCCTCCCCCAACCTAGGCAAACACTCAGAACAACAATAATAAATCTAGTAGGATTTCCACAATAGCTAAAATTATTTTCTGCCACATCCTTCATGCCAGCAACTTTGTGGTTGGTGGTTTCCCATAGGTACACGGCCCCTTCCATCAGAGCATTCTGGGTAGGGGAAAAAGCAGAACATTCTCAAGACATTGCTCATTCAAGTTGTTAACTAGTGTGGTTTGAATGTGGTGTTACTACACCACATGTGCTGAAAAACAAGAGTGATAGTGGTTTTACCTTCAAACCACTACTCTTATCTTGTGTACAAGACATTAAAACAAAAATAGCAACAAAAACAACCTAAAAAAGTGGTACAAAAATAAGAGATATCACTCAGCTTTATATACAAATGTTGCGATTAAAGAAACTCAGTGTGATACACTACTCATAGAAAAAATTTTAAAGTACTTCATTTTTTTCAAATTTTTGATTAAAAGTTATTTTTCTCTTTGAAAATGAAAATTGGTTTTATGTTCCCTGCTTCTCAGAGCCATTTAAGTAGAACAGGTTAGAGGTCCTAATTACAAGTTATTGGCAGCCTGTGTTTGTACTGACACATAGTCTGACAGGTATACTGTTAGTTTGTTTTAATTTAAAGATAATTTACTACCCATACAAAGTAGGAGATTAATGGTCCTAGCAATTGAAATCAGTTCTCTATTCACCAACTAGAGAAGTCTGTGTTTCCCTACCAATTTGTCTCATTGGTGAGAATGTATTTTATATTCCACAATAATTCAATCTTTAGCTTTTCCTCTTGAGATTGCCCACAAGGGTGCTAATTGCATTGGTGACTTTCGTTACAGGCACGTTAAGATAAGTGATAACCCATTAGCAATTCCTCAACTACTGAAGGCCCATTTTTTCTATCTTAACAACACAAAACCATAATTGTTTTACATTTATCTCTAAAGTATTTGACTTATTCATGGATTGGTCTTCCAGTATAAGAATATTTATTTAGACACTGCTTGGCAATTTAGAAAAGTCTACAAATTGGGTTGATACTATTACTAAATACAGATTTCTAATTTAAGGACTCACAATAATTTTACTTTGCCAAAATTTCTAGAAGTTTCATCCATATGACTTCCATATACTACCTTTGTTGTAATGCATTAAATGTTTAAAAAACAAAATTGTAAAAGACAAGAAGGAAGACACCTCAAGAAAAAAATGTGCAAAGGACATGAATAGGCAATTTCACAAAAAAAGATACAAAGGTTCAATAAGCACATGAACAAGTACTGAATGTCACTAGTAATAAAAGAAATGCTAAATAAAACAACCGTGATAAGCCATTTTTCACTTATTTATTGTTGTTGAGTCTGTTCCAACTCATAGCCACCCTATGTACAGCAGAACAAAACACTGCCCGGTCCTGCGCCATCCTCACAATCGTTGTTATGCTTGAGCCCGTTTTTGCAGCCACTGTGTCAATCCATCTTGTTGAAGGTCTTCCTCTTTTTTGCTGACCCTCTAATTTACAAAGCATGATGTCCTTCTCCAGGGACTGATCTCTCCTGATAACATATCCAAAGTATGTGAGATGTAGTCTCACCATCCTTGCTTCTTAGGAGCATTCAGGCTGTACTTCTTCCAAAACAGATTTGTTCCTTTTTTTGGCAGTCCATGGTATATTCACTAATTAATTAATATAATTCATTAACTAATTTCACTTATTAGATTACCAAAACAGAGCCCTGGTGGTGCAGTGGTTAAGCGCTCTGGCTACACTACTAGTTATTGGTTGAAAAGACTAATAACTACTAGTATTGGCACCAATATAACACAGGTGGAAATGTGAACTGCTACAATAATTCTGTGGGAGAATTTGGCAGTCTTTTAAAAACGCATTTTTCACTTTTAGAAATTTATGCAAAGGAAATAATTGAAAATGGTGTGAAGATATTTGAACAAATATATTCATGGCTACATTAAAGCTTATACCAGAGAGGAACCTCGCATTGTTATTTTTTTCCTTACTTTTGTATTCTCAGAACCATGTATAGTTTCTGGCATATTATAGAAATTCACTATTTGTTAAATTAATTATTAACACTGTTAAAAAATTTTCACTGTACCTATATACCTAGTATTAAAAGATTGAGCAAGATAAATTATATATAGCTTTTAAACAGAATATTATAAACCCTTGAAAAATGATTTAGTAAATATTCATTGACATGGGATGACATTTACAATAAGTTAAGAAAAAAATCAAGTTACAAAATAGTATGGTTCTAAGTTTGTAAAAATGAATTGTAAAATATTTCCAGAATATATTCTACACTGTGATATTGAGAGTAATATTCAACTTTTTTTATTCATCATTATTTTTAAAACTTTTTATAAAGACCCTGAGAGTACGGTCCCTGGACACCATTTTAGCTCAGTAATGAAGTCATTTCTGGGGTTCACCCTTTAGTCAAAGACTAGAAGGCTCATAAAACAAAACAAGACTAAAGGGGCACTCCAGCCCAGGGGCAAGGACTAGAAGGCAGGAGGAGACAGGAAAGCTGGTAATAAGGAACCCAAGGTCAAGAAGGGAGAGTGTTGACATGTCATGGGATTGTTAACCAATGTCATAAAACAATATGTGTACTAACTGTTTAATAAAAAGTTTGTTCTGTAAACCTTCATCTAAAGTACAAATAAAAAAAGAGAGAAAAAAAAGAAATACTACAAAAAAAAAAAAAAACTTTCCATAAAGCCTGCATATTAACGATATAACTTTTTCTTATTCCTAGAGCAAAATACATCAGTTTTTATAAAATCATAGAGTCAGGAAAGTTTTTTCTAAAAATAACCACAAAAGTAGAAACCATAAAGAAAATGATTAAAATTATATAAAAATTAAAATTTTCTCTACTTTATACCATAATCTATAATTTTAGTTTTGTGGCTATGTTTAGAAAGGAGAATTTTTGTCTTTTGGAATACATATTGAAATACTTACAGATTAAAAGATATAGTGTATGAGATTTTCTTCAACACAATCAGGAGTTGGGAAGAGGTAAGATAGGGAACTGAGTAGACACAAGTAAAACAAGATTGGGCATGAGATGAAAATTATTGAAGCTTGGTGATAAATAAATGGGTTTATATATGCTATCTATACTTTTGTATTGAACACTAAAGAATGAAGACCAGACGAGTTGTGGAATGATACCAAAGACATCATATATGAAGAAAGCAAGAGGGAGTTAAAAAGACAAGAAAGAAAGAAAAGAACAAAATAGATGTCAGAAGAGACTCTGAAACTTGCTCTTGAACATAAAGTAGATAAAGCGAAAGAAAGAAATGAAGTAAAAGAACTGAATAGAAGATTTCAAAGTACAGCTCAAGAAGACAAAGTAAAATATTATAATGACATGTACAAAGACCTGGAGATAGAAAACCAAATGGGAAGAACACATTTGGCATTTCTCAAGCTGAAAAAACTGAAGAAAAATTCAAGCCTTGAATTGCAATGTTGAAGGATTCTACAGGGAAAATACTAAATGATGCAGGAAGCTTCAAAAGAAGATCAAAAGAATACACAGAGTCACTGTACCAAGAAGAATTGGTTGACATTCAACCATTTCAGGAGGTAGCATATGATCAAGAACTGATGGTACTGAAGGAAGAGGTCCAAGCTGCACTGAAGGCATTGGTGAAAAACAAGGCTCAAAGAATTGGCGGAACACCAACTGAGATGTTTCAACAAACAGATGCAGCACTGGAAGTTCTCACTAGTCTATGCTAAGAAATTTGGAAGACGGCTACCTGGCCAACCGACTGGAACAGATCCATATTTGTATCCATTCCAAAGAAAGGTGCTCCAACAGAATGTGGAAACTATCAAACAATATCATTAATATTACACACAAGTAAAATTTTGCTGAAGATCATTCAAAAGTGGCTGCCGCAGTATGTTGGCAGGGAACTGCCAGAAATTCAGGCCAGGTTCAGAAGAGGATGTGGAACCAGGGATATCACTGCTGATGTCAGATGGACATTGGCTGAAAGCAGAGAATACCAGAAAAGATGTTTACCTGTGCTTTATTGACTATGCAAAAGCATTCGCCTGTGTGGATCTTAACAAATTATGGATAACATTGTTAAGAATGGGAATTCCACAACACTTAATTGTGCTCATGAGGAACCTGTACTTAGACCAAGAGGCAGTTGTTGAAACAGAACAAGGAGATGCTGCATGGTTTAAAGTCAGGAAAGGTGTGTGTCAGGGTTGTATCCTTTCACCATATTTATTCAATCTGTATGCTGCGCAAATGATCTCAGAAGCTGGACTATATGAAGAAGGCAGTGTCAGGATTGGAGGAAGACTCATTAACAACCTGCATTATGCAGATGACACAATCTTGCTTGCTGAAAGTGAAGAGGACTTGAAGCACTTATTGATGAAGATCAAAGACCACTGCCTTCAGTATGGATTATACCTCAACATACAGAAAACAAAAATCCTCACAACTGGACCAAAAGCAACATCATGATAAACAGAGAAAATATTGAAGTTGTCAAGGATTTCATTTTACTTGGATCCACAAGCAACGCCCATGGAAGCAGCAGCCAAGAAATCAAAAGACACATTGCATTGGGCAAATCTGCTGCAAAAGACCTCTTTCAAGTGTTAAAAAAAAAACAAACATGTCACTTTAAGGACTAAGATGTGCCTGACCCAAGCCATGGTGTTTTAATTGCCTCACATGTATGGGAAAGCAGGACAATGAATAAGGAAGACCGAAGAATTGATGCTTTTGAATTATGATGTTAACAAAGAATATTTAATATACCATGGACTGCCAGAAGAACGAAAAAGTATCTTGGAAGAATAAATATGGTGAAAGAAGCCAGAATGCTCATTAGAAGTGAGGATAGCTAGACTTCGTCTCACATACTTCCAACATGATACCAGGACGGACCAGTCCCTGGAGAAGGACATCATGCTTGGTAGAGTAGAGGGTCAGTGAGAAAGAGGAAGACACTCAACGAGATGGATTGACACAGCGGCTGCAACAATGGGCTCAAGCATAACAACGATTGTGAGGATAGCACAGGACCAGGCAGTGTTTTGTTCTATTGTACATAGGGTCGCTATGAGTTGGAACCTACCTGACGGCGTCTAACAACAATAACAACATACTTTTGTATATGTTTTAAAGTTTATATAATATTAAAAAATTTAGTATCATATACAGTAGTGATAGAGATACCATGCACTGGAGAAAATATGTGTATGATGAGTATAGAAAGTAAATGGATTCTTATAAATCAAGGAAATTTTTTTTAAAACAGGATAAAATTTCTAAACTATCAAAACTTTTAAAATGATAAAAAATCTATTACAGAGTTAAGTGACAATTTGAAATACTGTTGAGAGTGTAAATTGTCACAAACATTCTGGTAATATAGATTAAAAATTTTAAAATTTTACTTATCCTGAGAAGCATCACTTTCACTTCTAAGAATTTAAACTAAGAAAATAAACCTGGATGTGCACAAAAATTTATCCAGAGATCTATCAAAGTGATGTTCATAATAATAAAAGAAATGTAAATAACTTAAATGCCTAAAAATAGGTGGATTAGGTAAGTCACTTCAGTGATTTTATCAATGGAATTTTCTTCCTCCTTCATTCTTTGATTCATTTATTCATTCTTTTCTTTTCAAAAATGTATACCGAGTATCTACTAAGTGTCAGGAACTGGTTAAGCCCTGGAAATACAATAGTGAAAAAAAGACACTCCTTGTGTCTACTAGAGGAAACAGAAAATAAATAAGTAATAAAACAAAGGAAAGAGCAGGATTATGTGATAGAAAAAAGCTGGGGGAGGCAACCACTCAGTGCAGTAACCAATGAAGACTCAAAGACTAATAAGAAAACAGCAATAAAAAAGACCTAGGGAAAGAGGATCCCAGACCATTTAACAATTCTGTGAAAGAACATTTAAAACATGGAAAATGTTTGTGATAAATTAAGCAAGGTAATTTAGCATATAAATAATAGACAAGTTTCAAAATCATATATAATATTGTAACAATATCTATAAATATATATATCACATGTATAATTGGAAGGATATATACTGAAATTATAACAGTGGCAATTTCGAGTGTGAAAATGTGGATGATTTTTATTTTCATTTTATTTATTGCTAATTTTTAATGTTTTTATAATGAATATGTGGTACTTTGTAATAAAAAATCACTATATATTGCTGTGGTGCTGGAAGCTATGCCACTGGTATTTCAAATACTAGCAAGGTTACCGGTGGACAGGTTTCAGCAGAGCAGACTGGGAAGAAATACAGACAGGCTAGGAAGACGGACTAGGAAGGAAGGCCTGACAATCTACTTCTGAAAATTAGTCAGTGGAAAACCTTATGGGTCACGATAGAACACTATGAATCTCACTTGCTTTGGACACATCATCAGGGCAGATCAATCACGGGAGGAGGACACTATGTCTGGTGAAGCAGAGGACCATCAAGGGCAAGGAAGACCCTTGGTGAGATGGATAGGCACAATAGCCACAACCATGGACTCGAACTACTGGCAATTGTGAGGATGACACAGGATCGAGCAACATTTCATTCTGTTGTACATATGGTCGCCATGAGCGGGAGTCAACCCAGTGACAGCTATCTATCTAGCTATCTCTGTAATAAGAAAACATTTTATTGAAAAAAAGATTCCTTACGTGTCTTTGCATATACAAAATTATGGTTCTCAAACTTAGGTACCCTGGAGTTGAAGGTTTCTCTGGGGTATTAAAGTCACACCTTTCCTTAATATTTCCTTTCCTGGAATATTTGGGGTAGGGGAAGAGGATTAAATAAGCAGCAGATAATTAAAATTTTAATTTTATATTAAGGTAATAACATACTATGAAATTTAAAGCAAAATGTGCATAGATGTTAAAAAAAAGACAACTTCAAAATAATCATGTTTTTTAGAGTTACTTTGAGCACCTCATAGTAGTGATTCACTACCTTTCTACCTGGGAGAATATTTTGAGAAACGATGACAGTAATCCAGATAACTGGCTATTTAAATTGCTAGGGAGCTCAAACTAAGATTGACAGACGTCCTTTACTTGGGCGATTTCTACTGGAACATTAAATAAGACTATTATTTATTGAGCACACACTATATTGCCAAGGAACTTTGCTAAGTGCTGGAAAAACATCAGTAGACAGTAGAGACAGGGCTTCTATATTCATGGAACTTGCATTCCAATTTTTATAATCAGAGGACGGTAAATGTATTAAATTTGTTATTCAAAAATTTTTATTAATATTTATTCAACATATATTTATGGAGGGCCTAATATGTCAGACCATGTCCAAATAAGGAAAAAATAACTTAAAAATGACTGCTATCTACCTGAATTTTAACACTTGAACTGTTCTTAAAGGTGCAATATGTAAGAAAATGATTTTCATATTTATTTATATAAGTTAAACCTTAGCCAAGTATTAGTGAAAGTATTTTCCATCTTTCTGATTTCAAAAATAGTAGTGTTGACTAGGAATACAGGATACAAAAGTAATAATATATTCTGATTATCGCAGAGACACTGGAAGAATATTCAAATTGAAATGTTAGTAAGAAAAAGAAATTCAACTACATCATGCTTTTCTTATTGCAGCTCCCTGGGTAAGCCTCGTCCTCCCAGAGCTGCCAGAGAAGACGCCTAGTAAAGCTAAGTGACTTTCAGAATGTTGCAAATGCTAGATGGTGACTGACTGGAGAAGACATGATGTATAATATATCCAAGTGGTAAGCAGCTTGAGCAAGCTCTAATGTAATTTTGGGCTTAATTATTTGGAAAAAAGGCAAATGGCACATGAATGAAATCCATAAGTGGTACAAATCTAGGAGTTGTAAATGCCAATAAGAAGAAGAAATAGTGCAGAGGTGTGGGGAAGCAGCAACTATCAAGAGGCGATAGCCCAGAGAAGCTCCACTTGAAAAAAATGTGGGAGATATGGAGGACTAACGCTGTAGACTAGGCCTGTGAGCTGGAAAATTCAATCTAAAGGTTTGCAAATTGTGCAGTCACTCTTACACACACATCCCTATACTTTTATGGTCAATATTTGCAATCTTCTGTTATGGTTCCTATTTAAATAGTCTAGAGATGAATGGATTTCAACAGTGCCACAGATACGTTTGTTTAAAGTAGAACCCTGGAGCAGAGATAATCGTTAATGGTTGTTGTTGGGAGTAATCAGGTCAGTTCTGACTAATAGTAACCCCATGTGACAGAGAGAACGGCCCCATAGGGTTTTCTTGGCTGCAAATCTTTATAGGAGCAAATCATCAGGTCTTTCTCCCATGGAGCCGCTGGGTGGGTTCAAACTGCCAACATTTTGAACAGTTGAACCCTTAACCATTACACCACCAGTGCTCCTACAGTTAATGTGGAATCAATAAAAAGGAAATTGGAGGGCAATACAATGGGTATCATTGGATTTTGCATTTAAAAAAATCAAACATGATGGTTGCTGACAGGTACTGTCCCTTATCATGGTTCAAAATCTACTGCTTAGCTGCTTTGAAAATCCTGGATCCCATCACCCTCCTAGAGAAAGCCCCACACAGCTCCAGTTCTCCTAAATCCTTCACAGTCTTTCAGGTTAATTCTCCCACAAAGCTATTTGTTTGTTTTCTCATACTAAGACATGGAATTTTATAAGCATAACAACTTAGATTCTTCCTATCAGTCATATGGCACTCTGTGTGGGTCTGGGTTTAGGCCCATGGCTGCTCATTTCCCAGTAGGCAGTGTTGAAACACCTCATAAGCTGGTGTATAGTGCTTCTCTGATCATGGTCTACCACAGGCATGATGCAAAGAAGATTCAAAGAAAATAGAACACTAAAGATTTAGACCATAGTCTCATGGGACAACTCAGTCAATTGGGATAATACAGTATGTAAAGTTTGTTTTCTACATCCTAGGTTGGTGAGTAGCATCTGGGGTCGTAAAAGCTTGCAAGCAGTCATCTATGATACAACAATTGGTCTCTATGTGTCCAGAGTAAAAGAGAAAGAAGGAAATCAAAGACTCAGAGAACAAACTAGTCCACAGGACTAATGGTCTCCACTAACCATGACCTCATCTATTCCAAGATCAGAAGAAGTAGATGGTGCCTGGCTATCACAACTGACCGTTCTGATCAGTAGCACAATAGACAGATCCTGATAGAATGGGAGCAAAATGGGGAACAGAACTCAAAATCTTAAAAAGTCCAGACTTATTGGACTGGTTGGAACTGGAGGACTCCCCAAGACTATTGCTTGAGGTACTCTTTAGACTTTGAACCAAAACTATTCCATGAGGTTGTCTTTTAGCTCATTAACAGATTATAAGGTAAATAATATCTTCCGTGAGTACTGTGCTTCTTTAAAGAATCATCTGTGGGACCAAACAGTCAACATTTACTCAAAAGCAAAGATAGGAAGTCAAGGTGGCAGGAAAACTCGATTACTGGAAATGAACAACCAGAACCGAAATAATGAGAAAGTTGACACATTGTGAAAAATATAACCAATGTCACTGAACAAATTGTGTAGAAATTGTTAAATGAGAACCTAATTTGCTGTGTAAACTTTCACCAAAAACACAACAAAATATTTTAATTAAAAAAAGGAGTAGAACATTTTTCTCCATAATTAGTTTTCTCTATAGAAATAGCTTTTTTTCTAAAACCATGAAATATAAACATTAATGCTTATTAATATAAACACCGTATTTTAAAGGAATATTCAATAAGAACCATCTGTCTGTCAGTTTGTCATACTGTGGTGGCTCACATGTTGCTATGATGCTGGAACCTATGCCACAGGTATTTCAAATACCAGCAAGGTCACCCATGATGGACAGGTTTCAGCGGAGCTTCCAGACTAGGAAGAAAGGCCTAGAGGTCTACTTCTGAAAATTAGTAAATGAAAACTCAATGGATCACAACAGAATATTGTCCTATATATTGCTGGAAGATGAGCTCCCTAGGATGAAAGGCATTCAAAAACACAGTGGCTGCAAAAACAGACTCAAGCATACCAATGATCATAAAAATTGGCAAAGGATTGGGCAACATTTTGTTCTATTGTACATGGGGTCACCATGAATCAGAGCCAATTCGATGGCAACTAACAACAACATTCAATCAAAGGAAAATATTAAAAATGCCTTAGCATCCTGCTATAATTATCCTCTGTATCCTCTAACTCTTATTCTTCAATATTCTTTCTTCATACTAAACTACCTCTAACTTGTCCTGGTGTAAGAACCTCCCAAAATAGGCCTCCTCCTCACTTTGGAATCTTGATGTCTTAGGTTGGGTTCTGTTGGAAGGAGTGATTCAATGGAATTTAGGGGCTCAGTGTCCCCAGATTCCTAATTATATGCACATATGTCCCCATCCCAAGTTTCAGGATCCCATTCTTCCCAATTAATGCCTTCACTTTAACTTCAGACACCACTCAAGGCTGGGAATTCAGTTGGTGTTGTAATTCAGCCACTCTTACAATAAGACTCTGGGTTTGGTTTTCAGCAATATCAGCTCTGTTACTGCAAGAAATCAACTTTTCTTTCAAGACACAAATGGAAACTTTGAAGTCATTTATGACTCCGAAGCCCTGAGCTCATCTCTTTCTTTCGACACTTTGTCTAGCAAAAGTAGGACAAACCAACCAACTTCCTTATACTTCTCATTATGACAAAATTGTAGAAAGGTATCAAACATGGGATCACTCAGAGCCTCACCTTTCACCTATACTTGATCTATTAGTGGTGATATTTTGCATATTTCTATTGCCACCTCATGCCATGGATTAGCAGTGCCCTCTTTATTACTAGAAGCAGAGTCATCAACATCTTTAAGGCTAACTAGACTTGAGAACCATTTAGAAAACTCATCCTTATGATTTTGTTTCTCTAGAACCACTTCCAGTACCAAATGTCTTAGGCTTAGTTCTCTAGAGAAGCAAAACCAGTAAAGCATATAAATATATATATAGAGAGAGATTTATATCAAGAAAATGGCTCACACAGTTACAGACGCTGGCACGTCCCAAGTCCATGGGTCAGGCTAGAAGCTTTTCTTGATTGACATAGCCACGTGGCTGGTGAACCCAAGATTTGCAGATCAGACAACAGAGCTCTTGGTCACAGGCTGCAAAGACCTACAAATCCCAAGATTCGCAGGCAAGACTGCAGGTAAGCTGCTAGCTCAAGTTCCAAGAACCGTAGGTCAGACGAACAGGAGCCAGCTGCAGGATCAAGAGCGAACAAAAGCCAGTGAGCCTTGCCAGAAAGTCCACCCGTAGTGTATACAGGCCACATCCCCGAGGAAACGCCCTTTCAACTGATTGGCTACTTACAGCAGATCCCATCATAGAGGTGATCACGTTATATCACATCTCATCATGGAAGTGATTATATTATCATACTACTATCAAACTACATCATAACTGCCACACCACTGAGAAATCATGGCCCAGCTAAGCTGACACACAAGCTTAATGATCACACCCACCAAGATTCAAGGGAAGGGGATACAGATGCTACCTTTCAAAGGGAAGAGTATCAAAGAATCGGTAACTATGTTTTAAAATTGCCACAGAAACTAGAGACTATATACAGGCCCTGGGTTTCCTATGGATTTCTTTTCTTTTTTTTTTTTTCAGCACTACTCTTTGTGGGGAAAAAAAAAAGGCAATTAAAAAAAATATTTACCATCTCTTTCTGAGCTGAAAAACACACTTGATGGATGTCTTAGTTATCTAGTGCTGCTATAACAAGAAATACTGAAAGTGGATGGCTTTAACAAACAAATTTATTCTCTCACAGTTTAGGAGGCTAGAAGTCTGAACTCAGGTTGCTGACTTTAGGGGGAGGCTGTCTCTCTCTGTTGGCTCTGGGGGAAGGACTTTGTTCTTTGGTTCTTTCATGTGGTGTCATCTATCTTCCCCCATCTCTGCTTGCTTACTTACTTGTTTAATCTCTTATATCTCAAAAGAGATTAAGACACATCCTATGCCAATTCTGTTTTATTAACATAACAAAAAAATCCATTCCCAAATGGGATTATAATCATAGGTATGGGGTTTAGGATTTACAACATATTTTGGGAGGACCTAATTCAATCCATAACACCTTCCTAGGAAATCACACTTACCTCCTTCCCTTTGGTGCTGGCCTAGTCTACAAATACAGTGATTGCCTTTCAAATCAGCCTCGATTCAGAGAAATCTACTGAAATTGATTTGAATCCAAGGACTTGGAGTTCTAACTAAGGTTGTGCAGTTACATGTTTAGGGGAGGGTGAGTCTAAGTTGTAGCATTTGCCATTTCTGTGGTGTAAATACTACAGTTACGGTTGATTTCAAGTTTCCAAAATGATGTCATTAAATGTGGAATTGGAAAGAGATGATAACAATTGGCCCTGCAGGTCAGTACTAGCAGCTCCCATATACCACTGGAGCACTCAGCTTATTAAGCACGAACCTTTAAAACGCATTAAACAGCACATAATATGTTTCAAAAATAGAGAAATTAGTTACTTTATGTGGCCACCTAGTCCTAAATTAAGAGGTCCCCACGCTGTTACACAGCGTTGCTATGAGTTGAAATTTACTCGACAACACCTAATGACAATACCACCTTCTTATAGTACCCAGCTTCCTGCAATGGCTATGGATTACCTGAGTACAAAGCCAGTTGTGTTCCTACTATATACATTTTAAATGTAAAAACATTTTAAATCATTTTCAAGATCTAACATAGGTTAATGCTATTAGCTACTATTAATATCAAATCCATCACCTCCCAACATGATTGCATTAAGCAGCACCCCCTGTTCATCCTCACTTTAGCTGGATTTCAATTGTCCCATTGTTAAGATTATTTCAAATTAAAATGGACAAAGTATTTAAAAAATATACACTCAGCAATGATCCTGAGCTGAAGAAAGTGGTAAATTGTGGGAGTGAAATTGCCTGATTAACAAATAAGAGTTCTCAGATTGTATTTCCTGAGGTTTTATATTAATAGGATAACTATGCACAATAAATGATCCTTTGAGCCAAAATCAAAGAAGTAATTCAAAACCATTCAAACAACTTTGATATTCACAATTTATCATTTACAGTTCAAGTTGTTCCTCTTCCATGAAGACGATCCACAACACCCTCCTGCTGAAAGACCTTGTCTCACCACCCTTGAAGGACATACAAAGGCCAGATATCTTTTGTATCTTCCACAAAGCCCAACAGTCTATAGTTTGTTGATTGACTATTTCATTTTAGCTAAATTTAAAGATTTTAATCCAATAATTCTCTCAATCCATAGGTAGGGTTGCTCTATGTTTATAAACTAAAAGCTGGGACATTTAGATTGACAATTTTTTTTTCTGATTTTCAAATTTGTTTATATGAAAAGCCATAAAAACGTATAAAACACAGATCACACTTAGTCATTCGTTGAACACATTGTCTTTCCTGAAAAGAACAAAAATTTCAGTATTAACGTGGAAAATATAGAATATATAGTACTCCAGTCATCTATTGCTCCAGTCAGCTATTGCAAAATCATGGTGTAAAATAAGTCTTTTATGATCTCTTATCGTCCAACTGGGTGGGTCTGGTTTGGGGTCTCTCTCACAAAGTTGCAGTCAAATGATGGTTGGAGCTCAAACAACTTGGCAGTAGGAGATTGGCTGGATATTGTTTTTTCTGTATTTAGTCTCAGGGGCTCTTCATGTGGTCTCACCACAAGGTCTCTCCAGCATGGACCCAGGAGACCCAGGGTAGCCATATTGCTTACATGGTGGTTCAAAGCTTCAAAGCCAAGTGTCCTAAAATAAAGCAGTAGAAGCTGAATGAACTTTCCTCACCTGATCTCAGAGGTCACTCAACTTGAATTCTGCCATTCTCTTAGTTGAGGCAATCTCAAAGCGGAAGGGAATAAACTCCACCTCTATTGTTTTAAATACTTTCTGTTTTTTGAAGAATAACTGACATACAATAAAACAAAGTGAACAAGCCTATGTTTTGACATGTGTATAAACTTGTGAAACCATCATCACAACCAAGATAATGAATTTATCAATCACCCCTAAAGGTTTTCTCATGCCCCTTTGTAATCCCACTTCCTTCCCTTCTCCCCTAATCCCAGACAACCAATGATCTGCTTTCTGCCACTATTGATTAGTTTGCATTTTCTAGGGTTGTATATAAATCCTACAGGATATACTCTTTGTGCAGCTTCTTTTTGTCAGTATAATTATTTGAGTTTCATCCATCTTGTGCAAAGCAATAGTTTATTCTGTGTTATTGTGGAGTAGTATTCATTTGTACGGATATTCCACGATTTGTTCATCCGTTCAGATGTTGATAGATATTTGAATTGTTTCCAAATCATAATCATATAGTATCTAACTTTTTGATATTGGCCTTTTTCACTTAGCATAATTCCCTTGAGATCCATCCAAGTTGTTATGTGTATCAGTAGTACTTTCTTTTTTATTGCCAAGTAGAATTCCATAGTATGGATGTACCACAGTTTATTTAACCACTCACCCATTGAAGGACATTTGTGTTGTCTCTAGTTTTGGACTATTACCAACAAAACTGCTATGAACACTTATGTACAGGTTTTGATATGAATATACATTTTCATTTTTCTAGGATAAATGACCAGGAGCATAATTTCTGGGTTGTATGATAAGTGTAGGTTTACTTTTTAAGAACAGCCATACTGTTTGCCATAGCGACTGCATCATTTTACATTCCCAGCAGCAATGTACGAGCAAATCCAATTTCTTCACATCCTTACCAGCATTTAGCACTATCACTATTTTTTTAAAAAATTTGAACCATTCATATAAGTGTGTCTCACTGTGGTTTCAATTTGCATTTCTCTGATGGCTAATAGTGTCAAGCATCTTTTCATGTGCCTATTTGCCATTTGTATATCCTCTTCACTAAAATGTCTATTCATGTCTTTTGCAGGTTTTCTAATTGAATTTCATTTTTTAATGTTGACTTTTGAGAATTCTTTTTTAATCTATATACAACTCAATTTTCAGATCAATTATCTTTAAAAGAGATTTAAATAATAAGAAAACAATTGCTCATGAAATAACTGTTCCCAGTGCTCTTCATTTCCATCTGGTGTCATTTCTTTCTGCCTTAAGGAGTTCTTTTAACAGTCCCTGCAGTGCAGATCTGGGGGTAGTAAATTCTTTCAGCTTTTTATGGTCTGAAACATCTTTATCTGTGAAAGTTATTTTTGCTGGGTATAGAATTCTAGATTGACGGGTTTTTGTTTTTTTTTTGTTTGCTTGTTTTTGTTTTTTGTCTTTCAGTATGGTAAAGATGTTGCTCCACTGTCTTCACTCTTGTATTGTTTCCAATGAAAAACCTGCTGTCATCCTTTCCTTTTTTTCTCTGTACATAGTGAGCCTTTTTCTTTGACTAATTTTAATATTTTCATTTTAAAACTAGTTTTGAGCAAATTTTATTTTGATATGCCTTAGTGTGGTTTTCTTCATGTCTTGTGTTTAAGGCTCATTGGTATTTTTGGATATCTATGTTTATAGTGTTTATCAAATCTGGGAAATATCCAGTCATTATTTTGTTAATATTTCTTCTGCCCCCCTTCTTCAGGGAATCTAATTACACATATATTAAGCCTCTTGAAGTTATCTCCCCAATCACTGAAGCTCTTTTCACTTTTTAAATTTCTTCTTCTCTGTGTGTTTCATTTTGAATAGTTTCTATCGCTGTGTCTTCAAGTTAATCAATCTTCTCTTCTGAAGTGGCTAATCTGCCATTAATCCCATCCAGGGTATTTTTCATCCCAGACATTGTAGTTTTTATCTCTGGAAGTCTGATTTGGTTTTTTGTTTGTTTGTTTGTCCTACCTATCTCCGTCTGTTTGAATATCTAAAATACAGTTACAGAAACTATTTCTTGTCCTGTCAGAGTTCCCGGCACTGTACCCTCTAATCTCTTAGATATTTTTTCCCCTTGCCTCAGGGAGTTTCCTCACATGCACACAATGATCAATACTCTGCTCAGTTCTTGAGGGTAGACTTTGCAGACCTCTGGAGTTTATTTTCTGTGTATCTCTCTCCTCTTTGATACTCTGTATTGTGAAACTTTGTTGCCTTCATCACCCAGACTCTTACCTCCATCTCCTCAACACCGTCTAGTGGGCTCTGCCTCAGTTCCCTCTCCCTCTGCATAGCCTGGAAACTCTCTCAAGGCATTAAGCTGGGGCAATCGTTGAGTCAATCTCATATATTTCCATCTCTCAGGGATCTCTGTCCTTCATTGTCTGATGTCCAGTGTCTTGAAAACTGTTGTTTCAAATATTTTGTTGGGTGTTGTGGTTGTTTTCAGGTGAGAAGGCAAATCCAGTCCTTGTTACCGCACCTTGGTCACAAGCAGTATTACTCTATCTCTTGACAGAAGAAGTGTTACAGAATTTGAGGACCAGTTTTAAAACAACCACATATATTCATTATAAGTGTAAATTGTTGAGAAAAGATAAAGGGGATTAATTTTTGAGGATAATATTTGTTACAGGTTCTGGTTTCCCTAATTTCATCCTCGCAGCAACCTTGAGAAGTAGGCATCATTACACACTCTACTCCCATTTGACAAGTGAAGACTGGGAGCCTATTTGTCTTGTTCATTGTTGAATTCCTACAACCTAGCATAGTGTCTGGAGTAAATGAATGAAAGAGTGAAGATGAAAAAACTAAGGGTTCAGGCAGTTAAATGAATTACCTAGTGTCACTGCTAACAAGTGGCATATCTGGGATTTAAATCCAGGTAGTCTAACTCTAAAGCATATTCTGTTGTCTCTAGTTTGCCCTGTACTCACAAAATGCACTAGCGACATGAAAATAAAAATGAACTGTCTCGTGCGGTTTAAATTCTGTTTAAGCTAATTGATTAAAGAGCCCACCTCACTCTGCACTGATGATAGTGGCTTCTGGAAGAGTTACTACAATAGCTGTCAAGAGAAATTGCTGCCCAATATACCTCGAGTTTAAAAAAAAAAAAAAAGAGTGTCATGCTGTGACTGTGAGCACAGAGCAACAAGGAATGGTCCAGGATCTGTCTGACCTCAAAGAGCAAGGGCTGAAGAGCAGCCCGCCTCTTGCTCTCTTGCCTATCACGCTTCTCCCTCCATGCTCACCACACTGTGAAAGTGCCCACAGAGCCTGTGTAGTTATCTCGGTGTTACGTTTCCAAGTTTTAGGATAGACGACGTGGATGGATTTGAATACCTCTTGTCTCATGTGCATCTTGTCCTGGGTATTAGGTTGGAATATAATCTCAGTGCATTGTGTATAATTTATACAATTGAAATTAGGGCTTTATGAACTCAATATGCAAATTTCACAAAATGATATGGAGATAATTAAACAATATTTAAACAACGAAATCTTAGTTCTGGGGGAAAGTATGACATACTGATCTTCCTGGGAGGCCTTGAAAATGTCCTTTGATGACCAAGTCCCCTTGACAGATTGTGTGTGTGTTACTTTTACTCATCTCTTTGTAGATAAGATGTATCTTGTGTACTTTAATATAAGATATGTAACATGCTAATTTTTAACGGGCTGCAGCTAGATTAAGAAAGTGCAGGGCACAAAGGGAGTTTGACAAAACTGTTGCAGAGAGAAGACTTAACTGAAATTCAGAAGACCAGAAATTTAGTTTAGTTTTGCCATGAACTGTGTGTATGGTCTTAGATCGCTCTTGCTTTCTGGGCCATAGTTTCCTCAACAGTAAATTAAGGAGATTGAGATAATTTCTATTGTCCTTTCCAGCTGCAGTAATCTGAGCTCTATCATCCTGTCAGGTTGACTGAGAGAAGCTGGAGAGACGTACATACCAAGAAAGGAATAAATGGGAAAAGAGAAAGAGAGGAATCATTTAATGTGTTTTGGGCTGCAAGTCACAGAATTTCCAACTAAAAAGGCCTGAATAATAGGAGGTTATAATTCCATAGAACAAGAAGTCTACACGTAGGCAGTTTCCAGTAGTTAATTAGCATCTCACCAATGTCCTGACTCAGGGTCAGCTTTTCTGAGATTCTCTGGGCTTTCCTCTCATTGTTGCCCACAACTCCAAGTACCGGTCCTCATAAAAACAACATATGAAAACAGGGAGGAGGATGAAATTCTCCTCATGAGTCTCTTTCTTTTCATCAGGAGGAAAATTTTTTGCAACAGACTTTCCCTTACGTTTCATCGGCAGAATGAGTCACATGCTCATCCCTAAACCAATCCCTGGCAAAGGAGAATGGAATTACAGTGAAAAGTGAAGAACAACTATTATTCATCTCCTGGGGATACGCTCACTTTCTCTGAGCCTATTTTTTCCTGAAACCTGAAAACTCTCTCTCTCACACACATAGAGGGTACTGTTAACAAATAAAAAGAGGAAAGAAAAACACGGAAAACAAGAAAATATGGACAAATACAGTAAAGACTAGGAAGAAGGATCTGGCAGTCTACCTCTGAAAAAATTAGCCAGTGAAATCCTTATGAATAGCAGCAGAACTACTTTGGAATGACCTTTTGCTGAAGATCATGCAAAAGCAGTTGCAGTAGTACATCGACAGGGAACTGCCAGAAATTCAAAAGAGGACATGGAAACAAGGGATACTGTCGCTGTTGTTAGATGGATCATGGCTGAAAGCAGGGAATACAAGAAAGATGTTTACCTGTGTTTTATTGACTATGCAAAGGCATTAGACTGTGTGGATCATAACAAATTATGAATAAACATTGTGAAAAATGGGAATTCCAGAACACTTAATTGTGCTCATAAGGAACCTGTACCTAGATCAAGAGGCAGTCGTTCAAACAGAACAAGGGGATACTGTGTAGTTTAAAGTCAAGAAAAGTGTGCATCATGGTTGTATCCTTTTACCATACTTATTCAATGTGTATGCTGAGTAAATAATCTGAGAAGCTAGACTCCATGAAGAAGAATGCCGCTTCAGGATTGGAGGAAGACTCATTAATGACCTGCGTTATGCAGATGACACAACCTTGCTTGCTGAAAGTGAAGAGGACTTGAAACACTTACTGATGAATATTAAAGACCACAGCCTTCATTATGGATTGCACCTCAACGTAAAGAAAACAAAAATCCTCACAAATGGACCAACACACAACATCACGTTAAATGGAGAAAAGACTGAAGTTGTAAAGGGTTTAATTTTACTTGGATCCACAATCAACATCCATGGAAGCAGCAGCCAAGAAATCAAACGATGCATTGCATTGGGCAAATCTGCTTCAAAAGACCTCTTTAAAGTGATAAAAAGTAAAGATGTCACTTTAAGGACTAAGGTGTGCCTGACCCAAGCCATAGTGTTTTCAATTGCCTCATATGCGTGTGAAAGCTGGACAGTGAGTAAGAAAGACTGAAGAAGAATTGTTGCCTTTGAATTATGGTGTTGGCAAAGAATATTGAATATAACGTAAACTGTCAGAAGAATCAACAAGTCTGTCTTGGAAGAAGCACAGCCAGAATGCTCACTGGAGGAAAGGACTGTGAGACTTCGTCTCACATACTTTGGACATGTTATCAAGAAGGACCAGTCCCTGGAGAAGTACATCATGCTTAGTAAAGTAGAAGATCAGTGAAGAGGAGGAAGACCCTCAATGAGATGGATTGACACAGTGGCTGCAACAACTGGCTCAAGCATAACAGCGATTTTGAGGATGGTGAAGGACCAGGCAGTGTTACTCTGAGTTGGAACCGACTCTATGGCACCTAACAACAACAGAATTAAGACCTAAAACTCTTTGAATAGATCAAGAAATAGGACAAAAACAGTCTTGAAATCTTGTACTTCTAAATGTAGGGTTAGAATAGTGTAGGTAGATAAAGTAAATATCTTGGGCACCCAGGCAGAGGTAGCCCTTGGTGAAAAAGGGCTTTGGTTCTGTCTGTGTAACAATAATGGGCTTCAATTTACATGGTTTGCATAATGAGATTTTTCCTCTCTAGGGAAAGCAATTTTTGGCATTCTAAAGAGGAGCCCTGGTGGCATAGTGGTTAAGAGCCCGGCTGCTAACCAAAAGGTCAGCGGTTTGAATCCACCAGCTATTCCTTGGAAACCTTGTAGGAACGTTCTACTCTCTCCTATAGAGTCACTATGAGTTGAAATCTACTCGATGGCAGTGGGTTAAAGATGCTATAGAGTGCTGGGATGGATGAGGGAGTATACTAGAGCAAAGTAAGGTACAGCATGGCAATCTAAACCAAAGTCCAAAGAGGCATCCTAACTTTGCTCGGTTCCTCAAGTGGGGCCAGTGGACAAGGTGAGCAGAGTATTTGTAAATGCATCCTTCTGTATGTCCCAAGAAATTCACTGAAGAACTTCAGAGTTTAAAAGGCAACCTATCTGAGAGTCATGGCATTTAAGAATCCTGTTCTTAGCAAGTAAAAAGCACAATCTTTCAGAAATGTGGGAATTTAATAGCCAGACCCATCATCATAACCAAACAAAACTGTTGTTACCATGGCTCTCTTCAGATTGAAGAGTCCCTGAGTGGGCAAACAGTTAATACACTTGGCTGCTAATTGAAAGTTGGAGGTTTGAGTCCACCCAGAGGCACCTCGGAAGAAAGGCCTGATGATCTGATGTACTTCCAAAAAATCAGCCACTGAAAACCCTACAGAGCACAGTTCTACTCTGAGACACATGTGGTTGCCATGAGTCAGAATCAACTCAATGGCAACTGGTTTGGTTTGTTTTTTCTTTAGATTGAAAGGTCCATATCAAAACCTTAATTACACTTCTTCAACATAGTAACATTACATGAAAATAAGGGCATGAGAGTACATGAGAAAACGTCTTTCATGTAGTCCACTCTGATTTTATTTCTGAAAGAATTTCTGAAAAAGGGATACAATGCACTAATAAAGCTTGGGCAGGCCCCGATTTGGCTTAGAATCATAGCTTCTCCTCTAAAAGAAATATAAAGGCAGCAACAATTCTAACATGCTGTCCTTCTGGTACTTGAAAATGTGTTATGGTTTGATGGAAAGTGGGAGATTTTAGAATCTTTTCATAGTTATTCTGAAATGAGCAAATTAGGAATCCATTTATTCTATGTATTTTCTGGAATAAACAACACATACAAACCTCTTCGGTGGCCCAGTCAATAGGGAGCTCTCCGCCTACAGATGATATTACACATCTCTCAGTTAATTCGGAAATTCAAATGTATGTCCAGCCCCTAGGGACACTGCCATATGGACTTGTAACACTCTCTGAGATACTTTGGTTCTATATCTCAGAGAAGGGATTACACTCATCTGTATAAGATTTTTAGACGAAAAATAAAAAAGAGGTATATGATATCACTTTTACGTGTTGCTTTTTTATACTGGGAAGATATTAGCACTCGAATGAAAATGATGAACAGAATTCCTCCTATCAATTTGACGGTCTTCATTTAACCATTTGAGTCACCAAAGCAAGAGCCATTCTCTAAAACATGGCATAGTACTTTTATCTGACCAATAAACTATGTTACCCTTGTTCAGGGTAAAAAATCATGACCCAGCTGAAGGAGAGTGCCACACTCAAAATCTGGTTTGCAATGTGTCTTTCATTTTAGCAAATGACCTTCTTTCTGCCACATATCAAAGAAGCCATATATGGTCAGCTGACCTCTTAAAAGTGGGTGAGACAAAAGTCGGTGTTGCTACATCAATGCCAGGGTTTCCAAGTTTGTTCTTTCCTCTAGACTAGAATAGTGTAAATCAATCCATAGCCACCTGGGTAAGAGACAGTTTATACTTTTGGTTTATTTAGGTCATTTGAGGTAGGGTTTTTTTTTTTTTTTTTTTTCTGGCATGGGGGCAGTTTTAATAGCAAAAAGGCATGGTTTTAGCAAATTGCTCATTTAATTTTATCCAACTGAAAGAGAACATTATCAATAATTATGCAAGGACAACAAGTATAAATAAGGCGTGTCCCAAGAAAAGGGGATATATGGTCACCTTATTCATCTGTGGAAACCCTGGTGGCTTAGTGGTTAAAAGTTCGGCTGCTAACCAAAAGGTAAGCAGTTCAGATCCACCAGGTACTCCTTGGAAACCCTATGGGGCAGTTCTACTCGGTCGTATAGGGTCACTAGGAGTTGGAATCGACTCAATGGCAACAAGTTTTGGGTTTACTCACCTGTAAAATGAGGGCAGGATTGTAAGATATATGTAAACAAATAGACAAAATTTATCTACTAAAACTCTACACTTTATGGCCATTATATTGTCATAGAAACACAAATGAGTTTGCATGCAGAAATCCCAAGACAGCACTGGTTGATGTTATTTGTATCATTATCACAGGAGGTGGAAACTGTAGACAGGAGACAACACTTCTACAAATAGCACAGGAGCTTCTGCTGATAATTATAATCTGACTATGGAGTAAAATGATACCTAAAAAGGTTTGAATGCATTAGGAGGTTTTGATTTTCCGCCCTCCATTTTGGTCACTTGTTCCTACTAGCACAGAGAAAAGAGAGTTTATCCAGAGCAAGTTGTGGCCTACCTACCCTTGTTCCAGCTGTGACACTCTCGTGGGAATGAGAGCTGCTCAGACTCCCCCAGAGACACAGGGTGTGGCTGGAGGGCTCCCAACAAAGTTCTTTCAGTGAGCTCATACTTTTTCTAACTAAAACAATTTCTAAGGATGGAGAAATCCAGGAGTTAATTTTGTTTTACACCTTTTCAATGCAAAGCACAAACTAATGCTAATTGAGAAATCTATTTAGCAAATATTTGGGGAAGAGAAAAAAACACACCTTTTTTCTTTGTTGTTGTTTAAATGTTTCCCACTCCTCACCCCCTCCGAAAAGGGGGATGCGGATCTGGGGATAGAACAGAGAAAAGGAGAAAAGTGGCTTCAGCTCAGTGAAACCCTAAAAAATGCACATGAATCAATTATGAAAAAGAGAAGGTCCCTTTGAATGAGGAAAAGCTGATTGGAATTAAGATAGGCTTTGTTCCTATCTGCAAGGTACAAGGAGGGAACTTTTCAGCGGAACAGAAAAGGGGGATTTGTGACTGTTTGGCTGCTTAATGCCATAGTGCTTCAGAGCCCATGCGAAAATTTGCTGCTGGCTATTAATCATCATTGTGCCCCTGCAAAGAAGCTGTTACAATGATGACTATATGTCATTATATTCCCACTGTAAGTAACGAATCAGAGAGCTGGGAAAGTTGGATAAGAGCGGCTGGCAAACTTTTAAGCGGTCGAATCTATTTAAATAAATTTACATCACATTTGCTACTTTCTCTGGTATGGGAATCATACTTTAAAATGAAACAATATGCTGTGTTCATGGGGCCTGGTCTTTTATTCCCCTGTCTCTGAGCCTACTTTCCAGGTCAGCCTTTGCCAGCGCTGACAGCACGCTTTTCTCATAGCCTCTCCTTCTCATAGCCTTTGGTTGCTTTCAAGTTCAATTTAGCACAATAAAGTTGTTATGCATGACAGTTTGGAGAGCAGAATAGGTGGTGTCTGAGCCCGCTGTGTCGCTACAAAGTGGGTCCATTCTCTGTGGGCCAGCTCAGTTACTGGAGCCTTGCTGGTGGGATACAGCCATGGACTTCCAGACATTCCCATCCTGACGAAAACAATTAGCTTCAAACCGCACGAAGCCGCGGGGTCAGCCTCTCTTTGACTGAGACTGCGCCATTTAATATGCTGCAGTGGATTTCAAATTTATGTTGGTTTATCTTGTTGTGTTCCTCTTTTATGTGCTTTATTTACAGATGTGTAAAGAACAGGGAAAGTTGGAGTCCCACATGATTCAAGAGTTTTATTAGAAATCTAAACCTTTGTTTTATGTTTATTTTATAAAGAAATAGAGTTGAAACATGTCAGGCTTAATTCCATTAGGCTGAACTGCCCAGAACAGAGCCCTAGGGTTTGGAAGACAGAATCTGAAAGGAAGTGTCTCCTTGGCTAAGCATCATCAACAAGCCAAACAACAAACAACCCTGAAACACCACTCTTGTCAAGATAGTTTTCTATTGTGGGACATTACCCACCCCCCAAAATCTCACTCTGACCTAAAAGTGACAGGTCTTTAATAGAAACAAAGTGTAATTTTTCAGCCATTACAAGCCACCATGAGTATTTGTGTACGTGCATACGGATGTATCAGATCAATTAGTGTTTCGTATTCATTGACGTCCATCCAAGTGCTTACTGTCTTTATGATATAAAACTCTGCTGCCTGAGAACAAATATTATTCACTTTTGACACCGCAGAATTGTCCTCATATGGAGGACATAACATCTTCTCTTAACCCTCTGAAGAGAATTCACGTAACAAAGCAAATTTAGGTGTACTTTGAATTTTACCATCAGAGTGGTCTATGCCAGATGCATTCAGTCTCTTAGCTCTGCTCCTAAAATAAATCACAGTTGTCTTGATTACTGATCTCTCTAATTATAGGTTACAACCATCAAATAGGCCTCCTTCTAGATTAGAAATTAACTGAAAGCATATCTCAAAAGCATATTTCACTTTTTTTAAAGTTAATTATTTTTCTGTAAGATATTTGTAACATTTAAAATATTTTTTCTCCCAGAAGGGTGAAATGCCAACTATAACCATGCTACATAATTTTTGCCTTACCTGTATATTACCAGAGAAAGGTAAAAAGTAAAAAATTACACCTGCAGAGAGTTTTCCAAAATTAATTTTGTTTTCTAATATACAATATAAATTTGAAAATTTTTTTTTTTACCAAGTTTCATCATTAAAAGTAGAAATCTATGTCCAGCTTCAGCAAAATTTCAGAAGAAAAGTCAATTGTTTGCCCTGGTCATCTTGTTCCTTCTCTTTTTATTGAATATTATTTGGTTTCATTTATAGTAAGGTTTTTTTAAAAAAGTCTCCATTTAGAATAGTTTTTGGAGATATACCTGGACAGACAAGGAAAAAAATGCATTTGGAAAGAAAATGAGTGTATCTGTGACAAAAGCACTATGCCTTTTCTAATTTTCAAATGGGGTAATTTCTTTGCCATTCAAATAAGTGAACACTCCAAAAATTGACCAGAATATTTAAGTGACAATATGCATTTAAGTAGTCTTTTATTTTCTTGAAAAAATATGTCCTAAGCATATAAAAAAATTCCTGCAAACAAAAATAGTGATAACAGAGATGTTGCACAGGGAGGGTACACCTGGAGCATACACACACACACACACACACACAGGCACACACACACACAGGCACACACACACACAGAGGCACACAGGTATGGTATAAGCTATAAAACTTAGCATACAGCTCCTCACGTGGAATTTCCAGTGGAAATACAGTGCAACTGAATATACAAATGTTTGTTTCCTCAACTCAGAAGAAATCTCCTAGAAAAAAACCTGTCAAATTAATAAACAGAAATAAAAGTTTTGCAGGGAAGCTTGAAGGTTCATAAAATATAATGACATAACAACATTTACAGGGAACCTGCATTTTAGACTATTTTTGTATTTTTTACTTAAGGAAAACAAAATTCCAGCAGAAACAGTTGTGAATAGGTAGTTCAGCTTCACTTGTTTGGCCTTGAACACTGCTTCAGTTATGTCTGATATAGAAGCTAACCTATCCTCGATGTCCCCTAGGAGCAAAGGAAAGAAGAGAAAGGCAAAATGGAAAGCTCATTACAGGCAATGAGTCTGAAAAGAAATGAGGCAACATAAAAGAGAAAGAGACAGAAAGCAGTGTACACTGTAAGTGGTATCGGCAACATCAGCCAAATCTTACCAAGGTCTTTCAAGTCCTTTGGCTGGAGCAGGTACGCAAAACAGTATAAATTTCGGGAGAATACAGCCTTGAGTTTAAACCACAGCATTACCACTTACTTGCTTTGCAGTCTCAGGTAAACTTTTAAAGGTCCTGGAGCTTCTTGCTTCCCATCCATAAAACAGAATAGTAATAATCCCAAAATACACAGGATTGTTGTGGAGATAAACCGCATAAAGTGCCCAATACAACATCCGGAATGTAGTTGGTATTTTATAAATATTTATTCCCTTTACCTCCTCGATCATTTGATATAGCTCTTGCATTTCTCATCCTCAAATTTCTCTGCTGGTTGTGTTCCTAAAATAATGTTTTACACAAATAAAGACATTCTTGGTAACAAGTTTTATCATAATGGTTTCCTGCTGGTTTGGACTCAAGGAAAGCTATAGCCATATAAGTGGTTTTTACTTGGTTACGTTTAGCGTTTGCTCATGCTAGTTTGATCACTGAAGCAAATTAATAAAGAGCTGAAAAAGGTTACTCGATACTATGGCAATGGTGTCTTCCCTTATGTAGACATAGGTTTAAAGAGGCAATTTCATAACTACAACATAATCTCCACGAAAAGTCTCCCAGGGCCTTAGTTAGGAACTTGAGGGGTCAAGACTAAAAAGGCCCTTGACATTATAAGAAAAGAGAATCCTGTTTTGCAGATAGTCCTGTTGCACCAAAACAGTATTTTTGGAGGAATAATGTTTTAGTGCTCAAGGAAAAAAAAAAAAAAGAGAGCAAATTCATTGACGTTCACACTCATTCACTTATGAAACAAGTTCTCAGAGACAGAGAACCATGCTTCTCAAGTAACAGATTTCATTACTGTGAAAAAGTCATGGAATCGGGGATGTGTTTGGTGAGGGGCGGTGGTGATGGGAAATCTTTTCTCATTCAGTGCTAGAATTTTGTTTCAACAATATAACAATATATTTGGCAAAATTTAACTTAAGGTAAACCTTTCAGAAGAGTTTACTCTATTTCTACATATTGCACAGTGCAAGTTTTCCAGGTACTAGAAAAGATCTTGACCAAGCAATCGGCCAAAATTATTTTTTTCTAGTATGTTGCTGCCTAATTGAATTTGTTACATTAATGATAGCCTTATCTGAGATAGTACAGTGTATTTTATAGAATTAAATGAGCATATATAATCAAATATTATATCAAACTGGAAGAAATGATTCTAGCCTATGATGGAAATAACACATGATAGAAGCCTGATGAACATTTTTTACTACATACAGTACATGGGCATATTGATCTTTTTATCCAAAGTCTATTGTTTTTAATGTCAGTTGATTACATTCCTTAATGAAGTGCTTTTTGCATATTTTAAATACAAAAAACATGAAACGGCATTCTAACTTGACTTTTAAACCCACTCTTCACAAATATTGGTAGAAAACCAAAAACAGATTAGCTGCATTATATTTCTATTTCCATGTCTTTTAACTATTAAACGGGACATATTTTCTTACATCGCCTCATCATTTATGTGATTTTTTTCAAGACCCGTGAATACTGAATTAAACATACACATGTTAAATAAGCCATTCCAACAACATACAATCTTTAAACAATTTATTTTTTGTTTTTATGGGCAAGCTGTTAATAAAGAGACATATGTGCTGTTTTATATATCCACATGCTTTACCACCATTTTTTAGATAAGCACCATAACTTGTCTTCCACACAAAGTTCTGGCAAGCTTCAATAGATTCATTAGTGAGTTTTTCTTTACAACCAACGAAGCTCAAAGAGCTCCTAACAATGGAGCTAATCACTGCCTCTTCCCTGACCCAAGCTTAGGTTTTCCCTCCTTTCAGTCCAGACTCTTATTTCATTTCTGAGCAATTGGATTTCCGTGGCACTCCCAGAACAAATAAATATCTCCCTTTTCCCCCGCTTACATCTTTTGTGTATATTTTTTCTATACGGCTGCCCGTATTTAAACTAGTGTGGTAATGGCAGGGTTCTTCAGGTAATCTTTCATTGGACATAAATGGTGTAGCATTAAAATGCAGATAATGTTACCTCAATTAGAGAATGCTGTGCAAAACTTGAAAAAGACGTAGCTAAATGTTTGGACTAAACAAGTAAGTCTATGTTGTTAAGAGTGGGGCTGGGCAAGTTGCACTTTCAATAGATCCCTTAATGAATAAATGTTAGACTGTATCAACAGTCCTGAACAGGCTTGTGGTTTGTGTGTGCATGAAGTGTAATGGTATCAATTGACTGGCTCTTTGTGGTTGCTATAAAGTACTCTTGAATGTGTCAATGGAGAGAAGGCCTGCATACAATGAAGCCATGACAGCTGAATGTCAGCAGCGACCTTGAACTTAAACTGGTTTCACCATTCCAGTGACTCCACCTACAGTGAAGACTTGCACTGGAGCCAGACCTTCGGCATTGCCTGTCATTTTCTGTGTTCAGATTCCAAGCACTTAAGTGACAATTTTACCACATTGCTAGCCCCTGCTAATATGCATCAGTGAACGTTCACTTAATAGTGATGGGGCTAACGATGTGTCCAGCATTTTAATCAGATTTGCATTGGCATTTAAAAATACAAAACACAAAGCCAAAGAAAGCATCATTCTAGACTAAATGTTTCATAGAAGCAAGCTCATCCAGAGGAGACACACAAAACATGCCTTTTCTGTAGCAATGGAATCTTTGATATCAATCTTGCATTACATAGCATTACTGTACGTACACTACTGCACTCTTTATTGCCACAAATAGCACATGATTAGTTAATTAAAATATGGCATCAAGGAATAATTAATATTTGTAATGCAGCGTTTCTTTAATGAAAAACAAAAGAATTCTTCTAAAGGTCACATTTACAGATTAAATGTGTCTTTAACATAAATGGGATGTTATTAAGCTTGGCTCAATATTCAGGAGAGAACTACAAAGCCTTTTGTGGCAAAACACTATTAATGAATTCAAGAAACTGAATCCCTGTGCTAATGCTGGAGTTGAGCAAGGTTAGAAGCCCAACCACAACTGAATGTTCTGAATGTGTTCACTGTACTCTGCAGTGGAGAACTGAGGGCCGGGGAGGAGGGAACAGGGGAGGTGGAGGGGGAGACCTGAGGAAATAGGGAAGGAAAAGAACAGGGAGATGAGCAGAGAGAGAAAGAGAGATATAGAAGGAAAGGGAAAGGATTTTAATTGGTGAGAAATATTTAACCACGTGTATGCAGCAGGGAGCAGAAATACTGGAAATTGGAAATTGGCATACATGTTTTGTAGGAAGCATGGCTCATATATTTTTTGCTGTTAAAATACGTTATTAATAGTATAGCACTATAAGCTGATTATGATTCATTCTAAAAAATGTAACATTTGCCCAAAAAGAAAAATATAAAGAAAAATATTAACTTCTTAATTATGAAGATTTATGAGCGCAAACTTGTTATTAGAATGTTACTGTGGATTGATGTGAGGGCGACACAGACGCTTCATTTAAATAGCACATCTCTGAGTCCCAATCATCAGTACAACTGGTGTGTGACACATTACTTTTCAAACAAAAGTTGACCACAACTAACCTCAAGTTCTTATATACCATAAATAGTAAACTGCCTGAATAAATCTGTCCCTATAAGTCCTTTACAACATATAGAGAAAAAAAATTCTTGAAGAATATATCTGCACCTTTTATTTGGAAAAGCTGAATGTTGGAAAAGATTTCTCAATAGATTTTCAAAAAGATAAGGTCTTATATGTTGTAAAATATAATAAGTATCTTAAAAAGAAATATGATACTCTGAGAAATGCTTATTGTCCAAAACCCTGGGCATAAAGTTTACTGTTTGTTTATTTAGCGTAATAAGTACTGTAAGTGTAATTGTCAGAGCATACAGTACTATAGAAACAAAGATAAACATGTCATCTTGACTTCATATTTCAGTTATAATCTTTATGTGAAAAAACATGTTATAAAGATTATTAAACCATCAAAAATAATCAAGTGAGTACCAAAACAAGTGGTCAAATAATGACCTAAAATCATTAAGCTAATTTTCCTAGGATAAAAAATAGCAATTAAATTTTGAATAAAGTGAGGTTCTCTCCTGGCCATAAAATCCAAGTGCAAAGAAGAAAATAAATAGTGAACTAAAAATATTTTTTGTACTAACTTATCTATGTGTTTCCTAGAAAGAAAATTGTTGACTAATAGATTCAAAGAGAATTCCTTTTCTAATCTTTAGAAATGTATTTGCAAAGGTGAACACTCAAAGTACACTCTTTTACATTAGTATTATCACTTTTGGATGGTATCATCAGTTGGCAGCTGTAAAAAAATTCTCTGCTTCATATGTTTGTTTTTAATTGAAAGTGATCTGTATTTCCATAACTTTTCCAACCGATAGGTTTTATACCAGAAAGAAAATATTAGCATCACCCAGTTTTATTTTGAATCATTGAGACTTGTGTGAATTATATTCACTACGAAAATATTGTTAAGAAAGTTTTTATATTTATATTGGTACTTAAAATGTATATATAAAAAAAAGTAAAAACCAACCAGTTGCCACTGAGTCAATTCCGACTCCTAGACACCCTAAAGAACAGAGGAGAACTGCCCCATAGAGTTTCCAAAGAGCAGCTGGCAGATGCGAACTGCTGACCTTTTGGTTAGCAGCCAAGCTCTTTACCACTACACCAGTAGGGCTCCAAAAATGTGCATATATGTGGTATAATTTTTATGAATTCCAGAGAATAAAGGAACTCCACAGATGCCACCATTATTCATGAAGTTAAATCTCTGCAAACTCAGGCTATTGGTTTCATACTTTAAGTTGCCTCCTTGCTTTCCTGTCTAGAAAAGCTTTCAAGGGGACAAGCTTCAAATCTTGAAAAAGCTGATGGTTGGAATGAACTCCTATTTTTGCTGTTACAGTTATTTTAAAGTAGGATGGTAATTCTCAAATGAGAATTAATTACCAATGCATATATAGGTTATGGAATTTAAGTTTAAATACAAAAGTAGTCAGAAATGAAATCCAGGTTAACAGGTCAACACAATGCCTACAGCTGAGGCACTCATTTTTGTTGGCCTACATACGTCAGCAATCTTGATTAAACCCAAAAGTATGTAGTGAAGTCTGAAAATATGTACTTCTTGATGAAATAGTTAAAGGGCATATTTAGTAAATATCTGACTATGTTATTTAAGAAAATATTCTAAACAAATGCAAGTACTAAGAAGAAATGATAGACCATTCTATGAATAAATATATGAGTATGTGGTGAAAAATATTATGCAAGAAGCAGATATTAATATGGGTTTATTCTTATTCTTTAAGGTGCATTCTATATATGTCAAGTCAGTTCTTCTCCAACATATATGAAGATAAAGATGGATCATTTTAGAGTATTCTTCACCCTCTTAAAGTTCCCTGAATTATCATTTTCAAAAGAAAAACAGGAGGGGGTAAACTTGGAGTTATTTATTTTCAAATTTCAGGGGCTTACAGATTTAAAGTACACCTTGATTTATTTGAGTACTTATTCAGCAAATGTTTTAGTTTATTATGTGTAGGTTCCGTGTTAAAAAGAAAAGAAAAATAACACTTTGGATTTCTATGGCAACTTTCATTCTTTCTGTTTGTTTTTAAACGCCCAGTTTTTCAACTCTCGCCTGTGTTGCAGCTATGAGGAAAGACTCACAGGTTTCACATGATTTGGTTTAATGTGGCTCCCTGACCTGAGAATCCAACAGCAGCCCCATGCAGGGCCTTGCCACTTTTCACAGATGATAAAGGGTCTCTGTGCCCCGCTTATGTTTCCCCAAGGATAAAGCAGCTGATCTTAAAGACCTACTCAATTTATCCTGGACTCTATCTACACATTCAAATTTAGATTCCATCACTGTTCTAGGGCACCTCTTGTGTTCCAGACACAGTACTAGTTACTTTGTTATATACTGTTTTATGCAATCCTAGAGTCACTGTATAAGAAAGTTACTGAGGCTCAGTATGACAATGCAGTGGCCCCAGGTATGGAAAAGCTGCGATTCTAATCCAGATCTCCCCACTCCAAGGCCAGCCCTCTCACAGATTCCTATATGCCAAAATAACCCCTGACTCACCCAGTCACAACAGGCAGCATCTAAATTCGTGAAAGTATAAGTCAAACTAGAATTTGGTTGAATGGATGACTTTTAACGAAAGCCCCTAAAAAGTGAGACAGCTTAGATCACACATTCAGTACATACAAACATAAACTGAGGTTAGAACTTCAGCTTTTTCCTTCAGTCAATTCTCTCTGGAAGAAAACATGCTTTTCTTCTCTGCAACAAGAGTAGAGATTGGAAGGGATTCTTAGAGAGATTGTGCCTCTGATTTTAACACTATTTAAGGTTAGGATGCTAGAACAGACACTGAGTTGCTACTAGGCTCAGCCATAATCCCATTCCTATACATATGTCCTTTCCCTACATATATAGATAGATAGATAGATAATATAGACAATATATATGAAATAAATATATAATATATATATATATAAGGCCCACAGTACTCAAGGTCAAAGGGTAGGAAAGAGCAATGCAGCAAATTTATTCTCATTAGAGCCTCGTTCAAGGATATTATCTTTCCAAAAAGAGAACAACTCAAAAGAAGTTTATCCAGTGAGCAAATGTTCAATACTACGATACATTTAATTTCTTTAGTTACACTTGAATGGTTATATTCTTACCAGACAAAATTCTTTCAAGGCTTTAGGAAGCAAAGTTGATTCTTCATATTATATGATGTTTGGAGTACAATAAACAAATATTTTGGTCATTTTGTTTTGGGGATATTTCTTCTTAATGTGAACTTATTTTATTGTATTCTACCATGTCGTTATCTTAAAATAATCCAAATAAACACATATATGCTTTATAATGCTGTACTTAAGATGCGATACATTTTAAAGACTCTTGTAAATACTTTAGCTGTATGTTTTGTCCTGTTAGTACATAATCGATTGCATCAGCTAAAATTGGTTGGACGCTTTTAGAAAGGGATGTATAGTGCAGCCACACTAATGCTGAAGTAACTATTAATAAAATTATAAAAAAGAGTTGTATTATTTAGAAAAACAAATGCAGACTCATTTTACTTGTTATCACAATAAGTTAAATTAATGCTATTGTATAGCTAAACACATTTAGAAACATCCTTCAAATCTACCTGTCATGTTTAATTATAAACTACTGAGGACAGTACTAATAAAATTAACAAAAATATTAATATTCAGTATTAACTGCTCTTCGTCTGAAAGCATTGAAGAATTACCACTTATAAAAACCAGGTGCCATTTAAATAATCATCAATGAATTTATCGTAACAAATTCTCTGAGAAGTGTTTGTGATGTCAGTTCCCTACAACCTGACCCCATGTTTTACGATGGAGTCATCTCAAAATGGTGACATTCATGATTTTAGAAGAGTGAGAAGTATATGGACTAGGAAATATGAGATATATTTGAGTAATTAAATGCCTACCGTTGTTTTGATGTATATATACCATGGGCCAAATCATGTCACCCAAATATAACAAATACATACTGGAAAACTTCAGTGGAACTCAGCACATAACTGAGTTGGTGGTATCTCCAGACATCAACGGAATAAAGGGGATTCAGTCTACCCTTACTGGAACCACCAGTTTTCTTTAGGACATACAAAGCAAAAAAGGAGGACTTATTCATGTTCCAAAACCAAAAAAATCTAAACTCATTACCGTCGAGTCAATTCCGACTCATAGCGACCCTAAAGGACAGAGTAGAACTGCCCCATAGAGTTTCCAAAGAGTGCCTGGTGGATTCGAACTGCTGACATTTTGGTTAGCAGCTGTAGCTTTCAACTGCTATGCAGCCAGGGTTTCCTTATTCATATTAGGCCAATGTAAATTCAAGTAAAATATCCCTCAATAATTAAGGGACATTTTGGCAGTAATATTTGAGATATAGAATCTTACTTTACACACATCTGTAAACTTCTTGAATTATCTTTGTTGTCATTATGTGAGCATAGGTGTAAGCTTACCTTGGGTAACTCAATTATTTAAAAAACTCAATTTATTAAAAAAATAGCTTGGCCTTTGGGTTTTTTCTTCAGTATAGTTAATTTAAATGCTCTTCCATAAAAGATTATTTATTTCATAATTAGGCTGCTATATATATATATATATATATATGTATATATATATTCATACAACCAAAGACAGATACAGATACATATTTATCTTTTCATATGTCTATAGAAAGTTACTTTCTAAAATTACTTGCTGTCCATATTCCTGTGTTTTTCATCCTAGACAAGGTAAAGTATATGATGGGTTTTCTCATAGAGTTGTGTCTAAAATATATAAGAATTTAAAAATGAAATAAAACATTTTAGTTCTGACATAGGTATTGCATATTCCTCTTTTTCAGAATCTACAAAGAAGCCTGTCTTCTTTCAACATGCATCTGAAGTTTAAGAGACACATATACATTATGAGCTTTTCTTGGGTAGGCCCTACACACAAAGTGTAGAATAGAAAGTACATTATTCCATTAAAGTGTTCTTGTTTCCTTTGGAATAATATCATTCAGAATGTGCCTTAGCCATATTAAGTGGTTGACAGATAGCATAAACAAAAATAGGTTTTACATTGCAGCTATACACAATATACCTTTGTACAGTTGACTGATTGCTTACAACAATAAAAAATAATTGTAACATTCTGCTGTCAAACTTTTTGGCTAGTTTATGGTAACTTCAAAAATATAGTTCCTTTTCCTCAAATGCAATTAATTTAAAGATAAAAGTAATGTGGTGCCATGAAACATAAATGTTTCACCCTAAAGAGGAGATCGTTTGTAATCCAGTAACAACAGATAAAGTTTCACTTCTCAGTTTTTCAAAAGAATGCGATAGTAATACTTAAGTATTCAAGAAAACGCTTTATGTGGCAAGAAGTGCAATATTATTAATATAAGAAATGAAAAGTATTTATTTACCAATTTTGACAGTTGTCATGGACATCACTGTTTCAAGTGGCATGTTTGACAAAACAGTTTGTTGGCTGATAGTTACAGGGGACCAGAAAGAGGTTTTTTTTCCCTTGTGTATTTACAATATTAAAAAAAAAAAAAAAAAAAAATGCATCCTCCATGTAACTTTTCTGCTTAAGAGAAAAAGAATGAGTTCTATAAAACAACCCATCCAGTGCAGTTTCTATAAGAACAAATGAATGCAAGTGTTAACAAGGCCTAATCTTCCCTTTTGTATTTGTTTCTTCATTAAGGTCTAACTATGCGCTCGCTCTTGTACCCTGAAGATTTGATGTGAAGATGGTATGACAGGCTTGGCTTCTCCCGATGCAGCTGGCACTCCTGATGCCAAAAGCCAAAGCTTGTGGTAGTGGGATCAGGAGAGAATCGTTCAGAGCACAGTTTGCCTGTCAGTTTCCCATCCGCCTCGCAATGCAGCGCTCCCTCCCGGAATCCCCTTAATGAGAAGTGGAGGACAATACCAGTATTGTTGTTTCTACTCGCAATCGCAATCGTGTGGAAAGAACAGTCGCTGTTTACCCAAGCATTTGTATTACCCAAATTCTGTCGATAATTACTTCTAGAGTCCCTGATTAACTCTGCTCTCTGCTTCAGCACAAAAAAGCTATTGAGATAGACACCAGACAACTTTTCTATCTCTTATAGGCTATTAACAGTTTACCGAATATGACTAAGTCCTCATATTTGTCAGAAGAAAGGAACTGTACCTACATGATTTGCACTCAGCTCATCAAGAGCTTGTGAACCATATAAGAAACCCAGGTACTTAGGAAGACTTGAAAATTCTCCATGGCCTCTCCTTCTCCCCTCCCCCCATACAAAAAAGTTAAAAAGCACTTTCAGTTGACATAGTCCTATACCTAGGAGCCTTGATAAATATGAGCACATTTCAAGTAACAGTGATATTTCTAGTCAGTTTATCATTGCTAACTTTTTATGGTGAAATATGTAAGAGAAAAATTTCTAGTTATTTAATTCTATGCAGTTTAATGATATGCTTTTGTTTTCCAAGACCTAACAAAATGGAACTGTTGCTATGTCTATTCCATGATACTGGTAATAATTTTAATCTGTCACATCACTCCTACCCCCGTTCACGTCCTACCCCACATGCAGTCTGCTGTTAGCACTATGCAAAACACATCATGAATATGCGTAATTATGGAGATTCATGGTAATTTTTCAGGGTTATCCGATGTGACGTTTATAGGACAGCAGCATACATCAATTTAAACAAGAGTGACAAACATCTTATCCCTTATATTTCTATAGTATTTTTAATATTTGCTTGGACCCTCTCTAGGGAGTAGTGTGAAATGGTAAGAACTTGAATAATAAAAGTGTTAAACAATCAAATGCTTTACTAGAATAGTTTTTAAAGGCAAGTTTAAAAATGATTCTCATACCTGTTGGAGTTTAACAAGTATAAATGCTGAATTTTTTCTTAAGTGATACTTTTTATCAAGCTTCTTACACATTTCCAAACCAACAAAAGCATGGACATTTGCCTGTGCCATTTTAAGACGTGACTGAATTGCTTAATTACTTTTAAACTACTACTGCTTGCCTGACAGAATTATTTGGCAAATATTGCCCACCAACTTTATTAAACCTAAGCATTTGAAACAATAATCTAATTGTGGCATATCTGAATTTTGTTCTAAGTCTGTTGCACTTCTTAGAGACTTACTTATCTATATCTCAGTGACTAATTAGGACTAGCTTGACAATTTCATATTTACAAAGATTACCAAGTAGAAATCCTTTCCCTTGTTCAATATGTTTGTCATGAATACTGTACAATACTAATTACATTGAAGAAATAAAAAGCCCCACAATTTGATTGAGATACATCGTGAGTTTAAAGTGAGAAAATGTGAATTGTATCGAGAATTTTAAATCTATTTCATATGCAGTTACTAAAAAGATGAAAGAACTGTGTGAGCTCAAGTCATTGTATCAGCCATATTTTTAAGTGTATTAACAATAAAGTCATTAAAAATTAGCTTGATTGAAAATGACTCTCTCCATTCCAACCAACTGGATTCTGAATTCCTTTTTCTCAAGCATATACTTTCAGGATTTCGGGTTGGGGGTCAAACCTTCACAATTAAGTGTTCCTCAGTCCTATATTGGTAACACACCATTGTGAATACTCTCCATACAATTAGCAGGGTCTGCTGTGGAAGTATACTGCTAATAGAAACAATAATGAAGGATACTGGGGCATTAGTATGCCAGAGTAGGTTGGAGAAACCTAGTTTGCATGGTGCATATATAATTGTATGTTACATCTAAATATCACTGTATGTTGCTTTAAAAATAATTACATTGGAAAATATATTTAATCTCTCCCCCCTTTTAAGATTCAATTTGATTAATAAATAAGTTCAGTAGTGTATTAAGCCTATAAGGTAGCACTGCGTAAATGAATGTATTCTGAATTTGCATTTTTTTTAAAGTGGCACTTTTGAGAACACACAATTGCTATGTCTATATACACATATAAAGCCAAATGAAGAATTGATGCAATCATCCAGATAATTCAAGGGAAAAACACTTTTGCTTCAATTATCTATTGCAAAAAAAGTGAGGGGTTTAGCCTGAATTGTTCAAATAATTGCCTTGATTCTGTTCATTTTGCATGTGTAGACATACTTCACAATAATATTTATGTTAACATTTGCAATTTACATACATATAAAGCAGAAATATTTCTACACAGAAGATGACCAAAATCTGTTCACAGCAATAATTTCTGCTTTTTGGTTTTACCTATTTTTTGGTAGAGTCTGATTATTTCTGTGCATGTTTAAATGTATGGTAATTGAATCAAGGCAAAATTAGATGGACTTGTTATATTCATTTATTAAATGTTTGGTTAATAATCTAATTTGCATACATGATACTGATATCGTGCTATAAAAAGTTCATTGATATATTCTGTCTAAAACTTTAATAATATACACTTCTTACTGGGTATAGTCTAAATTAATTTGAAAAAGTAAATATAATTAATATGTACACTTATAATACAATGCAACATTAAAGCAAACAAAAATTTCCAAAGAATATATCCTAGATTGTGCATTTCTATTTGTTATAAATAAGTTAATATTCACAAAGAAATCAAATACAGGAACACATTTTCAAAAGTTCCATTGACACATTAAAAATTCAAATATGTAGCAGATTTTACAGTGTTTTCTCTATATGCACTGACAGAAACAATAATAAATTTAATTGCCAACATTTGTATTATTTTACCTTATGTTTATTAAATGTATAAAATGTATTTTCAATGCATTTGAAAAATCTATTGTGTTTACTAATACATGAAGAGTCCTCAATTTCTTCTGGGCCTGCTTAATCCCTTACTTGCAGTCTTTATTCTGGCTCACATAGAAAATACAATCCAGAAAAATGTAAAGCAGTTCAACCATGTTTCTTCATACTGTGTCAAAATATGTTCAAACATGAGAAATTAAATCTTGGTTTAGTTAAAATATGGCTAACGTATTGGATTATGAGTGTTTGTATAAACAATTAATACCTAAATGTTAAAAGACACTGGAATATTTTATGGATCTGTTTGGCAATGAAAATGAACTATCTATGTTATAAATTTAGGAGACAGGACTCAAGTGTAACATTCATCTATGATTTTTGTGTTTTATATAAAAGTATGTAATTGATGATTATAGTATAACCAAAATCTTCTGTCTTCATAAAAATACACGAAGCAGATGTAAAATTAAGCATTTCAGTGTATTTTACTGCCCCAATATTTTTTCATTTGTCCTAAAAATCAAGTATCTGTCTCTAAATTTTCTTTATGAAAAAAAAAAAAGCAACTTCCAGAATTAAATGGATACATTTTATAAATACTGAGTGGGACCTTGATAGATATTTTTCTTTAGAATTGCTAAAGAGCAAAATATAATAATTTGGTGGCAAACGTCTGTCTGGTAATCATATAAGATAAATTCATAAGAAATCCAGGAAAGATATTTATTTACTGTTACTGCTAAGCCAGTCTTTATTTATCTTAGAAGATTTTTCATCTATGAGTGGAAAACAAACTTTCCTTCAAGAGGTCTGTGAACCGAATAATAAATGTCAGGTCTAAATCCTGTATGGAAATCAGTCCGGTTTAATCCTGGATATTCTTCAGCATGCAAATGAAGACTAGAGGTTTCCCTGGGCCCGCTGTCATACAGGCAGCCAATTTACAGACCCTGGCACAGTGTATGTGTTATGGGCTCGCCGGCTGCCCCTCCCCCCTATCCTAAGACTTGGTCTCAGCTGCCTGCCTTTCACAGAAAACCACAAACCAAGGAAACATATCAGTAATAGCGCCCTGTAAATTAACTTGACATTTGATGCAGAAAAAACCCTAAAAGCTTACAAAAGACATTGAAAACAAAAGCCACTCAGGACCTACACTACATATATTGTGGATTTAAGAGATCTGGAAGGTGGTTATTCTATTGTAACCAACACATACAGCCTTCATCTTCTTTGTTAAGACAATTCAGTCATTCTTTGTTACAGGCATAGTATCCGTCAAACAGGAAAACAATATTTTCCACAAAAAAAAAAACCAAAAAACAAAACAAAACAAAAAAAAGTCCAAATGATAGTATAGTAATTCAATCAATAGGTTTCCTTTACATTAAAACATAAAACAGTACATTCCTAATGTTTAAAAAGCCAAAAATATGACTTTGTCTCCTGGGTAAATAAGACTTGCCGACATTGCTAAGATGTAAATAAAGTAAGATGCTTTCAACAGTGGTGTGAACCTTGCTGAACATGAGGCATTTACAAATATTGATGTGTCTTAAAATTTTGCCATTCAAGAGATTTAATTTTTCTCCTGCTTGGAAGCCCCTGAATTCTTCTTATGGGAAAAAAAAAAATTTTTTTTTGGTTCAAAGAAGGACTATTGATGAAATATTAAATGGTTCTTTGACATCAGCTGCAGTGTGCTGCTAGAGTGAGGCACAGGGCATATTTAAGCCATTAGACATGCAGGAATGTTAACATTATTATGCATTATTGTGTCTGGCTATGTGTGTCCCCCTCCCCTCTCTTCTCTCTCTCTCTCTGCCTCTCGCTCACTTTCCCTCCCTTCTTCCCTCCTCCCCACCTTTCTCCGGGTCTCTCCTTCCTCTCCCTCCCGCTGCAGGGCCTGCTACACTGCATCTTACAAACGCCTGGTCTTATAGTTTACAAGCACAGAACTGCACTGGTAAAAATGCATAATCTTAGCATCTGTGCTTCTTGATATTCATGGATTTATTTACAAGTCCCCGTGTTCTACTTTTTTTGCCTGTTTCTAGGGTTTACATTACTGTCATGCCTATATTCTTGTGGGAATTTCAAATAAGAATCAAGATATAACTGGCAAATATTCTGTAATGCAGTCTGCATTTCCATAATTTAGCTATTTTTTAAAAGAGACAATTTAAAGAGGTTTATGGACTTAAGGATATATGAAGAGTATTTTGATTGGCTTTTTAGCACTTCAACTGCTTAAGGTTCAGTTCGTGTAAAATGGATGTAATAAAATAAATTTATGTACATATGTGTGCTTGCGTATATGTAAATGCATTTAGAATGAAAAAGTTCATAAATCTCAGTCAAATTTACTGATTAAGTTCACTATATTCACAATTGGCAACATTAAGATATTTCACAAAAGGGTTCAAAGGTAAAAGGCTAGCATTTTATTTCTTCTTTAGATACTAGCCTGCAAAAAGCTTAAATATTTACAAAGCAAGTATTCTGGCTCCTGTGTTCCTCCCTCCCTCCACACGCTCCCTCCCATACGTGAAGCTAGTTGAACAGAAGCCTTTTTAATCCACCCTACCAGTGCTAAAGAAATCTTTTTTTCCTTTTTTTAAGCAATAAAGACATAAATTCTTCTGAATAATTAACATGAAAACTAGAAATTTAACTTACTTTACAATCATTTTTAATTCATTTCACATCTATCCAAAATGGAATTCCACCTTCATATTGTCAATGCATTTATTTTTATGGGTTAATAGTCACTAGTTTAACATAATATTGAAATCAGAGAAGTCTGTGCATATGCTTTGCTGTTGTAGCTCCAGTTTTAATTACTGTGTGCTAAACTGCCTAGGTAATGAAATAAATTTATGAATATCTTTCAAAGCAAAGCAGCAAAATTTTGGAACTGCATATTGGAGAAAATGGGATGGTGGGGGACACTGCATTAAATGCTCTTTATATTAGAATTCTTGAAAATTCACACTCAGAGTAGGAAAATGTTAAATATGAGAACATTATGATAAAGGCTTGTTATAGCCCTGAAGTGTGGAATATGTAAAATACTCAGATTTTCCCATGTACATGTATAACACATGCTAAGCAGCATAGATTATTAAGCGACATTCATTCCTTTATTGGAGAGGGAGGGGAGTAATTTACAGACAAGAGCTAACCCATTCTGTTCAACACAACTCTTCAGTGGATTGTAAGGCATGTGTAGTATTTTTCCAAAGCCCGTCACCAATAGTAAAGCAATTTACAGCTCAGGATATTTTTTAGAAGATACTCATTTTATTAAGAGTCAATAAGATAGGTTGTGTGGAAAGATATACATGTATTTGCAATTCATATTGTTGCTGTGTTCCTATTGTGTTCTGAGCTTCCATCATGGCTGGAGATGGGAAGCTGGCATGCAGTGCAGGAGGGTAAGAGGATGCCTCACACAAACATGTATAGCATTTTCTAATTATCTCTAATTATGACTACATTTCTTTTCTTCCTTTCTTCTTATTTTTTTTCTTTTAAATCCTGGGGTGGGGAGAGTGATAGAAAGAAGATGATTATACATGCAGATCATATCCGTGCTATTAAATAATAATAATTCTTTTGGTCCAGAAGATGATGTTTTCATTCTGATCTTCCAAGTACCTCAGTCCACCCATTCAACGCGATGACAGAAAAATGAATCTGAATGTGTAGGCATTAAACATTTAAATTCTCTACTCCCTGGTCATTATACCGACTGTCATATTTTACACTTTCCCCTCCCCCACTATGCTTTTGCTGATTTGACTTCATTTACATTGGCTCATTATGCATCCAGTCTTTGTTCTACTGAACGGAATACAGTACAGTGACAAAGCAAAACTCACATGTAGGCCAGAATATTTTTCTGATGTAAAAATTAGGTTTCACTACTTAAATTTACATTTAACTTCCCAACACTGTTTAAACTAGAGGCAAGTCTTTTCTTATAAAATAACTATAATCTATATGCAATTATTTTAAAAGTGGTTAAAATTACCTCAAAATATCATTAGGAAATGACATTTAAGAGCTTTTATAACAAATATTCTACTGCTACCTTGGCAATATTATCATATTAGAAGTATTAGGTTGTGCTTTCCATGCCTCTGTCTGAATTTCTATGTAGGCCCAAGGAGCAAGATTTTTATCTATTTTATATGAAGTTCATTGTTTAGAGCTGTCCCTTATGGGCCTTATTTTAATGTATCAAACAACAAAGGTAATGTCAATCCTTTAAAAAAAAATCCCTACTTTGCATTTCTTGCAATTAAAAAAGGTTTTCTGATTTACAAACCAAATTTTCATTAAATAAAAAGGAAGCCTTAGCTGACCGATCACATGGAAAAAATATGAAAGTTACATTGGGCTTTAAATGTCTATCCCCATGACGGCGCACACTATCTTTTCATTTGTTACAACCAGTGGAGACATGGGATTAATCTAATACAGCCTAATTAAACACCCATTCACACCCGAGGGTTTTTAATGGTACTAGTGACACAAATGCTACTTTGTATCACAGTTGTATTTGCATTTATTTGAAGTTAGACAATAGATATTTTGAATACAAAGAAAATGGAAAAATTAAAATATTGGGGAGCACGCTTTTGAAAGCAGAGGCGATTTCTTGTTTCCTACCAAGATAAATTGCCATATGTACAATTTAGGTTTCATTTCAGATATTTTGACCAAGAAGCTTTTCTAATTTTTTCTTACTTATTAAAATATATATTCACGGTTACAGTTGCTACACCTCAGAGGCACCATCTTGGAGGAAAACAAGTCCATCGTCATACCTTCTTTTCTCTGTAAATGACTCACTGTGTGACCTCTGGCTTCTCCCTTAACTTGCTTGTGCCTTGATTTTTTCATCTATGAAAAGGGACTATTTGCTCGTTATCTACCCCATGGGGCTATTACAAAGTATAATTAGAATAAAATATTGCTCTTATGAAGAAAGTGTCTTATGAATGCAAGGTTTTATTTTTTTACTGATTGTTTTTACGATACTGTGGGGAAATGTGGTGCGTATATTCATGAATATTCACTCTCTTTTACTTAAGTCACAAAGACTTTTGGTTCTAAGAGTTAATGAAAACAAAACCTAAATGCCTAATTGGATTTCTTGGAGGTGGGAGGAATCTCTCACATCTTGAAAATTTATATTATATAACCTTGTTATCATCTGCAAGATACTTCTATGAGCATAATTAGTTTTAGAAAATGGCTTCTGCAGTAGAAGCAGTCAGCACAGTGGCATTCAAAACAAGCTTAATCTTGTAGAAGAACCAGAAATTTGGCAAAGCATTCTTACCCCAGTGGCAATTCAAAGGGTAGTAAGAAAATAAATGTCCTATAGATCTAGTTGTTTTGTTGTGGTTGTTAGGTGCCCTTGTGTCAGTTCCGACTCATAGCGATCCTATGTACTACGGAATGAAACACTGCCCGGTCTTTCTCCATCCTCACAGCAATTAGTATATTTAAACCCCTTGTTGTAGCCACTGTGTCAATCCATCTCATCAAGCGTCTTCCTCTTTTTCGCTGACCTTCTACCAAACATGATGTGTTCTCCAGGGACTGGTCCTTCCTGATAACTTATCTGAAGTACGTGAAAGAAAGTCCCGGCATCCTCAATTCTAAGGAGCATTCTGGCTGTACTTCTTCCAAGGCAGATTTGTTTATTCTTCTGGCAGTCCATGATATATTCAGTATTCTTCACCAACACCATAATTCAAAGGCATAAATTCTTCTTTGGTCTTTCTTATTCATTGTCCGACTTCTGCATGCAAATAAGGCTATGGAAAACACCATGACTTGGGTCAGGCACACCTTAGCCCTCAAAGTGAAATCTTTGCTTTTAACACTTTAAAGATGTCTTTTGCAGTAAATTTGCCCAATACAATACATTCTTTGATTTCTTGACTGCTACTTCCATAGGTGTTGACTGTGGATCCAAGTAAAATGAAACCTTGACAACTTCAATCTTTTCCCCATTTATCATGACGTTGCTTATTGGTTCAGTTGTGAGGATTTTTGTTTTCTTTATGTTGAGGTGTAATTCGTATTGAAGGCCGTAGTCTTGATCTTCATAAGTAAGTGCTTCAAGTCCTCTTCACTTTCAGCAAGCAAGGTTGTATCATCTGCATAAGGAAGGTTGTTAATGAGTCTTCCTCCAATCTCAAGTTATTTGCTCAACTCGCAGATTGAATAAGTATGGTGAAAGGATACAACCCTGATCAATACCTATCCTGACTTTAAACCATGCAGTATCCCCCTTGTTCTGTTCAAATGACTGTCCCTTAGTCTATGTACAGATTCCTCGTGAGCACAATTAAGTGTTTTGGCATTCCATTCTTCGAAGTGTTACTCATAATTTGTTATAATCAACACAGTAAAATGGCCTTTGCATAGTCAATAAAACACAGCTAAATATCTTTCTGGTAATCTCTTTCAGCCAGGATCAATCTGACATCAGCAATGATATCCCTCATTCCACATCCTTTCCTCAATCCTGCTTGAATTTCTGGCAGTTTCCTGTTGATGTACTGCTGCAACTGCTTTTGAATGATCTTCAGCAAAATTTTACTTGCATTTGATATCAGTGAGATTGTTTGATAATTTCCACATTCTATTGAATCACCTTTCTTTGGAATGGGCATAAATATGGATCTCTTCCAGTCGGTTGGCCAGTAGCTGTCTTCCAAATTTAGCACAGACAAGTGAGCACTTCCAGCATTGCATCTGTTTGTTGAAACATCTCAGTTGGTATTCTATCAAATCCTGGAGCCTTGTTTTTTGCCAATGTCTTCAGTGTAGCTTGGACTTCTTCCTTCAATACCATCAATTCTTGATCATATGCTACCTCCTGAGATGGTTGAACATCAACCAATTATTTTTAGTATAGTGACTCTGTGTATTCCTTCCATCTTCTTTGGATACTTCCTGCGTAGTTCACGATTTTGCCCGTAGAATCCTTCAATGTTGAAACTCGAGGCTTGAAATTTTTCTTCAATTCTTTCAGCTTGAGAAATGCCAAGCGTGTTCTTCTCTTTTGATTTTCTAACTCCAGGTCTTTGCACATTTCATTATAATACTTATTTTGTCTTCTTGAGCTGCTCTTTGAAATCTTCTGTTCAGCTCTTTTACATCGTCATTTCTTCCATTCACTTTAGCTGCTCTACATACAAGAGCAAATTTCAGAGTCTCTTCTGACATCCATTTTGGTCTTTTCTTTCTTTCCTGTCTTTTTAATGAACTTTTGCTTTTTTCATACATGATGTCCTTGATGTTATCCCACAACTCATCTGGTCTGTAGGGTCATTAGTGTTCAATGCTTCTAATCTGTTCTTGAGATGGTCTCTAAATTCAGCTGGAATATACTCAAGGTCGTACTTTGGCTCTTATGGACTTGTTTTAATTTTCTTAGGCTTCAACTTAAACTTGCCTATGAGCAATTGATGGTCTGTTCCATAGCTGGCCCCAGACCTTGTTCTGACTGATTATATTGAGCTTCTCCATGGTCTTTTTCCACAGATATAGTCGATTTGATTCCTCTGTATTCCATTCAGCTAGGTACACATGTATAGTCACCGTTTATGTTGCTGAAAAAAGGTATTTACAATGAATAGGTCGTTGGCCTTGCAAAATTCTATCATGCAATCTCCCGCATCATTTCTATCACCAAGGCCGTATTTTCCAACTACTAATCCGTCTTTGTTTCCTACTTTCAAATTCCAATCACCAGTAATTATCAATGCATCTTGATTGCATGTTTGATCAATTTCAAACTGAAGAAGTTGGTAAAAATCCTCAATTTCCTCATCTTTGGCATTAGTGGTTAGTGGGTAAATTTGAATAATAGTCATTGTCATGATCCTGCTTCTCAGCAGAGGCTGGCATCCCCACCCTGGTGCTCTTCTGTGCCTGACAGGTGGGTAGGAAGTAGCCTAAGAGAGTGGCTGGCCAAAGTGTGTGGTTGTCATCTTCTAGCTAAAACCATACACGGATGTTGCTGCTAAGGATTATTAATATCTTCATTTCCCTTTCCCTCCTATCACACACACACACACACACACTCACTGTCACACTTGTAATTAACAGCTAGTTAATCACCGTGATTTCAAAGCCACTTGAATGATCCAGGTCACCCACCACCAGCTGTGGTGAGGATCATTCATTTTTGTTTCCCAGAACTCATTAAGCGTCAGAAGAATTGTATGAGCGGCTGTAGGCTGGCCTCAGATTGTATTGCTGAAGTGCTTTATGATTCCTAAATTATTTAAGGCAGACCCTTAGGGAGGGAAGCTGGCCCACCCAAGGTCAACATCTAGGTCAGCAGCTGGAAATAAGATGTCAGGAAGCTTACCTCTCAACTGCTTAGATGGAAATCCAAAAGAAGGGCATGAGGAACCTGAGTATGTGCTTCAACTGTTACAAGGAAGCAACGTGGAGACAATTTTAGTTTTTCTAGGAATGGATCTTCAAAGGCCTGACTGATTGCCCTCCTTGGGGCCTCTCTTCTCCTTTTTTTCATTTAACTCCTCGTTAGCACGTTTGCCAAAAGGCAAGGGGAACAGATTGTGGCTCTGAACTCTGGCTCTTCTCACCACTGTGTTTGTCCCTATATGACAGTGTTCCCACTTATGGTAGTTTGTGAGCATATGAAGTGAGCCCTGAAGGATGGGACTCTGCTACCACTGCTGGTCTTTGCTCCTGGAACATTTGTTGTTGTTGTTGTTAGTTGCAACCTTATATATGACAGAATGAAACATTGCCTGGTTCTGTGCCATCTTCATGATCATTGGCATGTTCGAGCCCATTGTTTCGGATATTGTGTCAATTCATCGTTTCCCTTGTTTTCACTCCTGTACTTTAGCAAACATGATGCTTTTTTAGAGATTGGTCTTTCCTGATGATGTGCTCAAAGAAAGCAAGTTGGAGTCTCCCCGTCCTCATTTCTAAGACCTCATTTCTCAAACCCATTGGAGTTGAGTTGATTCCGACTCATGGTGACCCCCTGTGTTATAAAGAAGAACTGAGCTCTGTAGAGTTTTCTTGGCTGTAATCTTTATGGAAGCAGACTGCCAGGCCTTTCTTCCTTGGCGCCACTGAGTAGGTTTGAATTACCAACCTTCAGTTAGTAGTGGAGGGCAAACCGTTTGCATCACCCAGGTACCTCATTGTTCTTCTAGCAGTCCAGTGTATGTTCAATATTCCTCACCAACACCACAATTTGAATGCACCAATTTTTCTTCTATCTTCCTCTTTCTTTGTCCAGCTTTCGCATAAGAAATGATTGAAAAGACCATGCCTTGGATCAGGTGCACCTTAGTCATTAAAGTGACATCATTGCTTTTTAAAACTTTAAAGAGGTCTTTTGCACAGATTTGCCCAAAAGCAATATATCATTTGATTTCTTGACTGCTGCTTCCATGGACGTTGATAGTGGATCCAAATAAAATGAAATCCTTGACAGCATCAATATTTTCTGCACATAAAAGTGTTCAATGTTTGTTTGTTGAATAAGTGAAATTAAAATTTGTCAGTTTGGTGCATAAATGTATGAAACATTAGAAATGAACAGGCCTCAGGGTTTATCTAGCCCAGGCTCCTCATTTTACCCATAAAGAAACTGAGACCCAGAAAGTTGATAGGCGATTAGTCCAAGTCACTTAACTTCTGCCTCCTGATCAGCAGGTTTAGAAAATTATGTGTGTGTGTGTGTGTGTGTGTATGGAGTGAGATTTTAACCTTTGCCTATATGACTGTCTTAGGCTGGGTTCTCTAGAGAAGCAAAACCAGTAAAGCATGTACATATATAGAGAGAGACAGATTTGTATCAAGGACATGGCTCATGCGATTGTAGAGGCTGGAACGTCCCAAGTCCACGGGTCAGGATAGAGGCTTCTCCTGATTCATGTAGCTGCAGGGGCTGGTGAACCCAAGATTGCAGATCAGAGAGCAGGGCTCTTGCTCACAGGCTGTGAAGATCAATGAATCCCAAGATCAGCAGGCAAGACCTCAGGTAAGCTGCTAGCTCAAGTCCCTAGAACCAGAGGTCAGATGAACAGGAGCCAACTGCAGGATCCAGCACGAGCAAAAAGCCCCTGAGCCTTGCCAGAATGTCAGCTTCTGTTTGATGCCGGCCACACGCCCAAGGAAACTCTCTTTCAACTGATTGGCCACTCACAGCAGATCACATCATGGTAGTGATCACATATCACATCTCAACAGGGAAGTGATCACAACATTATACAACTGCCAAAACACGGAGAATCATGGTCCAGCCAAGTTGACACACAATCTTAACCATCACAGTCATATTAACTGATCTTCCCTGTAGACATATGGATATTATCCTTCATGTTTGAATTATGTCCCCCCAAAAATGTGTGTATCAGTTTGGCTGGGCCATGACTCCTGCTACTGTGTGATTTCCCTATGTGTTGTAAATCCTGCCTCTGTGATGTTAATGAGGGAGGATGGGTGGCAGTTGTGTTAGTAAGGCAGGACTGGATCTACAAGACTGGATTGTGTCCTGAGGCAATCTCTTGAGATATAAAAGACAGAAGTGAGCAGTGAGACAGGGGGACCT
>NW_004443968.1:3056372-3122836 GCF_000243295.1 Trichechus manatus latirostris
CAAGACTGGATTGTGTCCTGAGGCAATCTCTTGAGATATAAAAGACAGAAGTGAGCAGTGAGACAGGGGGACCTCATACCATCAAGAAAGCAGTGCTGGGAGCAGAGCACTTCCTTTGGACTGGGGTCCCTATGCCAACAAGCTCCTAGTCTGGGGGAACACTGATGAGAAGAAGACCGACAGAGAGAAAGCCCTCCCCTGGAGCTGATGCCGTGAATTTGGACTTTTGGCCTACTTTGACTGTGAGGAAATAAACTTCTCTTCATTAAAACCATCCACTTGTGGTATTCCTGTTATGGCAGCACTAGATAACTAAGACATTATCCTATCATTGACAGCATTGTACTTCAAGATAGATCTTGAAGTGTTCTTTTTGACGATAAATGTGACACCATTCTTTTTCAATTTGTCATTCCCAGCATAGTAGACCATAAGATTGTCTGATTCAAAATGGCCAATACGAGTCCATTTCAGCTCACTAATGCATAGGATATTGATCTTTATGCATTCCATTTCATTTTTGACAATTTCCAATTTTCCTAGATTTGTACTTTGTACATTCCATGTTCCAATTATTAATGGATGTTTGCAGCTGTTTCTTCTCATTTTGATTTATGCCACACTAGCAAATGAAGGTCCTGAAAGCTTGACTCCTTTGAGGAGGCAGCTCTTCCCCAGTTATCTTTTGAGTGTCTTCCAATCTGAGAGACTCATCTTCCAGCACTATCTCAGATATGTTCCGCTGCTATTCATAAGGTTTTCACTGGCTAATTTTTTTCAGAAGTAGACTGCCAGTTCCTTCTTCCTAGTCTGTCTTTGTCTGAAAGCTCAACTGAAACCTGTCCATCATGGGTAACCCTGCTGGTATTTGAAATACCAGTAGCATAGCTTCCAGCATCACAGCAACAGGGAAGCCACCATAGTAGGACAAACTGACAGATGCGTGGGGTAGAACTAATTAAGCATATCATTTGTGGAGCTCTGTGGCTAGACATACTATAACTTTAAGAGTATGATAAGAGTCAAGCAGATTATTTAGTTATTTAACAGAATCAAACGGAACTTTTTTATGTGGTGTAAAAAAAACCAGTTACTGCCTAATGCAGCTACTATCATAATCAGTCTAGACATAATAAACTATCTCAGTTTCCTCAAATTTTGGTAGGATTTGACAGGGTGGACTTTCCTCTTTACTCTGTAGAAGAAAGTAAATGTAATTTCTTGCAATAAATATGAAAATAAAAACCAAACAAACCCATTGCTGTCAAGTCGATTCTAACTCATAGCAACCCTATAGGACAGCATAGAACTCTCCCAAAGGGTTTCCAAGGAGCAGCTGGTGGATTCGAACGGCCAACCCTTTGGTTAGCAGCCTGAGCTCTTGACCACTGTGCGAGCAGGGCTCCAAGTGTGAAAACATATAAGCTAAATTATAAATCACCTTACAAGTGTATTTTTTTTTTCTAATTTATAGGACAAGGGTCATAGGAGAGAAAATAGAAGGAAGTTGATCTGTGAGATGTTGTAAAAGTTTCAAATCATGCTTTTGACAACCATGTAGACACATCCTGACTGGCCACTACACACCTAACCCGTGCAGAAAACCACCTGAATGAGAAATGTTTAGGCCCATCTTTCTCTTTTAGGTCAGCAGAGTTTCTATATTAGTTTGCTTTTATTGACTTGTTGGTCCATAAATGGATTTTCCATTGTTTCAAGTGTTATGTGCATTTATTCAACTGGATCAAAGATCCTTTGAGGGTAGTGATAGTATTTTTTATGGAATTTGCCCCCAGCGACTCTGCCTAGCACCCTATGCAAGGCGCGGACTCCAGAACTTGGACTCCATAAACGCAGATTAGATAAAACAAGATAACATCTCTAATTTCATAGGTATTGGCAGGTGTTATGGATTGAATTACATCCCCCCAAAAAATGTGTTGAATTCCTGGCCCCTGTACCTGTGATCCTGTTTGGAGACAGGGTTTTCTTTTTTTATGTTAATGATGGCGTACCAGCATAGTGGAACCTAATCAGTCTTGAGTTATAAAAAGTGCAGATTAGACACAGAGACACATGGGGGAAGACAGATGTCAAGGAACAGTGAGGAAAGCTAAGAAAAGCCAAGGAAATCCAAGGAATGCCAAAAAACACCAATGAACTCCAAAGATTGATGATAGTCACCAGAACCTAGGAGAGAGGCCCATGGAAGGAATAGAAGGAATTGACACGGCTGAGACCCTGATTTGGACTTTCAGCCTCCAGAACTGTGAGAAAATAAATTTCTGTTCTTTAAAGCCACCCACTTGTACTTCTGTTATGGCAACACTAGGTAACTAAGACAGCAGGAAATAAAATAAGTTAAAAAAACTTGTGGGGGAAGAAAAGGTTGACTATTATTTCCTATTAGCTTAAATACAGCTACCGTTACATAGTTCATATTCTACGAAGTATTAGAAGCCCTGGTAGTGGAATTGTTAAGTGCTCGGCTGCTAACCAAAATGTTTGGTGGTTCGAACAACCCAGCTATTCCATGGGGGAAAGATGTGGTAGTCTGCTTGCATAAAGATTACAGTCTAGGAAACTCTGTGGGGCAGTTCTCTGTCCTGCAGGGTCGCTGTGAGTCAGAATCGACTCAACAGCAAACAACAACTATGAAGTATTAAATGATTATCTAAAGTAAAAATAAACAGATCAAATCCAGCACCCACGTCCCACTCAAGAAATACTTTTGCTGTTCAGCATAACTCTTTAGGTTATGCTCTATTCTGAATGTGGTACAGAAGCATTTTCGTTTAAATATATCTTCCTTCATTATGTTATTGAGTTGTAGAAACTCTTAAAGGAGTCTATTATCATAAAACATAATACATTTATTTCATAATTACCAATTCACTGGATTTTTCTACAAATCAGTTAACCAATCTCAAAAAAAAAGAAAAAAGTTTTATGAGTGTGTATGTGGAGGATTGAATCTAACCAGAGTCACTTGGAAGTAAGGACTAGAGATTTATTTCTCAAAAATCAGCCATTGAAAACCTTATGAAGCACAGTTCTACTCTGACATACATGGAGTTGCCATGAGTCAGAATCGCCTAGATGGCAAATGGGTTTTTTGCTTTTTGTTTTAAATGTACATGTATAAAATTTATGTAGAATTTCCTTGTTTATATACTCTATCTACATTGTATATATTTTCTCGCCTGATCTCAATGAACTTGTAAAATAATTAGTTTGCTTACGCCTATTTTATAAGTAACAAAGCTAAAGCTCTGGTTGGCTAAGAGATTTGTTCAAGAATATATATCTATCTAGTCAATGATGGAGAGAGAATTCAAATCCAGAATCAACTGGATTTGTTTAAATTAAATTCTTTACATTCATATTGCTTTTTAAACTGTTAAGATATAAACATAACTGAAAAGTTTTTTTTCTTCTATTAAAGAAGACAATATTGTTTACCTCAGATGATTTCTAAATTGTATTATACAAACAAACTGTTTTTCCACAGCTTGAGTGAATGAGGGCATAGGTGAATATTTTTACTGTAAATACAGGCAAATGGAATTTTTACATACCTTCCTGAGAATCTTTTCAAGGTTCAAAATGTTTATTTTTATTCAATTTTTATCACATCCCTTAATTTAATTTTCTTCTTTTTAAAAATGATTGCATTTATTAATTTGAACAAAGTATCAATGTTAAATAACTCAAATAGATTGTCTTGGAAATAACCTAAGATACTTACACTTCTTCAAATTAAAAAAAAAAGAATATTATGATATTATGGTAGCTCTTATCTTAAGATTGCTCATAGTTTGACTGATGGTTATTGTTAACACCATAGTTAATCTATTTGTATTATCAGCAGGTATTCTCATGAAAATAATTAATGGTTCTTTTATTCAGATTTTCCGATGAACTGTTAAAAATAGATTTGTATCTCATGATAATTCTCTAATAAATCAGTTAAAAACCCTTATCCAAAATCTAAAAGACAGGATAATGTAAACTGAGAAGCAAACAATAAACTCTATACCATGACTGATAAAAACTATGGATTAGAAAACGATATTTTACCTAGTTTTTATTGGTAATAGTCATAAAAGCGTAAGTTTCCATCTTCCTTTATCCCTAAAGAGTTTGATATAAAAAATCATTTCACCCAAACTCTCCAGTTGAGTTAGAGGCCATTAAGAAGGTTTTAATGGTTTCTAATACCATACAAGTGTAGGCAGGGTAGATGGAAACAACACTGTAGAATGAGTTGCTATTACTCTCCCTTTCTTTCTGGAAGATTGAAATGGTACCTCAGGTTACTATTGTTGTTGTTGAGGCTAGCTGCCATCAAGTCTTTTCTCACTCTTGACAAACCCATGTGTGCAGAGTAGAACTACTCCATAGGATGTTCAAGGCTGTGACCTTTCAGAAGCAAATCACCAGACCTGTCTTGTGAGGCGCCTCTGGGTGGGTTCAGACAGCCAATCTTCTGGCTAGTAGTGGAGTGCTTAACCATACTATAGAAATGTCCAGTGACTGTAAGCATACTCTAATTCTTATCTTACAGGAATATGCAAACCAAGGAAACTCAGTGGTTCGGAAGTTATTTTCTTAATATCTCAAAATGCATAGCATAGCATCTCCCTGACATGAATTCTTCCTTTGTTTCCAACTAACAATATTTCCCCTTGGCACTTCCCATCTGATTAGGATGGATGCTCTCAGACATTCCAACCATACCAAACTGAAATCCTTTAGTCTTTAGTAACCTCCTACTTTTAACGTCTTCTCCCATTCTAAAAGATGCCGTATTAGTTTGAGTGGCCTCCACAACCTGAACCATATTTACATGTATATGAGAACCACAAAATTACCTACCAATTGACTCTTGATGTTTATAGGTTTATCATTCTTTGTTTACCCTCATTACATTGTAGTCTATGAAAACAGTGACCTTGCTTTAATCATCGGTAAATCTTCAGGTGCTCAATATTTGTTGAATTAAACTGATGACAGCTAATGAACTCAATGGTCTATCATGTTTAATCTATAATGTTGTTAGATATAGATTTGTATTTATTGAGTGATGAGGCTAATCTATAGGAGAGCAGCAAGCTCTTGAATGAGCTTAGGAAACCACCTGCTGTTCATAGGGTAAATGGTTTCCTGTGATGACATTGTCAATCTTAGAATTCTCAAAGGCCTCATTATACATTCTTGGTGAAATTTACGGGTCTATATAGGGTCACTACAGAGTCACTATGAGTCTTTTTTCTTTTTTATTTCATACAATGATACTGTCAGGAGACAACACAGTGCGAGAATAAAAGCAAGGGCTTTATAACCAGACTGTGGATTCAAGTCCCAGTTTTGCCACTTACTATGTGACTGTGGAACCTGTACATAGACCAAGACGCAGTCATTTGAACAGGACAAAGCGATACTACATGGTTTAAAATCAGGAAAAGTGTGCATCAGGGTTGTATCCTTTCACCATACTTACTCAATCTGTATGCTGAGCAAATAATCCCAGAAGCTGGACTCTATGAAGAAGAAAGTGGCATCAGGATTGCAGGAAGACTCATTAACAACCTGTGATATGCAGATGACACAATCTTGCTTGCTGAAGGTGAAGAGAGTTTGACGTACTTACTGATGAAGATCAAAGATCACAGCCTTTAGTATGGAATACATCTCAACATAAAGAAAACAAAAATCCTCACAACTGGACCAATAAGCAACATCATGATAAACGGAGAAGATTGAAGTTGTCGAGGATTTCATTTTACTTGGGTCCACAATCAACACCCACGGAAGCAGCAGTCAAGAAATCAAACAACATATTGCACCGGGAAAATCTTCTGCTAAAGACCTCTTTAGTATTAAAAACAAAGATGTCACTTTGAGGACTAAGGTGCCCCTGACCCAAGCCATGGTATTTTCAATCGCCTCAAATGCATGTGAAAGCTGGACAATGAATAAGGAAGACTGAAGAAGAATTGATGCCTTTGAATTATGGTGTTGGCAAAGAATATTGAATATATCATGGACTGCCAGAAAAAGGAACAAATCTGACTTGGAAGATGTACAGCCAGAATGCTTCTTAGAAGCAAGGATGGCAAGACTTCGCCTCACATACTTTGGACACGTTATCAGGACGGACCAGACCCTGGAGAAGGACATCATGTTTGGTAAAGTAGAGGGTCAGCGAAAAAGAGAAAGATCCTCAGCGAGATGGACTGACACAGTGGCTGCTACAATGAGCTCAAATATAGCAATGATTGTGATGACGGTGCAGGACCAGGCAGCATTTCACTCTGTTGTACATAGGGCTGCTATGAGGCAGAACTGACTTGATGGCACCTAAGAACATAACAACAACAGGTGACCTTGGAGATATAAATACAACTCACTTTCCAAGATTATGAGTTTAAAGGAGACAATATGTGTAAAAACGCACAACAGAATGCTACATATGATAGATGCTCAGTAATTGTTATTTTTATTATCATAAAATTTTAAGTGATCTCCAGGGCTGTGAGTTTAGGCCCCTAATTTAAGATAAATAAGTTAATTAATTGAAGAATGACAGAAGAGGTAATTAGGTTTAGAATTCAGTTTAGAAGAAATACTTTAAGTTACGAGGGGGAATTTGGAACTGTCAGAGGTTACAATATAGACATTATCATGGATTGAATTATGTCCCCCAAAAATGCCTGTCAAGTTGGCTAGGTCATGATTCCCAGTATTGTATCATTGTCTAACATTCTGTCATCTGATGTGATTTCCCTATGTGTTGTACATCCTATCACTATGATGTTGGTGAGATGGATTAGCGACAGTTATATTGATGAGATCTACCAGATTAGATAGTGTCTTAAGCCAATCTCTTTTGAGATACAAAAGAGAGAAGCCAGCAGAGAGACTTGTGGGACTTCATACTACCAAGAAAGCAGTGCCAGCAGCAGAGTGCATCCTTTGGACCTGAGGTTCCTGCACAGAGAAGCTGCTAGACCAAGCGAAGATTGATAACAAGGACCTTCCTCCAGAGTCGACAGGAAGAGAAAGCTTTTGGAGCTGACGCCCTGAATTTGGACTTGTAGTCTACTGGACTATGAGAGAATAAATTTCTCTTGTTGAAGTCATCCACTTGTGGTATTTCTGTTATAGCAGCACTAGATAACTAAGACAGACATCTATAATCTAGAATAAGTTAAGTGGAGATTTTAACAAGGTTATTTATTATGTAACTCTTTGCTGTAAGCTTCAACTCCAGTAAAGATCAGTAGGAATTAGGCATATACATTTCAGCATGTTGAAAAAAAAAAAAAAAAAATATATATATATATATATATATCACTTATCATGGGGGCCTAAATAGCCAGCGTAACTTCAAGGCAAAGTCTGTTTATTTTGATTTTGAAAGCATTAAATACTCCAAAACAATGAAATAACCACCTCCAGCTTAAACTGCAGTTGTAAGAATTTTTGTTTTCCTACATTTTAAAATAGGCACAGTTTTTCTTAAATTGCAGTTCAATTCTTCTCTTCAAGTTCAATTATTGTGGGTAGTAGAATCCTCAATGGAAAGGGACTACTGCTTCAGCACAATTTATTGTTACAAATTAGATAATCTTTTCATATTTAAAGGGTCAAACCCTGGAGCATGTTTTTGAATTTGTAAGAAATTTAAGTGAGTCTGCCATTCATAGCTTACTCTGGTTTAAATTCAATTCCTACAAAGATAAACTATAGAGAAATGAACTTCCCAATGTCTATCTATTAAGTGCTTCCATGAGACAAGGACAACTATGAAGAAAGTGGAAATATCTCTTAGCCTAGACATCCAGAAGTAGGAACCCTCCCAAAGTGGGAACCATGGTTGTAGAGGGAAATGTTCCAGCCTTATCAATGAACCGATGACACATCCAATGGGAACTAACTTTTATCTAACCTGTTTTGCCTGTTGCCTGCCATATTGTTGACCTCTTTCTTCAAATTCTCTCCTAACCCACGTTATCAGTCTCTTAAAGTTTACCTTCTACTTCTCCAGCCATTTCTTTTTGGACATTTTCATGGGTTCTTCTGCCCTAAGGTTTCATTCTCAGACCTCTTCTGTATCCTGAAGTTACTCAAAGCAGGGATAGGGGACCATTTATAATAAAACAATATCTTTAATCTCTGTTAAAAATTCAGATTCCTACGCCCACTTCTACTCTCCTGAATTAAAATCTCTGGATATGGGAGAGAGCAAACGGTGCCTTATGGCACTGTGGATCTTAGAGTTCTCAAAGGTCTCATTATACTCCTCTGTGAAATGTACGGGCCTATTTTATACAATGCTTCTATCTGGAGGCAAAGCAGTGCAGGAGTAAGAGCAGGGGCTGTACAGCCAGACTGGGTTCAGGTCTTAGTTTTGCTACTTACTGTGTGAACTTGGGGATATAAATAACACTCATTTTCTGAGATTGTGAGGTTTAATAGATAACATATGTAAAGCAGATAATATAAATAAAGAGCTTAATACAATCCCACACATAATAGATGCATTTTATACAAATTTCTTGGCTGATTTTAATGTAGATCAAAACTTGAAAACCACTGCTGTATACCCTCCCTGGGTGATCTCATCCACTCCAAGATTTCAAACCCACTTCGAAGATAATTATTTAAAGTTCTCCAGTGGCCTCCCATTGTTTGAGGCCTTGCATCACCTTGCCCTTGTTTGCCTTTCCAGCCTCCTTTTGCCTTCCTGCTAGAAACCAGTCATTCTGAAATTTTTACAGAGGTATTCTCTTTTGGCTCCGGCTTTGCTACTGGCTCTTCACTCTTCCTAAAATAACTTTCCTTTCTAGGTTCCTTTGCCTGACTTATCCAATCTATCCTTTAAGACTCAGCCTAGATGTCCACTCCTTCCCTGATTACCCATCTGTGGGTTGGTGCCTGTTTTAAGAGTTCCCATAGCAACTTGGATATCTCTGATTATTGCACTTACCAGATTTTGCTGTACTTGCTTGTTTCTATTCCCTATCAGATATCCCCAATACTATGTCCTGATATATATTAAGAAGCTTAACATATGTAAATTGATGAATGACTGAATGAATGACTCACAAATATACCCAGTTCAGACCTTTTCCCTAGGCCTTACTATCAAACCAGATATGTAAAAAAATAAATTCATTACCTCCCTCCATTCTTCTTTTCAGTGAAATACATACGAATTTGCTTAATTGCAAAAGCCAGACAGTAGAGGACTGCTCTATGTCCCTTACCCCTATATCCAATCTGTCACCAGTCTTTGCACATCAAAAATAGCCTAGTTTAGATTTTTTCCAAAGTGTGATTATTGAGGTTTGATTCAAGATGGTATTTTGAGTACATGTGTTTACCTTCCCTCCTTACTAAAACCCCATTGAGGGAAGAAAAGCCATAAAGAACAAAAGCAAAAAAAATTCATAACAATTCTGAGAATAGAAATACTAGAGAATTTGATGACTTTCTGTAACATGGGAAGCAGGTGGAAGTTATCATATTAATAAGCAAGCAAAAATAAGAGCCTCCCTCTCAAAACAAATATAGGGGAAAGCTCTAGTAGAAAGAGAACCACTGCACCTGGCTGTGAAGGCACAGAGAGATTCTAAGGGAACAGATACAGAGAGAGGGAGTGGGAAGTATGACGGATTGGTGGATAGGGAAAGTGACTAAAGGGTTGTCTGTGGACAGTGTTACCAATCTTGATTGATCACAGAGTTCTTGTTTAACATAGAGAATCTCAGGACCCTTTCCTGGAGACTCTGGCACTCCCTAATAAACCTCTTGCATGTTAATCTGCAACAAGAGATTATTTAGTAAACAGAAGATAATGTTTTTTAAAAAAGTAACTGGTATCCTCAAGGAGATTCAAGATGATAATGCATCTATAAAACAAAAGCATGCAGCCAGGGGAAAGATGAGAAGAAAAATAAAGAAGTATTGGAAATTAAAAATATGATATTTGAAATAAAACATGCAATAGAAAAACTGAAACAAAGTTGAGAATACATCACAAAAAATAGAACAAGAGAAAAATAGATGACAAGTATAAGATAAATTTAAGAGGCACAGAGAATTACTCTATGAGGTCTAATATTGTGAAACTAAGGCTGAAAAATAGAAAAATTGTGTTTTTAAAAGGAGAAATAATTAAGGAAAAAAGTAGAATAAAATGTCCCAAGCTGGCGAAGGGCAGTCTTCAGATCAAAAGTACCAACACATGCTAAGCAGAATGAGTAAAAAAAGATCTACAACTGGATATACCTTGTAAAATTTCTGAACATCATGATTCAAGATAATTTCTTCAAAGCTTCCAGCATAAAAGAACAGGAGTTTAAAAGGAGTAGGAGTGAGAATGGCATCTCAATACTGGGTGCTAGAAAAAAATGACACAATGTCTTCAAAGTTTTAGAATTAAATGATGTTGAACCTAAAATTCTACATCCAGATCAAAGGTGAGGGAGAAAACAAAGATGTCTTCAGGCATGCAAGGACCCTGAAAATTTTCTTAATAGATATCTTTTTTAAAGAAAAAATAGTGAAGATATATTCCAATAAAATAAAGAATCCAAAAAAGAGGAGAACATAAGAGCCAAAAAACTGAGACCCTAATACCAAAGTACAATGAAAAGTTATTTAGGATAAAAGTCATGCAGCAGTTAGAGAAAGCAATACGTCTTAGGTCCGGTCCTGGTTCAGCTATCACTGGGTGCAGGATGAGGTTGAGCAGGAAGAGAGTAGAGAACCAAAAGACCCAGTTGCAACATAGCAGCCGTCTCTTTGGTCCACCACCAAGTGATCAGTCAGCAATTCTCTCACTGTCTCGATTTCATAGATGGCATTCAGAACCCAGATCACAGCTTTTGCTTGCAAGAAGCAGGTGTAACCCACTGTGCTTCCCAAACTTAGGGAATATATTTCTAAGATCTCCAAGTAATGCCCTTGAAGATCTCCTCTCTGGGCTGTGGATAGAAAGTACTCCCTCCAAAAGCCAACTTCTATAATTATCCACATATGGCGGTGGGAACGAGGGTCTGACATTTGGCTTAGATAAAATGTCTATTCTACCTGCCTCTCAGTTCACACTGAGGCAGGAAAAGTCCCTTTATTAGCTTCCTATTGATGTTGTAATATGGCACCACAAATTTAAAAGCTTAAAACAACACAGATTTATTCTCTTGTAGTTCTGGAAGTCAGAAGTCTAAAATCAAGGTGTTGGCAATGCTGTGTTCCTTCTGGAAGCTTCAGGGGAGAAATTATCTCCTTGCCTTTTTTAGTTTCTAGACGTTTCTTCTTTCTCCAGCATTGTTTCTATCACCAAGGCCATATTTTCCAACTACCGATCCTTCTTGGTTTCCCACTTTCACATTCCAATCACAAGTAATTTTCAATGCATCCTGACTGCATGTTCGATCAATTTCAGGCTGTAGGAATAGGTAAAAATTTTCAATTTCTTCATCTTTCGCCTTAATGGTTGGTGTGTAAATTTCAATAATAGTCATATTAACTGGTCTTCTTTGTAGGCATATGGATATTACCCTATTACTGACAGCTTTGTACTTCAGGATAGATCTTGAAATGTTCTTTTTGACGATGAATACAATGCCATTCCTCTTCAAGATGTCATTCCCGGCATAGTAGTAGACCAAAATGGCCAATCCCAGTCCATTTCAACTCACTAATGCCTAAGATATCGACGTTTATGTGTTCCATTTCATTCTTAACATTTCCCAATTTTCCTAGATTCACACTTCATACATTCTACATTCAGTTACTAATGGATGTTTGCAGCTGGTTCTTCTCATTTTGAGTCGTGCCACATCAGCAAATGAAGGTCCCAAAAGTTTGACTCCATCCATGTCATTAAGGTCAACTCTACTTTGAGGAGGCAGCTCTTTCCCAGTCAGCATTTGAGTGCCTTCCAATCTGAGGGGCTCATCCTCTGGCACTACATCAGACACGGTTCCACTGCTATTCATAAGGTTTTTCACTGGCTAATTCTTTTCTCAGAAGTAGATCACCAGGTCCTTCTTCCTAGTCTGTTTTAGTCTGTAAGCTCAGGTAAAACCTGTTCACCATGGGTGACCCTGCTGGTGTTTGAATACCAGTGGCATAGCTTCCAGCATCACAGCAACACACAAGTCCCCACAGTACAACAAACTGTCAGATGCATGGGGGATGCCAGAGATCACATGATAGAATTTTGCAAGACCAATGTCTTGTTCGTTGTAAATACCTTTTTTCACCAACATAAATGGAGACTATACACATGGACCTCACCAATGGAATAAACAGGAATCAAATCGACTACATCTGTGGAAAGAGATGATGAGAAAGCTCAATATCATCAGTCTGAAGAAGGCCAGGGGCCAACTGCAGAACAGACTGCTCACATGCAAGTTCAAGTTGAAACTGAAGAAAATTAGAACAAGTCCACGAGAGCCAAAATACGACCTTGAGTATATCCCACCTGAATTTAGAGACCATCTCAAGAATAGATTTGATGTGTTGAACACTAATGACCGAAGACCAGACCAGTTGTGGAATGACATCAAGGACATCATACGTGAAGAAAACAAGGGGTCATTAAAAACACAGGAAAGAAACAAAAGACCAAAATGGATGCCAGAAGAAACTTTGGAACTTGCTCTTGAACGTGGAGTAGCTAAAGCAAAAGGAAGAAATGATGAAGTAAAAGAGCTGAACAGAAGATTTCAAAGGGCAGCTTGAGAAAACAAAGTAAAGTATTATAATGACATGTGCAAAGACCTGAAGATAGAAGACCAAAAGGGAAGAACACCCTGGGTATTTCTCAAGCTGAAAGAAATGAAGAAAAAATTCAAGCCCCAAGTCACAATATTGAAGGATGTCATGGATTGAATTATGTCCCTCCCCAAAATATGTGTGTTACCAATTTGGCCGGGCCATGATTCCCAGTATTGTGTGGTTGTCCTCCATTTTGTGATTATAATTTTATGTTAAAGAGGATCTAGGGTGGGATTGTAACACCCTTACCAAGGTCACATCCCTGGGAGTTTCCCTGGGGTAGGCCTCCACCTCCTTTTATCTTTCAAGAGATAAAAGGAAAGGGAAGCAAGCAAAGAGTTGGGTACCTCATACCACCAAGAAAACAGCACCAGAAGCAGAGCGCACCCTTTGGACCTGAAGTTCCCACGCTGAGATGCTCCAGACCAAGTGAAGACAGATGACAAGGACCTTCCTCCAGAGCCAACAGAGAGAGAAAGCCTTCCCCTGGAGCCAGTGCCCTGAATTCGGACTTCTAGCTACTGGACTGTGAGAGAATAAACTTATCTTTGTTAAAGCCATCCACTTGTGGTATTTCTGTTATAGCAACACTAGATGACCAAGACAAAGGAATCTATGGAAAAATATTAAGTGACATAGGAAGCATCAAAAGAAGATGGAAGGAATACACAGAGTCATTATACCAAAAAGAACGGGTTCAACCATTTCAAGAGGTAGCATATGATCAGGAACTGACAGTGCTGAAGGAAGAAGTCCAAGCTGTACAGAAGGCACTGGTGAAAAACAAGGCTCCAGGAATTGACAGAGTAACAATTGAGATGTTTCAACAAACGGATGCAGCGCTGGAGGTGCTCACTCATCTATGCCAAGAAATTTGGAAGACAGCTACCTGGCCAACCTACTGGAAGAGATCTATATTTATGCCTATTCCCAAGACAGGTGATTCAACCAAATGCAGAAATTATCATACAATATCATTAAAATCACATGCAATTAATATTTTGCTGAAAATCATTCAAAAGCAACTGCAGCAGTATATCGACAGGGAACTGCCAGAAATTCAAACCTGATTCAGAAGAGTACGTGGAACCAGGAATATCATTGCTGATGTTAGATGGATCCTGGCTGAAAGCAGAGAATCCCAGAAAGATGTTTACCTGTTTTATTGACTATGCAAAGGCATTTGACTATATGGATCATAACAAATTATGGATAACATTGCGAAGAATGGGAATTCCAGAACACTTAATTGTGCTCATGAGGAACCTATACATAAACCAAGGGAAAGTCGTTCAAATAGAACAAGGGGATACTGTGTGGTTTAAAGTCAGGAAAGGCGTGCGTCGGGGTTGTATCCTTTCACCATATCTATTCAATCTGTACTGCTGAGCAAATAATCCAAGAAACTGGACTATATGAAGAAGAACGGGGCATCAAGGTTGGAGGAAGACTCATTAACAACCTACCTTATGCAGATGATACAACCTTACTTGCTGAAAGTGAAGAGGACTTGAAGCATGTAATGATGAAGATCAAACACTACAGCATTTAGTAGGGATTACACCTCAACATTCAGAAAACAAAAATCCTCACAACTGGACCGATAAGCAACATCGTGATACAGAGAAAAGATTGAAGTTGTCAAGGATTTCATTTTACTTGGATCCACAGTCAACACCCATGGAAGCAGCAGTCAAGAAATCAAAAGACACATTGCATTGGGCAAATCTGCTGCAAAAGACCTCTTTAAAGTGTTGAAAAGCAAAGATGTCACCTTGAAGACTAAGGTGCACCTGACCCAAGTCATGCTATTTTCAATCGCATTATATACATTGAAAGCTGCACAATGAATAAGGAAGACTGAAGAAAAATCGATGCCTTTGAATTATGGTGTTGGCGAAGAATACTGAATATACGATGAGCTACCAAAAGAACAAACAAATCTGTCCTGGAAGAAGTACAGCCAGAATGCTCTTTAGAAGCAAGGATGGTGAGACTACATCTCACATACTTTGGACGTGTTATCAGGAGAGATCAGTCCCTGGAGAAGGACACCATGCTTGGTAAAGTAGAGGGTCAGCAAAAAAGAGGAAGACCTTCCACAGGATGGATTGACACAGTGGCTGAAAAAATGGGCTCAAGCATACAGATTGTGAGTATGGCACAGGACCAGGCAGTGTTTCATTCTGTTGTACCTAGGGTCGCTCTGAGTTGGAACCGACTCCGCGGCACCTGACAACAACAACAGATGTCTCTTGCAATTCTTTGGCTGGTCACCCCTTCCTCACATCACTCCAACTACTTGCTTCTGTTATCACATTGTCTTTTATTGAGTCTGATCCTCCTGACTCCTCTTATAAGGATGTTTGTGATTACATTGGGTTCACCTGGAAAATGCAGGATCATCTTCCCATCTCAAAATCCTTAACTTAATTACATCTGTAAAGTCCTTTTTACCACATAAGTTAACATCTTCATTGGTTCCAGGAATTAGAATATGAACATCTTTATAGATTCCAGGATTTAGAAATTGGACAGTCCCATTTTAACATCCTGCTACTCACGTGTTTGTTTTATAAAAATATATATATTTAATGAGATTATTATTAATCTCTCACTGAATTTTATTAATTCTATTCTCCTAAATAGCTCAGTCTACTAAACTACCCTTTCTTCTTACTGTTTAAGTTCAGTCCTTTATCATTTTTTGCCTGGACGACATCAATGGTAAACTGTTTTGGTCTTTCACCGTCTAACCATTTGGTCCCCATAGTTACTAGAGTGAGTGCACCAAAAAGCAATCCAATCCATTTCTTCCTAGTGTAAAATAAAATCTATCTTCATGATCTTCAGAATAAATTATAAATCCCTGGCTAACTTTCTCCTGCCACATCCACTATTAGTTCTCCAAATGTAACCAAAAGTTCAGCTATATAAACTACACACTTCCCTGAGCGACCAATGTTCTCTCAACCCTCTTCCTGAAAGATCCATCCCCTTCCTCCACCTGACCTACTCCTTTATGGCCCTTAAGACTATGTTCACATTGATTGTATCTCTTCTTATATGCCTTACCTGACCACACCTTCATGCCCTTCACTTCTCTCCTATAAACTTCTTCAGGATGCCGAAAAAATCTTCAAATGTAGCATTTATTGCTTTGTATTATAAATGTTGATTTACTTGTCTGTCACTATAATTAGTCTGTGAATTGCTTGAGGGTATAGACAATGTCATTCATTTCTTTATCTTGGCAGAGGGCGTGGCATATATTTATCCATCCCCCAAAAGAATATTTGTTGGATGAGTGAATAAACTATGAAATTTTTAGGCCAATTGCCTTTTTTTTTTTTGGTCTCAAAATATCTTTTTACAATTGATTTGTTCAAAATAGGATTCAAAAAGGTCCACACATTGCATTAGGTTATTATGTCTCCTAAATTTCTTTTTTTTTTTAAATTTTTTTATTTTGGTGACAGTATTCACAGCCAAAAATATACCATTTCAACAATTTCTACATGTACAATTCAATGACATTGATTACATTCTTCAAGTTGTGCTACCATTCTCGCTATACTTTTTGAAATTATTCTACCACCATTATCTTAAACTCACTGCCCCCTAAGCTTCCCATCCAACCTTTCAATTGCCACTGTCAGTTGATCTCACACAGATAATTCTTTGGGAGAGCAATATGGTCAAAACAGACATACTTTAACAATTAAGCTATTTTTTGGTTCAAAGAAGACTTTAGGGGATAGTTTTGGTTTAAGGTTTAGTGTAAAGATTATCTCGGGGCAATAGTTTCAGGGGTGCATCCAGCTTCAGTGGCTCTGGAAAATCTGGATTCCATTGAGAATTTGAAATTCTGGTCCACACTTTTCACCCTTTTGATCAGGATTCTTCTATAGACTCTTTGATCAAAAATTCAGGGGCAGATTAACCAATAAGTGAGGTACTCATGGGCCTACATTAAGCAAGGTATGCACAGGCTTACTTGTGTTTACTTACTAATCTGTAGTGCATAATTTCACATGGGTTTCATTACATCCATGATGTAGTGAAAAACAGATAAAACTGTGCACTGCAGATTAGTAAGTAAGCGCAAGAAAGCCCATGTGCACCTTGCTTATTGGGTAATCTTTCCCCACATTCAGTAATGGTAGCAAGGCACCATCCAGTTCTTCTGGTCTCATGGCAAAGGAAGCAGTTGTTCATGGAGGCAACCAAACACACAGTCAATTTTCTTATCTGATTCCTGACTCTCCTTCTTGTTCTTCAGGTGAATGGAGACCAATTGTTGAAACTTGTAGGGTCGCCTGCTAGCTTTTAAGACCCCAGTCACTATGCAGTGAGCTAGGAAGTAGAAAAGAAGTACTGAGAGACTATATTATTTCAGTTAATTGCCTTTTCACTTGTTTCTCACTGTACCCCTTAAATCTATAAAAAGAGTTTTCTCCAGATATTTACATGGACAGACCTGTACACACACACACACCACCTCCACTATCACTTCCCACTGTCTAGTGTTACTGTGGAGCTGACAGAAATCAATTAGCATTGCGCATACAAGTATAAAATATATACTCAAGTAAAAACAGACTAAGTTTTATCAAGGAATCAACGTAGAAAATCAAGGAAACTGGAGATGGGGGAAAAGTTTTTCTAAAAAGGTTTCTTCAAATTTTACTCTTAAATCACAAGAAAGCTAATCTGACTATCATCATCTGGTCTCACATTTGTACAGCATGTCATAGTTTTCACAAGTTTTAAAATTATCTCTCCATTTGATCTTCGCAGCTGTGTAAGCCAAACAGACCAGGTACATGTTGCTCCAATTTTAGAGATGCAAAAATAGAAGTTTAAGGGGGTTTGAGCTCCTGAAAGGAATTCACAAAACTGAGATGTGGTAAAATGGGAAGTAGAACAGTGGACTCACTTGAGGAGTTGGTAAAATTACTGATGGCTGAGCCTCACCTTAAAACAATTAAGTTAGAATCTTTGGGGGTGGGAAGTGTCTCTAGCATCTGTGCTTTTCAAAAACTTGCCAGATGTCTCTAACGCACAGCCAGAGTTGAGAAGCCCTGGATTAGAAGCCAAGTGTTCTGACTTCAGTTCAACGGTTTTACCATTGCCTCTATTAGATGATGCAACTGGTATTGGCACTGGATGGTCATTTTTGCTATGTTACTTTAAGAGGAGATTGAAAGGATGGTTTGTATTTGGTTTCACCTAACTAATAAATATTTTCTGATGGTCTTTAAGGGGGAGGGCAGGACTGCCAACACTTAAATAGTTTAAAACTGAGGTTAAAAATTCCTGAATCCTAAGCCTGTATTTCCCTGACAGCTTGATGACTAGGTGGGGGAAAATGCAAGAAGCAGAGACAACGCTGACTATAGAAAAGACGAGAGGAAGGAGGAAGGATGGAGAGGCGTGCATGGTACATGGCAACAGAAGTGTTCCATGTCTCTTAGACAACACAACAGAGTGACTCCTTATGAAATTCAATCCAATGCTGCAAGTTCTTAACCCCCATTAACGCTCAATATGCACAAGGGCATACTTATGGAAGCTTAGCTGACCACTGAAAATATTAGATCTTATAAACTGAACGATAAATGTGTCTCCTTGTCACTGTCACATAGGACTAATTGGTAGGAGATGCACACCTCACAAGGACATTCTAAGGGATAAACAGTGGTTACACAGCTCTTGGAAATATAAATAGCGCTCATAAAAAATGTTGCCGTGCACATGCTTTCTGCCAAGGTAAACTGTAATTTACACTTTTGCCTGGGGCGTAATTGTTAGTTTATCCTTTTTTCTGTTCACACCCATCTATTCCTCCCTTGGGCCTCAAAGCCACAAGAGTTTTCACAAAAATAATCTTTAAAACATATATTTACCCTCTTACTGACCCTACTAGCTCCTTATTACTCAAGGGCATTTGAAATTGTTCTAAATTTGTTTTGGAGGCCGTGGGTGTATTCTCCCCTCTGTATGTATGCATAACCCCCATTAACTTCCATGGGAATCAGATACACGTATGTCAAAGTGAAACCAGGCCCTCATATGTTTAAATCATGATTAAAATCTATTTATGATAAAATAAAAACTAAGAACTAAAATCTGGGGGAAAATGTAGGAAAAAAATGAGACCATGTTGTGCTTAATTAAAGAAGTTTACATTTATGGATAACTAAAACAGCATACCAGCCCCCTGGCACTATTTCCAACATATCTTTGGTCTCAGGTTATTTACTGCAAAGTACCCATATTATAAAATGAAATGTGTGTGAGTAACTGTCTCATAAACTCCACATGGCCCCGTAAGTCCTGGATCTGTGTTAGAAAGGAACAGAGGCACTCTTCTGACCAAAATTGTTACCTGTGGGTAGAATTTGATCTTACCTATTTATTGTCAGATTTTTAAAATTATGTCAATAAACACTTGCAAAATTTGCATATATGTTTGCCTACATGGATGCCCATGAAAATTGGGTAATGGAGTTCCAAATATTCCAATTTTTTTCTTATAAACCCAGATCTGTGTAGTGCATACCCTGTTTATGAACATTACTAGAAGGCAAATACAAACTTTACATACATATTTTGGTGAACCTTTGAAATACAGATATATCATACATGCAAATAAATACACTAATTCATCCATGCATTTAATGATATGAAGTCGACTCCAAACCCCACAGCAGTAAGAAGTGCAGTATTAAAATTCATTTCTCCTTTACAAATATATGTTGTGCAGTTCTCAGATAAAATATGGGAAAATATGAACCTAGGTTAGGTGATTTTCAAAAGTAGTTTAAAATAAATGGATCTTTACTGAAGTATAGACCAGAATGGTCATTCTGATGAAATCTGATAAGGTATTTCTTCACTTCCACTAAGATAGTGTTTAATCATTAACTAAATAAACAATACTTTAAGTAACACCCTTACGAAAGGAAAGTGTCAAATGCAGCTTTCAGAAGCACCCAAGGAACATCCAGGAAGTCAATAACTTGGGAGAATATTTATTTCCTTTATATACAAATTGCATCAAAACTGGATTTGAAATAAACATTGTATAATTAACAGATATGTATGACAACATACCCCATTGCAGTCGAGTCGATTCTGACTCTTAGTGACCCTATAGGACAGAGTAGAACTGCCCCATAGGGTTTCCAAGGCTGTAAATCTTTACGGAAGCAGATTGTCATATCTTTCTCCAGTGGAAAGGCTGGTGGGTTCAAACCTTTAGGTTAGCAGCCAAGCACTTAACCACTGTACCATCAGGGCTCCTATGATGACATACAGATGGTTTAATAATATGCCATTTTAAACACAATATAATTTTCCACCCTTAAACCTATTTGAATGGAGCAGAATGAGGTTATTTGAAAATCCTGAAGATCTTCACCTTTCTACATTCTCTTGGATTTCGACCTCACATTATCCTTTGGAGCAGTTATAGCCTCTCTAAAGGAGCAGAGCTACCTGGACCCAGATACAGGGCACTTCATTAAAGTGGCTAATCACTGGTAACTCTTAAAATAACCTTTTTTTCTAACACTTTTAGCAACAATTGTGACGATGGAGCAGGACTAAGCAGTGTTTCGTTCTGTTGTGCATGGGGTCGCTATGAATCCTTCTGTTGTGCATGGGGTTTCTATGAGTCAGAACTGCCTCAACGGCACCTTACAACAACAACACTTTTGCAATAACCATAGTAACTGAATCCATTTATTCAGCTCCTGAGGGTCCCTGGGTGGAGCAGACAGTTAAGAGCTCAGCTGCTAACCAAAAGGTTGGTGGATTTAGTCCACACAGAGGCACCTCAGAAGAAAGGCCTGGAGATGTGCTTCTGAAAAATCAGCCATTGAAAACCCTATGAAGTACAGTTCTATTCTGACACACATTGGGTCACCATGAGTCAGAATCTACTCCACAGCAACTGGTTTGGTTTTGATTTTTTATTCAGTTCCTACTACAATCCAAGAACTATACTAAATCCTTTATAAACAGAAATGTTAATCCACAAAATAATTTTCCAAGATAGGTATATGAAAAGTTAAAAAACAAAAAAAGTAGGAAATCGGATGGTTGTATGTGAGTGGTGGAACAGGATTCAGGAACATCAGCCTCCAGCTGTGGGCTCTGTTCTTCTTCCCGTTGACTTCCTCAGAAATCCTAACTTCATAAACCCCACGCAATAATCTTAACCTCACAAACCCTATAAAGTAGAGACCCTGCCCTTGTTTAAGAAAACTCTTACAGAATGGGCCAAGTCAGCATAATTTTTAAATTCAGCCCAAGCTAGAAAGCCAGGTGAAAGCTCCCCAAACCAGCAGGGTGCTGGGATGGGACTCAGACCCCCATGATTAAAATTGGATTTTTATAACTCCTCTCTTTCTTCAAAATAGACGTTGAGTATAAAGAATACCCAGACTTTATAATGAAGACCAGATACCACATTGGAGTCTCCAGCACGACAATAGCCCAAGGGAAAAATTTATTATGTTCTAGGAGTCATCTATGAAAAACATGAAAATTCAAATGTTTTAAAAATTATGATCTATTTATAAACTATTGACTACCCTTAAATTGGAGCCCTGGTGGCATAGTGGTTAAGAGCTCAGGCTGCTAACCAAAAGATCTGCAGTTTGAATCCACCAGCTGCTCCTCGGAAACTCTATGGGGCAGCTCTACTCTGTCCTATAGCGTTGCTATGAGTCGGAAGCGACTTGACAGCACACAACAACAATCCTTAAATTATGCTTAATAAATTCTTAAGAAAAATATGTTGACATTGAACTTCATAGCATGGAGTAAGATTATTATTATTATCACTTTTTTTTTTTTAGCTAACAGAGACGTTAGAAAATAATTTAGCCCAATCCCTTCATTTAAACAGAGGAAAAAACGATGATTTGTATTTTGTTTAACCCTTCGGCGACTCTTGCAGTACACAGTATCCCAACTACTTTTTATGTCTCTGGAGTTCTTTGTGAAGGCAGTAGTCCGATTTTAAAGTGTTTAGCCTCAAGGTGGGAGCCTTTTGAAATGCGCGAAACTCAAAAAAACTGAGTTGGACCCTCATAATTGTGCAGAATGAGTATTGTGTTTGGTGATGTCTCTTGTTGTTTTTAGGTGCTGTCCAGTCGATTCTGACTTATAGCGACCCTATGTACAACAGAACGAACCACTGCCCGGTCCTGCACCATCTTCACAATCGTTGTTATGCTTGAACTCATTGTTGCAGCCACTGTGTCAATCCATCTTGTTGAGGTCTTCCTGTTTTCGCTGACCCTCTACTTTACCAAGCATGATGTCCTCCTCTAAGGACTGATCCCTCCTGATAACATGTCCAAAGTATGTGAGACATAGTCTTGCCATCCTTGCTTCTAAGGAGCATTCTGGCTGTATTTGTTCGAAGACAGAATTGTCTGTTCTTTTAGCAGTCCATGGTATATTCAATATTCTTTGTCAACACCATAATTCAAAGGCATCAGTTCTTCTTTGGTCTTCCTTATTGATTGTCCAGTCCTCGCATGCACATGAGGTGATTTGAAACACCATGGCCTAGGACAGGCGCGCTTTAGTCTTCAAGGTGACACCTTAGTATTCAAGGTGAATTTTGTAATCTTTTGACAGATTTGCCTTTATTTCTGTGAGATAAGCCTCCTTACTGTGTTTCCCAGTTACTATGTTCTTATGAGAACGTACTTATCGCAAGAATAAGCTATTCCTAGTCTTCATTCAGTCATAGTGGCCATTTTCTCCCTGAAAGACATTCACTGTTTCCAGGTGTTACTGGCTTCCTGCTCTGCTCTGAGTCTTTGCTCTGCAATCTTTCAGGACTGCTTTTCCAGCTTCTGACCAGTAAGTAATGCCTTTGCAATAAGGAATAATGCATTGCAGTGGTACTTTTCAAGAGGCTCGAATTCCTATAAGTTATTCTTACACCACATTCAGTCTTAGGGCCCAATCATTGCTTCCACATGTAACAGGTGGAATGCATCGCTGTGAACAGGTCGGCTATATTCCAGGACAGCTGTTTCTGCTTCTTAGCTGTTAGCGCTGCTTTTGTTATAATGAACACTACATAGTGGTGATAATTTTACTGTGATATAATCACTTGGCTTTATTTGTTTAGGCTGTTAAGTACTGCTTTTGCAGTAAGGAAGAATGCATTGTACCATGTTTTGAAAAACTTTATGAAAAATAATAAAAAGGCTATAGAAGGAGACTAGAATAAAATGTCTGTGCAGCCATTCCCAGATGCCTTCATGTTTTGCAAATTTTCAAGAAATAAATTTTTTTTTAATTTTAAAAAAGATTTTATCACTGACTCATATTGCTGGGACATCCATGATCCCAGATAATGGGTATCAAAACCCATAAATCGTAACGAAAATTCTGAATTGGTCTTTTAATCAGCATGTCTTCCATTAGTGAAAACACATGGTATCACCAAAAAATTCAAAGGAAAAACTAACTGGGTCATCAAAGGGTTAGGTATAACAGAACTACCACAACTCCTAACTGTAAAAGTGCCAATTAATTAATTAATTAATTAACTTTTACAATGACATTAAAAGGGTACCTCCTTTGTTCCATGACTTCTTCCTGGTCAGTTTTGTCTGACATAAGTATAGTTTAATGAATACTCTGGGTCCAACGTAAAATAAGTCAATGCTCTTATTACTGTTTCTATGTAGTTGCATGCATGCACACATACGCAAATCACAATTTGTCCTCATTTCCCTGCTACCTATAATCTCCAAAAGGGCACAATCTTGTCTGTATTACTTGTGGCAGTCACCAGAATATAGGACAGTGCCCGACACATGGTAGACAGTCAATAAGTAGTCCGTGAAATGAATAAAATACCAACTTTTCTGCCAGAAACAAGAAAAGATGAATCTTAAAACCAACACTTGCCTCCCTCCTTTTCTCTCAGTAAATAGTCCTTCATCAAGTCCTCTCAATTTTACCCCCTAAGAAGTTCTTCGATCTACTTCTACTGCCATCCCCCTAGTCCAGGCCAGTTCCCATCAATTACTGCCTCAAATAAAAATAAAGTGAAAGCCTACTCCCTGGCCCAGCTGAGTCAGCTCTGACTAGTAGTCACTTCCTTTATTCGTGTCCTAGGGCTGCTGTAACAAATTGCCATTTAACTTGGTGGCTTAAAACAACAAAAATTTATTCTCTCACAGTTCTGGAGGCCAAAAGCCGAAAATCTTGGTGTTGGCAGGATTGTGCTTTTTCCAGAGGCTCTAGGGGCAATTCTATTCCTTGCCTCTTTCAGCTTCTGATGGCTGTTGGCTTTCATTGCCTTGGGATTGCTCACACCAGTCTGTCGCTGGTGTCTTCTCCTCTTCTGTCTTTTATAGGGATGTAGGAACCCATGTCATTGAATTTAGCGCCCACCCTAATAATCCAGGTTGACTTTATCTCAAGATCCTTAATTAAATCTGTGAAGATCCTTTTTCTAAATAAGGTCGCATTTACAGGTCCTTGGGATATGGACTTGAACATATCTTTTTGTGGGTCACCGTTCAACCACTATACCCTCTTTCAAAACACTTCCACAACTTTCACTTTCTCTTAGGATAAAGACTAAAGTTTATAAATGGCCTAAAAATTCCTGAGTGGTTTGGCCCCTGATTCATCTTGTGCTTCTGTCCCCCTTGCTATCTGAACACCTGCAACATCCATCTTCTTTCAGTTCCTCCAGGTCACCACCTTCCTCCCACCTCGGGCCCTTGCAAATGTTTTTTCTTCCCAGAATTGAAAGCTCCCTCATACTTCACCCCTACTCAACCTTCATTGGAGCCTTCCTTGTCACCCATACCTCACTCCCAAAGACTAGGTGCTTTGTTATACTGACTATCAAGTTGCTTTCCATAAAATAGCATATTGGTTTATAATTATATATTCATTAGTATGATGATCTGATTAACACCTGCCTCGACTACTCGTCTGAAACTTCATGAGAGCAGGAATCATGTTTATTTAGTTTTTGTTTTGTTTCATTTTTGCTTACCAATATATTTTAGGGACTAGCACAGGGCCTAGGATATACAAGGAAGGTAACAAGTATTTATTGAATGAATAAATGAATGAGTAGATGAATGAATATGTTTAAACACAAGCCTACTCCAATCCTTCAGGGTCAACCTAGTAAAATGAATTAATCAAAGCTGATGGAATATTGCTATGAATCTAATCAAGGAATTACATTTATACTGATACATTGATAAATTTAAGCAGAATTGAGTCATTAACTCAGAATAAAACTTTCCTTTTCTTGATCAAATCTCCAAATAACCTAAATAACTATCCTTGACTTTGTTTTTTATGTGCAGGCATAGCTCAAGGATCAAGTTAAGCCTCGGAGATACCTAATCACTAAACTTGAGTTAACGGCCCCAGTCGCTTGGAATCCACTACAAAATAGCAAACCATTGCCTCAATTGTAGAAAGTGTAACAGATTTTATATCAAATATACCAAAAAATAAAAACCAAAACCATTGCCTCAAGTTGATTCTGACTCACAGAGACCCTATAAGAGTAGAACCACCCTATAGGGTTTCCAAGGAGCGACTAATAGATTCAAACTGCTGACCTTTTGGTTAGCAGCCATAGTGCTTAACCACAGCGCCACCAGGGCTCCATATAAAATATAGCTCTCAGCTTTTATGATTCTGTGGAACTCCATTCTAACAATAGTGTTAGCTGAGAAGACTGGCTCGTGTTAAATCCAAAGCCATGCACTATCCATGCTATAGTAGGGGTACATTTTATTTTATGACTTAAATAAAAACATTTCTAAAATCACATATCCTTTGATAACAAGATTCAAAAGAGAGCCTAGAGTTATTGGAACACATGAAATTCAAGCTTTAAAAGAATTTAGTTGGTTTAGAATTATTTGAAGACCATATGAAAGTAAGGAATCTCCTTCTAGCTTCAGTTTAATACCTACTATCACTATGGGGATATAAGTAGCTAGTGAGAAATCTTTCTCCTAGATGATTCATATCCTTACATAGAATTTTGCCTAAACTCTATGTTCACTGCATGAAAGACTATGACTAAAGGATATTTAGTTATTCATTAGTTCATGTATAACAAAAATCCCAAAGAATTTTCAAAGTTATGATAAAGCAAAGCTGTGTATATTATGGCCTCTCTTAAAATAAGGAAATAAAATTACTAGTATATTACGTATATGATTAATTTTCTACCTCCAAAATTATTAGAATGGTATATCTAGTCATTGTGCATATAGTACTAATTACTTAATTCTGAATACTTTTAAAATAAAAAATCACTTAAAATGCTAAAGTTAAAACAGTAATTAGTGAATTTCCTGTTAAATAATTTTAAGAAGCTCAGTAAAGACCAGAGGAAATTTTATAACCATAAGCAAATACTCTAAACAAAGAATTATGTTTCACTGTATTTTTAGAAGCTATGGATTTAAAAAATATTAGTGATTTTGAGATTTTACATCTAGATCGCTATTATATTGACCACTAAAATAACACTGTAAAAATTAAATTTAAAACTGAAAGATTTCCAAATCTAAATAATATAATCAGTGGAAAATAATAGATGATCCAATAGTATAGTATAACAAGTACAAAATTCATGTTATTTGTTAAATAACACTTCAAAACTTTACTTCCATTGCTTGTTAACATTAAGGAGAATTCAATATGATAGCCACCATGTTCAATCATCAAAAAATTCTGTCATTGGAGGCCATGGGAAGGTCAGAAGTTTTAATATTACTTTAAGCCCTTTGACTAAAAGTCCTTTGAAAATGTGTTTACAATGTTTCTTCCATAGAGAGATGGCATCCTGAGGCTTACCTACTCTCTGATGCTCAGGGCTACAGGCACTGGCGTTTTTGCTGGGCAGACACTATCAAGGTAGAGTCCCCTGGACATACATAATGGACATTTTCTGCCTTTCAGCAGTGTCACCATACTTTTGCAGAAGCTACTGGTCTGATTTCTAGAATTATTGTCAACAGTCATTTTGGGAATTTTTTTTCTAGAAGATAAGTCAGTAAGTTATCTTTGCTCCAAAATGCACAGTTTTAAATGGTGTTTAAAAAGAGTTGCCTACTATCATATAAGAAAGTTCATCTGTTAAGCACTAAAAAGTGATTCAGGGAAAGCTTCTTTTGGTCTTTACTGCAACCCTTCAGGGCAGACTGATATGCGTAGATTAAGGGATACCTATGTTTATATGCTTGCAAAAGAGATGATACAAGTATTCTAATTTAACTGTTGTTTTCAAATGGGATCTGCAGTAGATTCTATTTAAAAGACATTTCAGCCAAATTTAAATATTCTTCTGTGCTTGAGTGAGAACTGACATATCAAGTATGCAGTAGATTAAATACATAGATACCTTATAAGCAAAGGAACGCTATAAGGGGTAAGAGAAACTGAAGGAAAAAATTAATTAAAAAAAAATTTCATTATTCTTGTACAAACCATCTTACTTTTTAAAGAAAGGTAGAGGAGAGGGGTGAAATATATTTTCATCTTCATACAGACAAAACCAATTGTGAATTTGGGACTTTGTCCTCAAAATGATTATGTAAAGAAGATAAAGGTTTCAAGGAAAAAAACCTAAAGAGGCAGTATATGTTATATTAAACATATGGACTCTAGAGTTAGACTGCCTGGCTCTGAAATCTGACTCTGCCACTTAATAGTTGTATGACTCTGGGCAAATTACTTAACCTTTCTGCTTTCAGTGTTCTCATCTGTAAAATGGAGATAATAAGAATGCCTGTCTATTAGGGTTGTTATGAGAATTAAGTAAGTAAAGACACGAAGTACCCTTCAAGCAATAGGTATTGACCTATATAGTACGTGCTATGTATTAGCTATTACTATTAACAACTACCTGATTACAAATGTGGCCCATTAGGGTGTATTGCTGTTGTCGTTGTTAGGTGCCATTGAGTTGGTTCCGACTCACAGCCACCCCTACGTACAACAGAAAGAAACACTGCCCGATTCTGCGCCATCCTCACAATCGTTATGCTTGAGCCCATTGTTGCAATCATTGCATCAATTCATCTCATTGAGTGTCTTCCTCTTTTTTGTGACTATCTACTTTACTAAGCAAGATGTCCTTCTCCAGGGACTGTTCCCTCCTGATAACACGTCCAAAGTACGTCAGAAGAAGTCTCGCCAACCATGCTTCTAAGGAGCACTCTGCCTGTACTTCTTCCAAGTCAGATTTGTTTCTTCTTCTGGAAGTCCACTGTATCTTCAATATTCCCCACCAACACCATAATTCAGAGGCATCAATTCTTCTTCAGTCTTCCTTATTCATTCTCCAGCTTTCCCATGCATATGAGGCGACTGAAAACATCATGGCTTGGTTCAGGCGCATCTTAGTCCTTAAAGTGAAATCTTTGCTTTTTAACAATTTAAAGAGGTCTTTTGCAGCAGATTTACCCAGTGCAATAGGCCTTTTGATTTCTTGACTGCTGCTTCCATGGGCATTGATGGTGGATCCAACTAAAATGATATCCTTGACAACTTCAATATTTTCTCCGTTTATCACGCTTACTAGTCCAGTTGTGAGGATTTGGGTTTTCTTTATGTTGAGATGTAATCCATACTGAAGGCTGTGGTCTTTGATCTTCATCAGTAAATGCTTCAAGTCCTCTTCACTTTCAGCAAGCAAGCCTATGTCTCTGCATATCACAAGTTGTTAATGAGTCTTCCTCCAATCCTGATGCCCCATTCTTCTTCATATAGTCCAGCTTCTGGTATTATTTGCTCAGCATACAGATTGAATAGATATGGTGAAAGGATTCAACCCTGACACAAAACTTTCCTGATTTTAAACCACACAGTATCCCCTTGTTCTGTTCGAACTACTGCTTCTTGATCTATGTACAGGTTCCTCATGAGCACAATTCAATGTTCTGGAATTCCCATTCCTCACAATGTTATCCATAATTTGTTATGATCCACACAGTTGAATGCCTTTGAATAGTCAATAAAACACAGGTAAACATCTTTCTGGTATTCTCTACTTTCAGCCAAGATCCATCTGACATCAATAATGATATCCCTCATTCCATGTCCTCTTATGAATCAGGCTTGAATTTCTGGCAGTTTCCTGTGGATGTACTGCTGCAACTGCTTTTGAATGGTCTTCAGCAAAATTTTACTTGCGTGTGATATTAATGATATTGTTCGATAATTTCCACATTCTGTTGGATCACCTTTCTTGGACATAGGCATAAATATGGATCTCTTCCAGTCAGTGGGCCAGATAGTTTTCTTCTAAATTTCTTGGCATAGACAAGTGAGCACTTTCAGAGCTGCATCCATTTGTTGAAATATCTCAATTGGTATTCCATCAATTCCTGGAGCCTTGTTTTTGGTCAATGTCTTCAGTGCATCTTGGACTACTTCCTTCAGTACTATTGTGTCACGGATTGAACTATGTCCCCCAGAAATATATGTCAGCTTGGCTGGGTCATGATTCCCAGGACTGTATGATTGTGTACCATTTTGTAACCTGATGTGATTTCCTTATGTGTTGTAAATTCTATCACTATGATGTAATAAGATAGATTAGTGGCAGTTATACTGATGAGGTCTATAAGATTAGATAGTGTCTTAAGCTAATCTCTTTTGAGATATAAAAGAGAGAAGCGAGCAGAGACACATGGGAACCTCATATCACCAAGAAAGCAGTGCTGGGAGCAGAATGCGTCTTTTGGACCTGAGGTTCCTGTGCTGAGATGCTCCCAGACCAAGGGAAGACTAATGCATCACAAGGACCTTCCTCCAGAGCTGACAGAGAGAGAAAGCCTTCTCTGGAGCTGATGCCCTGAATTTAGGCTTGTAGCCTAATGGATTGTGAGAGAATAAACTTCTCTTTGTTAAAGCCATCCACTTGTGGTATTTCTGTTATAGCAGCACTAGATGACTAAGACACACTGGTTCTTAATTATATGTTACATCCTGAAATAACTGAATGCTGACCAATTCTTTTTGGATCAGTGACTCTCTAGATTCCTTGCATCTTCTTCTGATGCTTCCTGTGTCATTCAGTATTTTGCCCATAGAATCCTTCAATATTGCAACTCAAGGCTTGAATTTTTTCTTCAGTTCTTTCAGCTTGAGAAATGCCAAGCATGTTCTTCCCTTTTGGTTTTCTAATTCGAGGTTTAGCACATGTCATTATAATACTTTACTTTGTCTTCTCGAGCTGCCCTTTGAAATCTTCTGTTCAGCTCTTTTACTTCATTATTTCTTCCTTTCACTTTAGCTACTCAACATTCAAAAGCAAGTTTCAGAGTCTCTTCTGACATCCATTTTGGTCTTTGCTTTCTTTCCTGTCTTTTTAATGACCTCTTGCTTTCTTTATGTATGATGTCCTTGATGTCATTCCACAACTCATCTGGTCTTTGGTCATTAGTGCTCAATGCATCAAACCTATTCCTGAGATGACATCTAAATTCAGGTGGTATATACTCAAAGTCGTACTTTGGCTCTTGTGGAATTGTTCTAATTTTCTTCAGCTTCAACTTGAACTTGCATAGGAGCAATTGATGGTCTGTTCTGCAGTCTGCCTCTGTCCTTGTTCTGACTGATCATACTGTGCTTTTTCATTGTCTCTTTCCACAGATGTAATCGATTTGATTCCTGTGTATTCCATTTGGCAAAGCCCACATGTATAGTCAACGTTTATGTTGTTGAAAAAAGGTATTTGTAATGAAGAAGTCGTTGGTCTTGCAAAATTCTATCATTCTATCTCAGGAATCATTTCTATCATCAAGACTATATTTTCCAACTACCAATCCTTCTTTGATTCCAGCTTTCGAATTCCAATCACCAGTATTTATCAATGCGTCTTGACTGCATGTTTGATCAATTTTCAACTGCAGAACTTGGTAAAAATCTTCAATTCTTCATCTTTGGCCTTAGTGGTTGGTGTGTAAAAACGAATAATAGTTGTATTAACTGGTCTTCCTTGCAGGCGTATGGATATTATCTTATCACTGACAACGCTGTAGTTCAGAATAGATCTTGAAACGCTCTTTCCAATGATGAATGCAATGCCATTCCTCTTCATTATCATTCCCAACATAGTAGACCATATGATTGTCTGATTCAAAATGGCCAATACCAATCCATTTCAGCTCACTAATGTTTAGGATATCAATGTTTATGCATTCCATTTGTGACGACTTCCAATATTCCTAGATTCATACTTCGTACACTCCACATTCTGATTATTGATGGATGCTTGCAGCTATTTCTTCTCATTTTCAGTCACACCACATCAGCAAATGAAGGCCCCAAAAGCTTGACTCCATCCATGTCATTAAGGTCGACTTTACTTTGAGAAGGCAGGTCTTCCCCAGTCATATTTTGAGTGCTTTCCAACCTGAGGGGTTCATCTTCTGGCACTATATCAGACAATATTCTGCTGCTATTCATAAGATTTTCACTGGCTGATTTTTTTAGAAGTAGATTTCCAGGTCCTGCTTTCTGGAAACGCTCACACGTCTATGCCAAGAAGTTTGGATGAGAGCTACCTGGTCTGCTGACTGGAAAAAATCCATATTCATGCCCATTCCAAAGAAAAGTGATCCAACAGAATGCTGAAGTTTTCAAACAGTATCACTGATATCATATACAAGTAAAATTTTACTAAAGATAATTCAAAAATGGTTGCAGCAGTACATCAACAAGCAACTGCCAGAAATTCAAGCCTGATTCAGAAGAGGATGGGCAATGAGGGATATCATTGCTGATGTCACATGGATCTTGGCTGAAAGCAGAAAACACCAGAAAGATGTTTAACTGTGCTTTACTGACTATGCAAAGACATTTGACTTTGTGAATCATGACAAATTATGGATAACATTGAGAAGAATGGGAATTCCAGGACACTTAACTGTGCTCATGGGGAACCTGTACATAGACCAAGAGGCAGTTGTTCATCAGGAAAGTTTTGTGTCACGGTTGTTTCCTTTCACCATACTTATTCAATCTGTATCCTGAGCAAATAATCCAAGAAGCTGGATTGTATTACAAAGAACATGGCATCAGGATTGGAGGAAGACTCATTAATGAGCTGCGATATGCAGAAGGCACAACCTTGCTTCTGAAATCATAGAGGACTTGAAACACTTACTGATGAAGATCAAAGACTACAGCCTTCAGTACGGCTTACACTTCAACATAAAGAAAACCCAAATCCTCACAACTGGACCAATAAGCAACATCACGATAAATGGAGAAAATATTGAAGTTGGCAAGGATTTTATTTGACCTGGATCCGCAATCAACGCCCATGCAACCAGCAGTCAAGAAATAAAACAACACATTGCTTTGGGCAAATCTGCTGCAAAAGACCTTTAAAGTGTTAAAAAGCAAAGATGTCACTTTAAGGACTAAGATGTGCCTGACTGATGCCATCGTGTTTTCAATTGCCTCATATGCATGGGAAAGCTGGAGAATGAATAAGGAGGACTGGAGAAGAATTGATACCTTTAAACTATGGTGTTGATGAAGAATATTAAATATACCATGGACTGCCAGAAGAAGGAACAAATCTAACTTGGAAGAAGTACACCTTGAATGCTCCTTAGAAGTGAGGATGATGAAACTTCTCACATACTTTGGACATGTTATCAGGAGGCACCAGTCCCTGGAGAAGGATATCATGCTTGGCAAAGCAGAGGGTCAGCAAAAAAGAGGAAGACTCTCAATGAGATGGACTGACACAGTGGCTGCAACAATGGGCTCAAACATAGCAACGATTGTGAGGATGGTGTGAAACCGGGCTGTGTTTTGTTCTGTTGTACACAGGGCCTCTATGAGCTAGAACAGACTTGATGGCACTTAACAGCAACAACATTACCATTAAAATTTTAAAAAGTGGAGGGAACCAAGTAACATACTTAATATAATTGTTTATAGTACATATCAAACTACAACCACATTTTTATCATTGTCATTATATTCTTGCAGATAAGCAAGTATACAAAACCCAAATCCACTGCCTTTGAGTCAGTTCTGACTCATGGCAACACTGAAGGACAGAGTAGAACTGCCCTCATTGGGTTTCCGAGGCTCTAAATCTTTACAGTAGTAGACTGCCACTCTTTCTTCCCTGGAGCGACCAGTGGGTTCAAAACACTGACCTTCTGGCTAACAGCCAAGCATTTAACCAGTGTGCCACTGGGGCTCCTAAGCAAGTATGCATAGGTCTTTGCCATCCAATAGTCCCAAAATGACTCATAAGTAAGAGAGAAAGGAGCAATATAAGTCAACACATTGATATTTCATTTCAGGTTTGACCGCATTCTGCCTTCATTTTTTTTGCTAAAAGCAGAAGATTGAATAAAAATAATATATTCCAAATGGTTTTAGTGGTTTATCCCATCCTCTATGGCTTAAGTGTGAGAGGTCTCCAATGACTGGCCCATGGTTGTTTGCATCTGAGTGTCACTTTAAATAGATTGGGCCATAAAACTATAAGAGCTCCTTAAAGCCTATCTGGGTAGCTCAGCGAATCAAGAGAGTGTTTATGTTGTTGTTGTGTGTCGTGGAGTTGATTCTGACGCATCATGTCCCTATAGGACAGAATAGAATTGTCCCTCCTAGGCTGTAATCCTTACCAGAGCAGACTGCCTGGTCTTTCTCCCCAGAACAGCTGGTGGGTTTGAACTTTAGGTTAGCAGCCGAATGCTTAACTATTGCACCACTAGGATAAGTTTTTAAGTATAGGCATTCCTTGTATTGTTGCACTTTGCAGATACTGCATTTTTTTTACAAATTGAAGGTTTGTGGCAACCCTACTTCGAGCAAGTCTATTGGCGCCATTTTTCCAACAGCATCTGCTGAATTTGTGTCTCTGTGTCACATTTTAGTAATTCTTGCAATATTTCAAACTATTATTATTATATCTGATACGATGATCTGTAATCAGTGATCTTTGATGTTACTATTGTAGCTGTTTTGGGGTGCCACAAACCATGCCCATGTAAGATGGCCAACTCAATCAATAAATGTGTGTGTTCTGACTGTTCCACCAACCTGTCATTACCCCATCTCTCTCTCAGAAAATAGGGAGGATCTATTCTCTGAGACACAACAGTGTTGAAATTAGGCCAGTTAATAACCCTACAATGGCCTCTAAGTGTTCAAGTGAAAGGAAAAGTTGCATGTCTCTCACTTTAAATCAAAAGCTAGAAATAATTAAGCTTAGTGAGGAAGGCATGTCAAAAGCTGAGATAGGCTGAAAACTAGGTGTCTTGTGCCAAACAGTTAGCCAAGTTGTGAATGCAAAGGAAAAGTTCTTGAAGGAAAATAAAAGTGCTACTCCACTGAACACACAAACGATAAGAAAGCAAAACAGCCTTATTGCTGATATGGAGAAAGTATTAGTCGTCTGGAGAGAAGATCAAACCAGCCACAACATTCCCTTAAGTCAAAGCCTAATTCAGAGTAAGGCCCTAATTCTCTTCAATTCTATGAAAGCTGAGAGAGGTGAGGATGATGCAGAAGAAAATTCTGAAGCTAGCAGAGGTTGGTTTACAAGGTTTAAGGAAATAAGCCATCTCCATAACATAGAAGTGAAAGGTGAAGCAGCAAGTGCTGATGTAGGCACTGCAACAAGTTATCCAGAATATCTAGCTAAGATAATTGATGAAGGTGGCTACACTAAACAATAGCTTTTCAATGTAGAAGAAAGAGCCTTATATTGGAAGAAGATGCCATTTAGAACTTTCATAGCTAGAGAGAAGTCAATACCTGCCTTCAAAGCTTCAAAGGACAGGCTGACACTCTTGTTAGGGGCTAATGCAGCTGGTGACTTTAAGTTGAAGCCAGTGCTCATTTACCATTCCAAAAATCCTAGGGCCCTTAAGAATTATGCTAAATCTACTCTGCCTGTGCTCTATAAATGGAACAACAAAGCCTGGATGACAGCACATCTGTTTACAACATGGTTTACTGAAAATGTTAAGCCCACTGTTGAGACCTACTGCTCAGAAAAAAAGATTCCTTTCAAAATATTACTGCTCATTGACAATGCACCTCGTCACCCAAGAGCTCTGATGGAGAGGTACAAGGAGATTAATGTTGTTTTCATGCCTGCTAACTCGACCTCCATTCTACAGCCCATGGATCAAGGAATGATTTTGATTTTCAAATCTTATTATTTAAGAAACACAATTCATAAGGCTATAGCTACCATAGATAGTGATTCCTCTGATGGATCTGGGCAAAGTAAATTGAAAACTTTCTGGAAAGGATTTACCATTTGTTATTGATTGGATTTTTCCCCCAAAGAATGTGTGTCGACTTGACTAGGGCATGATTTCCAGTATTGTGTGGTTATCTGCCATCTTGTGATCTGATGTGATTATCCTATGTGTCATAAATCCTAAGATCTATGATGTTAATGAGGCAGGATTAGAGGCAGTTATGTTAATGAGGCAGGACTCAATCTACAGGGTTAGATTTTATCTTGAGTCAATCTCTTCTGAGATGTAAAACAGAGAATCGAGCAAAGAGAAGAGGGACGTCATTACTACCAAGCAAAAAGAGCCAGAAGCAGAGCACGTCCTTTGGACCTGGGGTCCCTGCACTGAGAGCTCCTAGACCAGGGGAAGATTGACGACAAGGCCCTCCCCTACAGCTGACAGAGAGAGAAAGCCTTCCCCTGGAGCTAGCACCCAGAATTCAAACTTCTAGCCTCCTAAACCGTGAAAGAATAAATTTCTGTTTGTTAAAATCATCCACTTGTGGTATTTCTCTTATAGCAGTACTAGATAACTAAGACACTATTCTAGATGTCATTAAGAACATTCGTGATTCATGGAAGTAGGTCAAAATATCAACATTAACGGAAGTTTGGAAGAAGTTGATTCCAGTCCTCATGGATGACATTGACGGGTTCAAGACTTCAGTGGAGGAAGTAACCGCAGGTGTGGTGGAAACAGCAAGAGAACCAGAATTACAAGATGTGACTAAATTGCTCCAATCTCATGATAAAACTTTAACAGATAAGGAGTTGCTTCTTATAGATGAGCAAAGAAAGTAGCTTCTTGAGATGGAATTTACTCCTGGTGAATATGCTATAAACATCATTGAAATGACAACAAAGGATTTAGAATATTACACAAACTTAGTTGATAAAGCAGAGGCAGGGTTTGAGAAAATTGACTCTAATTTTGAAAGAAGTTCTACTGTGAGTAAAATGCTATCAACAGCATCACACACTACAGAGAAATCTTTGCTGAAAGAAAGAGTCAGCTGATACAGCAAACTTCATTGTTGTCTTATTTTAAGAAATTGCTGAAGCCACCCCAACCTTCAGCAACCAACACCCTGATCAGTCAGCAGCCATCAACATCAAGGCAAGACCCTCCACCAGCAGAAAGATTATGACTTGCTGAAGGCTCAGATGATGGTTAAGATTTTTTTAGCAATAGAGTATTTGTTAATTCAGGTACACACATAGTTTTTTTAGACATAATGCTAGTGCACACTTAATAGACTACAGTATAGTGTAGACATAACTTTTATATTCACTGGGAAGCCAAAAAAATTAGTGTGACTCACTTTATTGCAATATTCGTTTTATCGCGGTGGCCTGGTACTGAACTCACAATATCTCTGCGGTATGCCTGTACAAACACTTCCTGACACCTCCTCAGGGATTCCTGAAGGTAGTTTCTCAATAAACAATTCTCATTTATGTGTGCAACAAGTTCATAGCAAAGTATTATTGCATCTGAAAATTGATTTTACTCTCTCAATGGACACCAAGAAAATAGTTCTGTATTAAATTTTTAATCTCCTGTGCTTGTGTTGATCTAGCTTTAATATCTAGCCCATTTCATAAGAACAAATTGATTCATCATTTAAACCAAGTTTTTGTATAATTTTGTTAGTGTTACCAATTTTTCTAGCATGTAGAAAAATTAATAAACATAACAAGGCTTAATTCTGTCAAGTTGTATCATTAACTTTAGTATTGATTCCACCTGTTTGTGAGCCATGAGGAAGTTTCAAAGATCTTAGCTATTATTAATAAATACATATTTTTAGGGTCAAGAGCTGAAAGCATTAGAAGAGCTCCATCATAAAATTTGTTAAAATAAAACCAAATTATTTCTCAATTAAATTCTACTCATATATGGTATAAATGAGACTCCAATTCAACTAGAAATATCAAAATTCTAACAGTATCACAAAACATTGAGTGAAATATACAATATCTTTGTCTCCTAATTTGGATCCCCTTTCTCCCTCCAACTTCTGACCAGCAATAAAGCTCAAAGTTCATTTATTCAATTAATGTCTTTTTCAGAACACATTCAGACACACATATTTAAAATTTTCTTTTCTGTTTATGCCTCCAGAGCTTAGAACTTCAACCCTCAACTCATGGTCTTGCTCCAATAACTTTTGTCTATCTGCCTAGTGGACATTTTCATCATCTCAAACTTAACATATTTAAAACTAGCTCCCTTGTTTTACTTCTTTTCTAATAAATGGTCCCACAATTTTTCTAATCACTCAAGTTCATATTCTTCCATATTTGATGCTCTTCTTTCCTTACACCTCCAAGTGTAAGGTCCTCCAAGTGCTTTGTTGTAGACAGTTACATTGGTGGGTCCCAATGAACCATACCTCCCAGTATTCATATCTCCCACATTGATAGGCTTTGGCTAATGGGACAGTCTCAAGTGTAGCAAAAGCAAAGGCTTGATAAGTACTTGCACACTGAGGTTCATGCTCTTGATATGCTCTCTCGGAGCCCTGAGCCACCAAATAAATAGGTTCAACTACTGAACTGGAGAGAGCTCATGGAGAGAGAGAGATGCCCAGACAGCTCCCAACTCTTTCAGTCATCTGGAAGTGTTGCCAGACATATAAATGAGGAAGCCATCTTGGACATTCCAATAAGAGCAGACATTGTGTATAGCAGAAGACATATGAACCCAGCCCAGATGGTACAATTAAGATAAATACAAGTTGTTATTGTTTTAAGCCACTATTTAGTTATCTATTGCTGCATAATAATATTTTCATGTGGCTATTATGCAGCAGTAGATAACCAAAATATGTTTTATGAAGCATTCTTGGAAACAGCAGTTCCACAGAAATTTCTATTCCCATTGAATGCCTATTGCACCTCCTGCATACTGTTTTCCTCATATAATCTATCGTCTTAAACCATGGGACTTTTTGTATGTTTGCATCTTCAGTGTGACTACAAGTGCATTAATTTCTGAATCTAGAACATCATGGACCCAATAATTATTTGTGGAAAAAAGAGAGGGAGGAGAGAGGGAGGGAGAAAAGGGGGAAAAAGGAAAGAAAGAAATGAATCAAGTCAGACGGAATAAAAATAAATATAACGCCATGGGCAAAGGGTAGGAGAGAACTGTACTGACATTTTTGCACATTGGGGATATTGGGCAAAGACAAAAGAAAATTCTGCATAGATAACTATGATTTTGAAATCTAGGTCAAGATAAATGCTTAGAACATTTTCTATTTTGCCTATAAGATGATGGGCAATAAAACTGTCTTATAGAAACCTTGCTATTATGTGCTGACATCACTTCTTTTTCAGCACATGTTTTTATAAGTGAAGAGAATGCTATCAATGTAAGCACTATCAATATATTTCCATATATGTTTCACACACATACTGAATTAAAGGAGACTCAGTTTGTGTTGAAAAGAAGTTGCCAACAAAGTCTCAGGGATATGGAGAGTGATTATAATTGATGACAGTTTTAGCGTGGTAGTAATGACAACAAGGTAGGTTTTTACCATTTTCCACTCCTATCTTTATCACTAAGGTAGATCCAGGGTGTGCCATTTTCCCCTTATTAGTCTTTCTCGTAAGAATATGGCATCAGAATGTTAATGTCTGAAAGAATCCAAGAAAAAAAAAGTTTTGTAGCTTCAAGTCTCTGGTGTACAGTAGGGTTGCTATCTAAGAAAAAACTATTCAAGGGCTTCTTCAAAAATTTTAGTGAAAATTCTCTCACGTCTAAGATAAAAAAATACTTCTGGAACAGTGCTTTATTTATAAAAAGGACTAAATGATAAATATTAAAATATTACAATTTTTCAATATATACTCTTATTTCTTCTTTTGTTTTGCAAGGAAAGCTCTTTCATAGTAGTATAAGCCAGATAAATCTCACTTGCAATGTTATCACATGGCTCCAATTGTGTTAAACAAAAGAGGAGAGTGGTTGGATCATATTTATGACATGTCTAAATTAGACTAAAAATAAACTCTGATCAAGTCATCTTGTCTAGAAACCGTCTTGGACATTCAAATTAATTAAATGGAAGCAGAGATGAAGATGTAAGTTCTTTCTGTTCCCAGGGGTCCCTTTGTTTATCTGCCAGTGAAGTCTCTACAGTTTACTGGAGCAGCATTTTTAAAAATTCAATATCACATAGAGGCCTTTTAGGGCAATGCCAAGACCACTTGATTGAAAGCCACAAGACTTGGGTCTAACCAGCCCTGTCAGTCACTTCTTCTGTGGTTGTGGGAAAGTGAAATTAACTTCTCTGAGCCTCAGTAGCCTCATCTTCAGAATAGGCATAATGATTATGGCAATGGGAATATTAAAATGTTTTGTAAACTCTATTACATGGTTCTCAGAGGGTGGTTCCTGGGCCAGCAACATCAACAATCTTTGGAACTTGTAAGAAATGAAAATTCTTGGGCCCTACCCCAGATCTACTGAATCAGAAACACTGACATTGGGGCCAGCAATCCCTGGTTTAACAAGTGCCCTAGGTGATTCTAATGCAGGCTGGAGGTTGAGAAGCACGACTCTAAAGCATTGCCACTTACTAGATTAGGCAACGGGCTTAATGACCTAACTCAGTGCCGGTTTCCTCCCACATAAATGGAGGTTTTAATAGTGATTACCTCATAGATTTGATGGGAACATTAAATGAGTTAATACCTAAAACATGCTAAGAACAATTCTGGCAAGTGGTAAGCATAATGTTAATGTTAGCTATTACTCTATATGACACACATTGTTCTAGGCCTGGGAATACTAAGGTGAACAAGACAGACATGGTCTCTGATCTCATGGATGAGATGGACAATATGTGTATACAAATAAATAATGTAATTTTAAGAAGTGACAAAAAGTGCTATTATTTTGTGATAATGAAGATTGAAGGAGGGGTAGGGAGGCTCCCTTAGATAGGATGAGAAAGAAATTCTGTCTAAGGAGATGACGTTTGAGCTGAGATCTGAATGAAAAGAAGCCACTCACATGAAAATCTGAGGAAAGAACACTCCAGAAAGAGGCCACAGAAGTGCAGAGGCCATGAGGCATGAAAATGATGCCTTGTTTAATTTAAAGAAGAGAACAGGAGGCAGAGCGAAGATGGTGGAAGAGTCAGATGCACTAAGCCATCCCGCTGCAACAAGTAAAACCAAGTAAAATAGATACAGACATCAATTCTAGAACGCTGAACCTTAAATGAAGAGATAAAGTATTAGATTGGAAGTCACCGAGGAAAAGAAGAAATTAATAGAAAATGGGGAAGAAATAGAGGTATGGAGTGGAAGTTCCTGACCAAATGGCATGACTCAGCATTGCCATCTTGGAATAGAGCCAACAACCCTGCACACAGAAAGGCACCTCCACAGAATTCCCAATAAGAGACAGAGGTACAGCGCGGACATACCCAAAACTAAGTAAGACCATGTTTGCTGGCTGCAGCTCAAGGAGAAGTCCAGACTCTCTCACCCAGTAACCACAGGAGCAGGATCCTACAACACCAACCCCTGGGGTGAAAGAGGCTATAACCGCCCCATCACAGCAACCCCAATTGCCAGGAACCAGAGTGCCAACCCACCTTACTGCCCTCCTCCATCTAGCCCCCTCTGCCCCTGCCTTCACCCCTGTCCTACCTCTCTCCTCCACCCGCCGCTCGCAGCCCCAAGTTGACCCAGCCTGGACCACAGGCCCCTTCCCTGATGCACACCTTTCTTGACTTTAAACCACAAAATATCCCTTTGTTCTGTTCAAATAACTGCCTCTTGGCCTAAGTACACGTTCTCCATGAGCACAATTAAGTGTTCTGGAATTCCCATTCTACACAATGTTATTCACAATTTGTTATGATCCACACAGTGGAATGCCTTTGCACAGTCAATGAAACACAGGTAAACATCCTTCTGGTATTCTCTGCTTTCAGCCATGATCCATCTGACATCAGCAATGATATCCCTCATTCCACATCCTCTTCTGAATCCAGCTTGAATTTCTGCCAGTTCTCTGTTAATGTGCTACTACAACCACTTTTGAATGATCTTCAGCAAAATTTTACTTGCGTGTGATATTAATGATATTGTTCGATAATTTCCGCATTCTGTTGGATCACCTTTCTTTGGAATGGGCACATATAGGGATCTCTTCCAGTCAGTTGGCCAGGTAGCAGTCTTCCAAACTTCTTGGCATAGACAAGTGAGCAATTCCAGTGCTACATCCTTTTGTTGTGACTCCGTACTCCTTCCATCTTCTTTTGATGTTTTCCATGTCATTTAACATTTTCCCCATCGAATCCTTCCATGTTGAAACTCAAGGCTTGAATTTTAATTCAGTCCCTTCAGCTTGAGAAATGTCAACTATGAAGATGCCCCAAGTTATGCTACAGGAACAAACAATCCTCAAATCCCAGTGAAATGATCTTCTGCCATCCTATCTGCCTTCCATGTCCCACCTGTGATCCTGGCTCTTCAGGATTGGAAAACAGACAAAGAGATATCTTTTTCAGATGGCTATTGAAGTAAAAGAGCAAACAGAAGATTTCAAAGGGCTGCTCCAGAAGACAAAGTAAAGTATTATAATGCCATGTGCAAAGACTTGGAGTTAGAAAACCAAAAGGGAAGAACACACTCAGCATTACTCAAGCTGAAAGAACTGAAGGAAAAAATTCAAGCCTCAAGTTGCAATATTGAAGTATTCTATGGGCAAAATATTGAACGACACAGGAAGGATCAAAAAAGATGGAAGGAATACACAGTCACTGTACCAAAAAGAATTCATCAATGTTAAACCATTTCAGAAGGTAACATATGATCAAGAACTGATGTTACTAAAGGAAGACGTCTAAGCTATACTGAAGGCACTGGTGAAAAACAAGGCTCCAGGAATTAACGGAATACCAGTTGAGATGGTTCAACAAACAGATGCAATACTGGAAGTACTCACTCATCTGTGCCAAGAAGTTTGGAAGTCAGCTACTTGGCCAATCTAATGGACGAGATCCATATTCATGCTCATTCAAAAAAAGGTGATCCAACGGATTTTGGAAATTATCGAACAATACCATTAATATCACATGCAAATAAAACTTTGCTGAAGATAATTCAAAAACAGTTGCAGCAGTATGTTGACAGGAACTGCCAGAAATTCAAGCCGGATTCAGAAGAGTATGGGCTATGAGGCATATCATTGCTGAAGTCACATGGAGTTTGACTGAAAGTAGAGAATACCAGTAAGGTGCTTACCTGTGTTGTACTGACTATGCAAAGGCATTTGGCTGTGTGGATCATAACAAATTATGGCTAATATTGCCAAGAATGAGAATTCCAGATGACTTAATTGTGCTAATGCAGAACCTGTACATAGACCAAGAGGAAGTCGTTTAAACAGAACAAAGGGATACCGCATGGTTTAAAATCAGGAAAGGTGTAGTCAGGGTTTTATCTTTTCGCCATACTTATTCAATCTGTATGCTGAGCAATCAATCAATCCTAGAAACTGAACCATATGAAGAAGAACGTGGCATCAGGATTGGAGGACAATTCATTAACAACCTGAGAAATGGAGATAATACAATCTGCCTTGCTGAAAAGAGGATATGAAGCATTTACTGATGAAGATCAAAGACTACAGCCTTCATTATGAATTACACCGTAACATAAAGAAAACAAAAATCCTCACAACTGAACCAATAAGCAACATCATGATTAAAGGAGAAAACATTGATGTTGTCAAGAATTTTATTTTATTTGGATCCATAATCAACACCCATGGAAGCAACAGTCAAGAAATAAAATGACGAATTGCATTGGCCAAATCTGCTGCAAATGACCTCTAAGTGTGAAAAAGCAAAGATATCACCTTGAGGACTAATGTGCACCTGACCCAAGCCATGGTATTTTCAATCACCTCATATCCATGTGAAAGCTGGATAATGAATAAGGAAGACTGAAGAAAAATTGATACATTTTAATTATGGCGTTAGTAAAGAACATTGAAGATACCATGGACTGCCAGAAACAAGAAAAATCTATCTTGGAAGAAGTATAGCCAAAACGTTCCTTAGAAGCAAGGATGGTGAGACTTCGTCTCAGGTACTTTGAACATGTTATCAGGAGGGGCCAGTCCCTGAAGGACAACATCATGCTTGGTTAAGCAGAGGGTCAGTGAAAAAGAGGAAGACCCTCAAGGAGATGGATTGACACAGTGGCTGCAACAAAGGACTCAAACATAGAGAATGATTGTGAGGATTGTGCAAGACCGGGCAGCGTCTCCCTCTATTGTACATAGGGCCACTATGAGTTGGAACTGAATGGACAGCACCTGAAAAGGAACAACATTGTTAAATGCCCCAAGGGCAGGCCCTAGCACATCCCGATTATAATAAGACTGTATTATCGTTTTACTTAGTTGTCATCTTCAAAGGAACAGAGAGACACAACATGAAGTACTGAATTCTGGTGCTAGAATGGATGCCTTTAATAAATTAAAAATAGCAAAACTTTGCATTAATAGAGTTTCATAGCGTTTACAGAGAATTTTCATGTGCATTATGTATTTGATCCTCATAAGCATCTAAATCTATTACCCCCTTTAAAGATGAGGAAACTTTGACTCACATAATGGAGGAGACCTCCTAACCAAAGTCATCTACTAAGCCAAAACAATATTTAAACAAGACCCTTTAAAGTGGGAAATAAGAATAAAGGAGGGTCAGGCAAAGCAAGGGCAGGGCAGTAAGGAGGAAAAGACAGAGCAAATGTGAGTTTGCCAAAATACAGACATCAGCAGTTAGTTAGCTCCAGGGTTTTCCCAGCCATCAACCTGGTGGAAAACATTTTAAAATTTATCTTACTTACAGGGTTACTGCCATCCATCTAATTACTAGTACTTACTAAGGGGGAAGAAAAGATATTACAAATGAATGAGAACTCAAATGCCTATGTTGATGACAAGCCCTAATAAAACAAATCAAGTAATTTGGTCATTCCCTTGACCAACCGTAATTTTCACGTTTTTGTAGCAATTCAGTTGGGATTTTCCAGTGTAGACAAACATAAAATTTAAGTTCCCATACTACATTACTAATGCATGATTTACTCAAGTTGAATTTAAGGAGAAATTAAGAATTGTTGTTGTTGTTGTTGTTAGATGCGTCAGGTTGGCTCTGACTCATAACGACCCCAAGTGCCATAGAAGGAAACATTGCCCAGTCCTGCACTATCCTCACTGTTATTGCCATGTTTGAGCCCATTGGTGCAGACATTGTGTCAATCCATCTCATTGAAGGTCTTCCTCACCATCGTCAATTCTAAGGAGCATTCTGGCTGTACTTCTTTCAAGACAGATTTGTTCCTTATTCTGGCAGTCCATGGTATATTTGATATACTTTGCCAACACCGTGATGCAAAGGCATCAATTTTTCTTCGGTCTTCTACACATTATCCAGCTTTAACATGAATATGAGGAGATTGAAAATACCATAGCTTGGGTCAGGTGCACCTTAGTCCTCAAGGTGACATCTAAGCTTTTTAACGCTTTAAAAATGTATTTTGTAGATTTGCCCCAGTACAATATGACATTTGATTTCTTGACTGCTACTTCTATGGGCGTTGATGATGGATCCAAGTAAAATGAAATCCTTGACAACTTCAATATTTTTTCCGTTTATCATGATGTTGCTTATTGGTCCAGTCATGAGGGTTTTTGTTTTCTTTACATTGAATGTAATCCATACTGAAGGCTTTAGTCTTTAATCTTCGTTAGTAAGTGCTTCAAGCTCTCTTCACTTTCAGCAAGCAAGGATGTGTCATCTACATATCGTAGGTTGTTAACGAGTTCGCCTTCAATCTTGATGCTGGATTCTTCTTCATATAACCCACCTTCCTGGATTATTTGCTTTGCATACAGATTGAATAAGTACGGTGAAATAATACAATCCTGATACACAACTTTTCTGATTTTAATCCACACAGTATTCCCTTGCTCTGTTCGAATGACTGCCTCTTGGTCTATGTACAGGTTCTGCATGAGCACAATTAAGTGTTTTGGAATTACCATTCTTTGCAATGTTATTTATAATTTGTTATGATGCACACAGTAAAATGCCCTTGTATATTCAATAAAACACAGGTAAGCATCTTTCTGGTATTTTTGACTTTCAGCCAAAATCCATGTGATATCAGCAGTGATATCCCTCGTTGCCTGTCCTCTTCTGAATCTAGCTTGAATTTCTGGCAGTTTCCTGTCAATGTACTGCTGCAAGGGTTTATGAATCATCTTCAGCATAATTTTACTTGCATGTCATATTAATGATATTTTTCAATGATTTCTGCATTCTGTTGGACCACCTTTCTTTGAATGGGCATGAATATGGATCTCTTCCAGTTGGTAGGTCAGGTAGCTGTCTTCCAAACTTCTTGACATAGACAAGTGAGTGCTTCCAGCATTGCATCCCTTTGTTTTTTATTCCACCAAATCCTGGAGACTTGTTTTTCGCCAATGTCTTCGTGCAGCTTGGACTTCTTCCTTGAGTTCCATCAGTGCTTGATCATATGCTACCCCCTGGAATGGTTCAATATTGACCAATTCTTTTTGCTGCAGTGACTGTGTATTCCTTCCATTTTCTCTTGATAATTCCTACATTGTTCAATATTTTGCCCATAGAATTCTTCAGTATTGCAACTCAAGTCTTGAATTTTCTCTTCAGTTCTTTCAGTTTAAGAAATACTGAGTGTGTTCTTCTCTTTTGGTTTTCTAATTCCAGGTCTTTGCACATGTCATTATGCTTTATTTTGTCTTCTCGAGCTGCCCTTTGAAATCTTCTGTTTAGCTTTTACATCATCATTTCTTCCATTAGCTTTAGCTACTCATTCAAGAGCCAGTTTCAGAGTCTCTTCTGACATCCACTTTGATATTTTCTTTCTTGTCTTTTTAACGACCTCTTGCTTTCTTCATGTATGATGTTCTTGATGTCATACCACAGCTTGTCTAGTCTTTGGTCATCTGTGTAAAATGCGTCAAATCTTTTCTTGAGATGGTCTCTTAGGTGGGCTATACTCAAAGTCGTACTTTGGCTCTCGTGAACTTGTTTCAAGTTTCTTCAGCTGAAACTCGAACTTGCATAAATTGATGGTCTGTTCCACAGTCAGCCTCTGGCCTTGTTCTGAATGATGATATGGAGTTTCTCCATGGTGTCTTTCCACCACGTGTCTGTCAGTTTGTAGTATTGTGGTGGCTTGCGTGTTGCTGTAATACTGGAAGCTTTATCACCAGTATTTCAAATACTAGCAGTGTCACACATGGTGGACAGGTTTCAGCTGAGCTTCCAGACTAAGACAAACTAGGAAGAAGAACCTGGAAGTCAAATTCTGAAAAAATTGGTCAGTGTATACCTTATGAATAGCAGTGGAACATTGTCTGATATAGTGCCGGAAGATGAGCCTATCAGGTTGGAAGGCACTCAAAATAATACTGGGGAAGAGCTGCCTCCTCAAAGTAGAACTGACCTTAATTACATGGATGGAGTCAAGCTTTCAGGACTTTCATTTGCTGATGCGGTATGACTTAAAATGAGAAGAAATAGCTGCAAACTTCTATTAATAATCAGACTATGGAATGTACCGAGTATGAATCTAGGAAAATTGGAAGTCTTTAAAAATGAAAGGAAATGCATAAAGATCCATATTCTAGGAATTAGTGAGCTGAAATGGACTGGTACTGGCCATTTTGAATCAGACACTCATATGGTCTACTATGACGGGAATGACAAATTGAAAGGAGTGGCATTGCATTCGTCGTCAAAAGTGCATTTCAAGATCTATCCTGAAGCACAACATTGTGATAGGATAATATGCATATGCCTACAAGGAAGACGAGATAATACGATTATTATGCAAATTTTCACACCAACCATTAAGGCCAAAGATGAAGAAATTGAAGATTTTTACCAACTTCTGCAATGTGAAATTTATCAAACATGTAATCAAGATGCATTGATAATTACTGGTGATTGGAATTCGAAAATTGGAAGCAAAGAAGGATTGGTAGTTGGAAAATATGGCCGTGGTGATACAAACATGCTAGAGATTTCATGATAGAATTTTGCAAGACAACAACTTCTTCATTACAAATACCCTTTTTTAGCAACATAAATGGTGAATATACACATGGACCTCGCCAGATGGAATACACAGGAATCAAACCAACTGCATTTGTGGGAAGAGAAGATGGAAAAGCTCAATATCTTCAGTCAGAACAAGGCCAGGGGCTGACTACAGAACAGACTATTGATTGTTCATATGCAATTTGAAATTGAAGAAAAAACATGTCCATGAGTGCCAAAGGACGACCTTGAGTATATCCCACCGGAATTTAGAGATCATCTCAAGAAAAGATTTGACATCTCAAACACTGACTGAAGACCAGACAAGTTGTGGAATGACATTAAGGACATCATAGATGAAGAAAGCAAGAGGTCATTAAAAAGTCAGGAAAAAAAGAAAATACCAAAATGGATGTCAGAAGAGACTCTGAAACTTGCTCTTGAATGAGTAGCTAAAGCTAATGGAAGAAATGATGATGTAAAAGCTAAACAGAAGATTTCAAAGGGCAGCTCGAGAAGACAAAATAAAGTATAATGACATGTGCAAAGACCTGGAGTTAGAAAACCAAAAAGGAAGAACATGCTTGGCATTTCTCAAGCTAAAAGAACTGAAGAAAAAATTCAAGCCTCAAGTTGCAATATTGAAGGATTCTATGTACAAAATACTAAATGATACAGGAAACATCACAAGAAGATGGAAGGAATACCCACAGTCACTGTACCAAAAAGAATTGGTTGACGTTCAACCAATATATATATGCTGAAGAACCGACAGTACTGAAGGAAGACTTCGGTCGAAGCTGCACTGAAGGCATTGTCGAAAAACAAGGCGCCAAGAATTGACGGAATACCAACTAAGATGTTTCAACAAACGAATGCAGCGCTGGAAGTGCTCACTTGTCTATGCCAAGAAATTTGGAAGATAGCTACCTGGCCAACCGACTAGAAGAGATCTATATTTGTGCCCATTCCAAAGAAAGGTGATTGAACAGAATGCAGAAATTATCAAAAAATATCATTAACATCACATGCAAGTAAAATTTTGCTGAAACTTGTCCACTATGGGTCACCCTGATGGTATTTGAAATACCGGTGGCAAAGCTTCCAGCATCACAGCACCATGCTAGCCACCACAGTATGACAAACTGACAGACAAGTGGTCTGTCTGTTTTAGATTGAAGAACCAAATTTCCACTTACTAAATGTAAAAGCATGGTAACCGTGAAAGCAAACAAGCAACAATAAAAATAAAAAAAAAATTCATTAAGGACAAGCAAGAAATTGTGTAGCAAAGAGACAACAGAAGTACACATGGCCATTCATTTTTTTTTATCCATTTATTAATTCTTTTATTGTTTCAACAAATGTTTATTGTCTATTTACTGAGGGTCAGGAACTGTACTAGAGAGAATAATAAATGAGATATGGCCATTGCTACTGAAGAGCTCTCATCTAGAGAGAGATACACCATTAAGTGAGTAAATGATTAGAAAACACAGAATTGCTATAACAGCATCATATACGAAGTTCTATGACTGTAAAAGTTAACTCCATCTGAGGATATGAAAAGGCTTCTTGAAGACAAGAACATGTTTGCTGAATTTGAAAGTTTGCAAAAGTGAACATTTTGAGTGAAAGTGCTCGATAGATGTTTACAGTCATGGGCAGGAGAAAGGTAGAGTAGGAGCTTGTTTTTTCCTTTTAGTAGAAGAAATGTGCACTGTAAGAAGTTTGCTATAGACTTTCTGAGATAAGACCCAAAACGAGCAAGGAGAACAATATGGAGACATTACAGGCAACATGAGTTGATTAGGGCACAGAAATGTTCAGCATCAGGATTCATCCAAATGTCAATCTGATCTTGAGGAAGGAAGGTGTCAACATAACAAATCTAAAAAACCCAGAACCAAACCCATTGCCATCAAATCGATTCTGATTCATAGAGACCCTATAGGACAGAGTAGAACTGCCCCATAGGGTTTCCAAGGCTGTAAATCTTTATGGAAGCAGACTGCCACATCTTTCTTCCATGGAGCAGCTGGTGGGTTCGAACCTCTGACCTCTTGGTTAGCATCTGAGCACTTAACCACTGCAAAACTAGGGCTCCTTATTACACATCTACAAAAGTAAAAAAGTACAGAGCAATTTCCTTGAGTCATGGATTTGAGGATCCCAAAGCTAATAATTTAGTGTCTTAGAGTTTGTTATAAACTTAAGCTAAAATGCATTCCTCCATAAAATATTAAGGAGTTTTTGAGATGACACCAAGTTTCAAGGAATGAAGAATTTTAGGGAGTCTAGGAGCTATGGTGGTTCAGTGGTTAAGCACTCAGCTACTAACCCAAAGGTCTGCAGTTTGAACCCTCCAGCCACTCTGAAAGAGAAAGATGTGACAAAGGCAAGAGTCCCAGGTCTGCCCATAGTCAGGCTCAGGTGAAAGAGGCAGCCAGGTAGGCCTACACCTACCTACAATACGGAGTATAAGTCCAGCTTGATCCAGGATGGGAACCCAATGGAGAACTCGGTGAAGCAGCTGATCTGTCCCATCTGCCTGGAGATGTTTACCAAGCTGGTGGTCATCTTGCCATGTCAGAACAACCTCTGCCGGAAGTGTGCCAATGACATCTTCCAGGCTGCAAATCCCTACTGGACCAACTGGGGTGGCTCGATGTCCATGTCTGGTGGCCATTTCTACTGCCCCTCCTGCCGCCACGAGGTGATCATGGACCGGCTTGGAGTGTACGGCCTGCAGAGGAACCTGCTGGTGAAGAATATCATCGACATCTACAAGCAGGAGTGCTCCATTCAGCCCCTACAGAAGGGCAGCCATCCCATGTGCAAGGAGCATGCTTTCATAAAGATTACAGACTAGGAAACCCTATGGGGCTGTTCTAGTTTGTTCTTGTCATGGATTGAACTGTGTCCCCCAAAAGTGTGTGTCTACTTGGCTAGTCCATGATTTCCAGTATTGTGTGATTGTTCACTATTTTGTCATCTGATGTGACTTTCCTACGTGTTGTAAATCCTCTATGATGTTAATGAGGTGGGATTAGAGGCAGTTATGTTAATGAGGCAAGACTAAATCTACAAGATTAGATTGTGTCTTAAGTTAATCTCTTTTGAGATATGAAAGAGAGAATTGAGCAGAGAGACAGGGGGACCTAATACCACCAGGAAACAAGAGCCAGGACACCAGCACATCCATTGGACCCAGGGTCCCTGCACTAAGAAGCTCCTAGAGCAGGGGAAGATTGATGACACAGACCTTCCTCCAGAGCTGACTGTGAGAGAAAGCCTTCCCCTGGAGATGGCACCCTGAATTCAGACTTGTAGCCTACTGGACTGTGAGAGAATAAATTTCTCTTTGTTAAAGTCATCCACTTGTTATATTCCTGTTATAGCAGCACTAGATAACTAAGACAGTCCTATAGAGTCTACTCTGTCCTATAGGATCTGACCATGAGTCACAAGCAACTTGACAGAAACAGGTTAGTGAACATTGGAGGAAAACACCAGTGAAATCTTCACTTTCCTATATTCGGCCCTCCACTTTTTCTCCACTAATATATATCCTTTTAAAAAAATCAGTTGATTCTTTCATTTAAAAATAGCACAACTGGGAAGGTGGAGCCAACATGACCCTCTAGACAGACACATCATTCTGTCCCTCTGAAGCAAAGACCTGAAAAACTAAGTAAAACAGATACAAGAGTCAATACTGGAACGCTAAGCATCAAATGAAGCTATAAAAAAATAGATCAAACACCAAATAGAAGAAACTGCAGGAAAACAGAATGAGGAGAGATACAGACTGGAGGTAACCTGCCATCCACCCGGGCACAGCGTCGCCATCTTGGAGCACAGCCATTAACCACCCTGGACACAGAGTATGGGAAGACAACTTCACAGAGCTCCCAACAGGAGATTGAGCACCCAGTAACCAGAGAAACATACTTTTCCACCCCTCACCCTTCTGCCCTGTATACCGCCTCCATCCCTCCCAACAGGCCATGCCAAGCCACCTTGGCTAGAAACCTACAAGTCCACCGCCAACCTGGGTCTTCCCCACCCATACCTGTTGGCTCCTGCCACACCATTTTTTTTCTCCTCTTCTTTCTCCCTCCCATCTAGCTCATACCTCACCTCTACCCAGTCTCTCTGGGCCATGCCATGCCGCCTTGGCTAGACAAAGCTAGAGAGACACTGGCCTATCACCAGCCTGGGTCCACCTTGCCCTACCCACTGGCCCCTGACATGTCATTTTTTTTCTTTTTATTTTTTGCCCCTTCTTCCTTTTCTTTCTCCCTCCCACCTAGCCCTGTATGCCACCTCTACCCCTTCCACCAGGCCACACAGCACCACCACAGATAGAGCGCTACCAGCTTATCACCAGCTGGGATCTCCCCTACCCCCACCTGCCAGCTCTCACCATGCCACATTTTTCCCCTTTCCTCCTTTTCTTTCTCCCTTCCACCTAGCCCTGTCTGCTACCTCCTCCACTTCCTGCCAGCACCCAGGTCCACCCTGCCCCCACATACCAACTACCTTCTTTTTTTTTCTTTTTGTCTCTTTTCTTTGTTCCCCCCAGCTAGCCCCATACCCTATTCCCCACTTCCAGGCAGCCATTGCCATGCTGCTGTGACTACAGCATCCCCAGGTCAGGCCACCACTGCATCAGGCCCACACTGCCTCTCACCTCTTGCCCACTTGACCAACTGCTGAATGGAGGGAAACAAGCCTGTACTGCTCCCCATCTAACACCCCTACCTATTTGGCAAGAGGCTATGAACACCTGCACACCACTGGACCACATCAGGAGGCAGACAGCACCCACCCAGTCCACCCTCAGCCACCTCACCAAACCAGTGTACAGCAAAGCAGGCTTACCCTAACTGCTGTTTCTCTGTGCATCTGCACAAGGTGGTGAGAATTATCGTGCCCAAGGACGAGCAAGTAGCAAAGCATGCCTGGCCCACCCACCCTGACATTTCAAAATAAAACAAGGAAGCAGGATGAAACAAATTAACATACAATCAATCAATAAAGGAAATAATACTTTAATGTCTCAAAGGCAGCAGAAAAACATATAAAAAATCAAAATGTATAAAAAAGCAGGACAAGATGACTCCAGCAAGTGACCAAAATAAAGACTCAGATGACCTTCCAGTAGAAGAAAAGGCAGTGGAGCTACCTGATATGGAATTCAAAAGAATAATATTTAGGTCTCTCCAAGAGATTAGGAAAGAGAACAAGAAAAACACAGATAAAATCTAGGAAAAACTGGACAAAATCACGGAAAACACAGACAAAACCAACAAAAACATAGCCAAAATCAAGCAAAACACAGGAAAAGCAATAGAAGAATTCAAAAAATAATACAAGAATAAAACATCAAAATAAATGAACAATTAGAAATAAAACAAAAACAGCAGCTAAAAATCCAAAAGATAAACAAAATTTCAGAAATAGAAAACTCAATAGGAAGTTTTAGGATAAATTTGAAACAATGGATGACAGAATCAGTGAGATGGAAGACAAATCCATGGGTGCCACTTGAAGGAAAAACCAGAGAAAAGAATGAAGAAAACCTGAGGATTATGTGGGACACAATCAAGAGGAAAAATATGCATGTGATCGGGGTTCCAGAACAGGGGGAGAAAATGGAAATACAGAGATGATTGTTGAAGACTTGCTGGCAGAAAACTTCCCATACATCATGAAAGACTAAAAGCTGACCATCCAAGAAGCTCAGTGAACCTCATATAGGATAGACACAAAAAGAAAGTCACCAAGACATATCATAATCACACTTGCCAAAACCAAAAAAAAGAATCCTGTGAGCAGCTCAAGAAAAACAAAGTCATTTACCAAAGGGAAATGATAAGAATAAGCTCTGCTTACTTAGCAGAAGCTATGCAGGCAAGAAGGCAATAGGATGACATACATAAAACCTTGAAAGAAAAACCTGCCTGCTAACCAAGAATAATATCTCCTGCAAAACTCTCTCAAATACGATGATGAAATTAGGACATTTCCAGATAATCAAAAAAGAAAGGAATTTGTAAAAACCAAACCAAACTTAAAAGAAATATTAAAGGGAGGCCTTCAGTTAGAGAAAAAACAACATCAAACAACAACCAGAGTCTAGGACACAGGTCAGCATCAGCCAGATAACAATCTAAGTAAAAGACTCTCAATAATAAAACAAAGCTAAAAGATTTAAAACAAGGAAACACAGATGTCAATGTGAAAACGACAACAATGTCAAAACAATAAAAGGGGGAATAACGGTGTAGGATAGAAGTTTCAAATGGAGAGGAAATCAAGGGGATATCAAGTAATAAAAGACTAGTTCAAACGCAGGAAGATACAAAGACCTGGAGATAGAAAACCAAAAGGGAAGAACACACTCAGCATTTCTCAAGCTGAAAGAACTGAAGAAAAAAATTCAAGCCTCGAATTGCAATATTGAAAGATTCTACAGTGAAAATCTTAAATGATGCAGGAAGCATCAAAAGGAAATGGAAGAAATACACAGAGTCACTATACCAAAAAGAATTGGTCGACAGTCAACCATTGCAGGAAGTAGCATATGATCAGGAACTGATGGTACTGAAGGAAGAAGTCCAAGCTCCACTGAAAGCATTGGCAAAAAACAAAGCTCCAGGAACTGACAGAATACCAATTGAGATGTTTCAACACACAGATGCAGTGCTGAGAGTGCTCACTCGTCTATGCCAAGAAAATTGGAAGACAGCTGCCTGGCCAACAGACTGGAAGAGATCCATATTTATGCCTATTCCCAAGAAAGGTGATCCAACCAAATTCGGAAATTATTGAACAATATCATTAATATCATACACAAGTAAAATTTTGCTGAAGATCATTCAAAAGCGGCTGCAGCAGTATATCAACAAGGAAATGCCAGAAACTCAAGCTGGATTCAGAAGAGGATGTGAAACTAGGAAGGTCATATGGATTTTGGCTGAAAGCAGAGAATACCAGAAAGATGTTTACCTGTGTTTTATTGACTATGCAAAGGCATTCGACTGTGTGGATCATAACAAATTATGGGCAAATAATGGGAATTCCAGAAAACTGTGCTCATCAGGAACCTGTACACAGATGAAGAGGCAGTCATTCAAATGGAACAAGGGGATATTGTGTGATTTAAAGTCAGAAAGGTGTGTGACAGGGTTGTATCCTTTCACCATACTTATTCAATCTGTACGCTGAACAAATAATCTGAGAAGCTGGACTGTATGAAGAAGAAAGGGGCATCAGGATTGGAGGAGCACTCGTTAACAACCTGAGTTATACAGATGACATGACCTTGCTTGCTGAAAGTGAAGAGGACTTGAAGCACTTACTGATGAAGATCAAAGACCACAGCCTTCAGTATGGATTACACTTCAACATAAAGAAAACAAAAATCCTCACACCTGGACCAATAAGCAACATCACGATAAACAGAGAGAAGATTGAATTTGTCCAGGATTTTATTTTACTTGGCTCCACAATCAACACACATGGAAGCAGCAGTCCAGAAATCAAATGATGCATTGCATTGGGCACATCTGCTACAAAAGACCTCTGTAAAGTGTTAAATAGCAAAGATGTCACCTTGAAGATTAAGTTGCACTTCACCCAAGCCATGGTGTTTTCAATCGCCTCATTATGCATGTGAAAGTCAAATGATGAATAAGGAAGACTGAAGTAGAATTGATGCCTTTGAATTGTGGTGTTGGCAAAGAATATTGATTACACCAGGGACTGCCAAAAGAATGAACAAACCTGTCTTGGAAGAAGTACAACCAGAATGCTCCTTAGAAGCAAGGATGGAGAGACTATGTCTCACATACTTTGGTTATGTTATCAGGAGGGATCAGTCCATGGAGAAGGACATCATGATTCATAAATTAGAGGGTCAGCAAAAAAGACGAAGACTGTCAATGAGATTGACCGACACAGTGACTGCAACAGTGGGCTCAAGTATAACAATGATTGTGAGGATGGCACAGGACGGGGCAGTGTTTTGTTCTGTTGTACATAGGATTGCTATGAGTTGGAACTGACTCAACAGCACCTAAAACAACAAAGAAAGTTAACAAACCTACTTAACAGAATAAAAAAGAAGAAAAACATAAAGTTTCAGTAAACACAAAATCTATAGTAATGAAAGGAAAGAAAAGAAAATCCACAAAAAAGCAGAATTCAGTACATGAGAGTAAGAGGAGCAAAGAAAACATCAGCACCAGAAAAAAAGCACAACAATATGACAGCAATAAACTCATATCTATTGATAGTCACAAATGAATGTAAATGGCTTAAATGCACCTGTAAAGAGGCAGAGTGGCAGAGTGGATAAAAAAAGTACGACCCATCAATATACTGTCTACAAGAAGCACACCTTAGACACAAAGACATTAATATATTAAAATCAAAGGAAGGAAAAAAATATATCAAAATCGAGCAAATAGTAACCAAAAGAGGGGAGAAGTGGCGATACTAATCTGAGATAAAATAGACTTTAAGGCAAAATCAAGCATAAAAGACGAAGAAGGACATTATATAACGATTAAAGGAACAAATCATCAAGAAGACATAACTTTAATAAATAAATACGCACCCAACAGCAGGGATCCAAAACATGAAACAAACTCTAACAGCACTGAAAAGAGAAATAGACTGCTCCACAATAATAGTAGGAAACTTTAACACACCACTCTCGGTAAAGGACAGAACATCTAGAAAGAAATTCAACCAAGATACAGAAGAACTAAGGGCTAAAATCTACAACTTGACCTCACAGACATATAGAACACTCCACCTAATAGCAACAAGTATACATTATTTTCCAACAACATGGAACATTCTCCAGAATAGACCACATTTTGAGTCACAAAGCAACCCTCAATAAAATCTAAAACATTGAAATAATACAAAGCTTTCTCTATGATCACACCATAAAAGTAGAACTCAATAACAGGAAGAGCAAGGAAAGAAAATCAAATACATGGAAATTGAATAACATCTTGCTTAAAAACAACAGGGTAATAGAAGAAATCAAAGAGGGAATCAAAAAATTCCAAGAATTAAATGAGAATGAAAACACATCATACCAAAACCTTTGGGACACAGCAAAGGCAGTGCTCAGAGGTGAATTTACAGCAATAAAGACACGCATCAAAAAAGAAGAATGGGCCAAAATCAAAATGTTAGCCCTACAACTTGAACAAATAGAAAGAGAACAGCAAAAGAAGCCCATAGCCACCAGAAGAATGGAAATAATAAAGATTAGAGCAGAAATAACTGACACAGAGAATAGAAAAACAATAGAAAGAATCAACAATTCAAAAGTTGGTTTTTTGAAAAGATCAACAAAATCAACAAACCATTGGCCAAACTGACAAAACAAAAACAGAAGAGCACACAAATAACCCAAATAATAAATGAGATGGAGGACATTACAACAGACCCAACTGAAATAAAAAGGATCATAATAGAATACTCTGAAAAATTGTACTTCCAACAAATTTGAGAACCTAGCAGAAATTGACAAATTTCTAGAAACACTACCTATGTAAACTAACACAAGCTAAGATAGAAAATTTGAACAGACTCATAACAAGAGATTGAAGAGGTAATAAAAAAAAACTCCCAACAACAACAACAACAAAAGCCCTGGCCCAAACAGCTTCACTGGAGAATTCTATCAAACATTCACACCAGAAGTACTCAAACTATTTCAGAACATAGAAAAGGAAGGAATACTCCTGAATTCATTCTATGAAACCAGCATAACCCTGACACCAAAACCAGGCAAAGATACTACAAAAAAAGAAAATTACAGACCAATATCTCTGCATGAATATAGATGCAAAAATTATAAACAAAATTCTAGCCAATAAAATTCAGCTTCATATCAAAAAATAATACACCACGACCAAGTGGGATTCCTACCAGTTATGCAAAGATGGCTCAACATTAGAAAATCAATCAACCTAATCCACCATATAAATAGAACAAAAGAAAAGAATCACATGATCATCTCAATTGACACAGAAAAGGCATTTGATAAAGTCCAACACCCATTCCTGATAAAAACTCTCAATAAAATAGGAAAAAAGGGAAATTCCTCAACATAATAAAGGGCATCTATATGAGTCAGAACCAATTCAACAGCAATGGGTTTGGTTTTGGTTTTAGTTATCCAAAACCAACAGCCAACATCATTCTCAATGCAGAGAGACTGAAAGCATTCCTCCTTAGAATGGGCACAAAACAAGGATGCCCTTTATCACCACTCCTATTTAACATTGTGCTGGAAGTCCTAGCTAAAGCAATAAGGTAGGAAAAAGAAATAAAGGGCATCCAAATTGGAAAGGAAGAAGTAAAACTATCCCTATTTGTAGATAATCATGATCCTATACATAAAGAATCGTAAAAATTCCAAAAGAAAATTACTAGAACTAATAGAAAGATTGAGCAGAATACCAGGATACTAGATCAACATACAAAAATCAGTTGGATTCCTGTACATAAACAACAGGGACTTCGAAAAAGAAATCAGGAAAACAATACCATTTATAACAGCCCCTAAAAAGATAAAATACTTAGGAATAAATCTAACCAGGGACGTAAAAGACCTACATAAAGAAAATTATAGAACACTACTGCAAGAAACCAAAAGAGACCTACATAAATGGACAAACATACCATGCTCATGGAAAGGAGACTCATCATTGTGAAAACATCAATCCTACCTGTCATGGATTGAATTGTGTCCCCCAAAAATATGTGTCAACTTGGTTAGGCCATGATTCCTGGTATTGTGTGGTTGTCCTCCATTTTGTGACTGATGTAATTTTCCTGTGTGTTGTAAATCCTAATCTCTGCCTGTAGTTAATGAGGCAAGATTAGTTTATGTTAAAGAAGATTAGGGTGGGATGTAACATTCTCACTCAAGTCACATCCCCGATGCAATGTAAAGGAGTTTCTGTGGGGTGTGGCCTGCATCACCTTTCATCTTACAGGAGATAAAAGGAAAGGGAGGCAAGCAGAGAGTCCAGGATCTCCTACCAGCAAGAAAGCAGCGCCAGGAGTAGAGCACATCCTTTAGACCCAGGGTCCCTGTGCCCCGAGAAGTTCCTAGATCAGGGGAAGATTGATGACAAGACCTTCCTCCAGAGCTGACAGAGAGAAGAAAGCCTTCCCCTGGAGCTGACACCCTGAATTCGGACTTCTAGCCTACTAGACAGTGAGAGAATAAATTTATCTTTGTTAAAGCCAGCCATTTGTGGTATTTCTGTTATAGCAGCAATAGATGACCAAGATGGCTTTAACCAAATTCTGTCTTAGTCATATAGTGTTGCTATAACAGAAATACCACAAGTGGACAAAGAGAAGCTTATTTTCTCACAGTCCAGTATGCTAGAAGTCCGAATTCAGGGCACCAGCTCCAGGGGAAGGCTTTCTCTCTCTGTCGGCTCTGGAGGAAGGTCTTTATGATGCATCAGTCTTCCCTTGGTCTGAGAGAATCTCAACGCAGGAACCTCAGGTTCAAAGGATGCATTCTGCTCCCAGCACTTCTTTCTTGCTGGTATGAGGTCCCGTTGTCTATCTGCTCACTTTTCTCTTTTATATCTCAAAAGAGATTGGTTTAAGACACTATCTAATCTTGTATATCTCATCAATATAACTGCCGAAAATCCATTTTATTACGTCATAGTGACAGGATTTACAACACGTAGGGAAATCACATCAGATGACAAAATGGTAGACAATCATACAATACTAGGAATCATGACCTAGCTAAGTTGACAGATATTTTTGGGGGATACAGTTCAATCCATGACACTACCCAAAGCAATCTACAGATGTAATGCAATCCTGATCTTAATACCAACGGAATTCTTTAACAAGATGGAAAAACGAATCACCAACTTTATATGAAAAGAAAACAGGCCCCAGATAAGCAAAGCATTATTGAAGAAAAAGTACAAAGTAGGAGGCCTCCCACTACCTGATCTCAGAACCCAATATACAGCCACAGTAGTCAAAACAGCCTGGTACTGGTACAATGACAGACACATAGACCAACAGAAACAGAATCAAGAACCCAGATGTAAATCCATCCACCTATGGCCAGCTGATCCTTGACAAAGGACCAAGGTCTGTTAAACAGAGAAAAGACAGTCTTTTTAACAAATTGTACTGGCAAAACTGGATGTCCATCTGTAAACAAATGAAACAGGACCCACACCTCACACCATACACAAAAACTAATTCAAAATGGATCAAAGACCTAAATATGAAAATGATAACAAATCATGGAATAAAAAATAGGAACACCACTAAGGGCCCTAATACATGGCATAAATACAGTACAAAACATAACTAACAATGCACAGATACCAGAAGATAAACCAGATAACTGGGAGCTCCTAAAAATTAAGCACTTATGCTCAGCAAAATATTTCACCCAAAGAATAAAAAGAAAATCTACAGACTGGGAAAAAGTTTTGGCTACGACATATCCAACAAGGGCCTAATCTCTAGAATCTATGGAATATTTCAACATCTCAACAACAAAAAGACAAATATCCCAATTAAAAAACGGGCAAAGGCTATGAACAGACACTTCATCAAAGAAGACATTCAGGCAGCTAACAGACACATGTGGAAATGCTTGCGAACATTAGCCATTAGAGAAATGCAAATCAAAACTACAGTGAGATACCATCTCCCCCCACCATTACTAGCAGTAATCAAAAAAACAGAAAATAACAAATGTTGGAGAGGTTGCGAGGAGATTGGAACACTTATGCACTGCTGGTGGGAATGTAAAATTGTACAACTATTTTGGAAAACAAAATGGTGACTCTTTAAAAAATTAGAAATAGAAATACCATACAATCCCGCATTCCCACTCCTAGGAATATATCCTAGAGAAATAAGAACCATCACACGTATAGCCATATGCACACCCATATTCATTGCAGCATTACTCACAAAAGCAAAAGATGAAAACAACCATCAACAGATGAACGAATAAACACACACACAATGGAATACTACACCACGCTAAAGAACAATGATGAATCTGCTAAACATCTCACAAACATGGATGAATCTGGAGGACAATATGCTGAGTGAAATAAGTCAATCAATAAGACAAATACTGCATGAGACCACTACTATAAAAACCCAAGAAAACGTTTACACACAGAAAAAAACAATATTTGATAGTTATGAGGAAGGGGAAGGTTGGGGGTGGAAATCATTATCTAGATAGTAGAAAAGTGTTAAGCTTCATGAAGGGAAAGGCAGAACACGATACAGGGGATGTCACAGAAGCTTCCTAGACACATCCAAACACGTCGAGGGACTGAGTTACTGGGGCTTAAGGCTGGTGACCATGGTCTCAGGGGACATCTATGTCATTTCATAAAGAAAATGTTCTACATCCTACTTTGATGAGTAGCGTCTGGGGTCTTAAAAGCCTGCAAGGGGCCATCTAAGATACATCTATTGGTCCCATCATATTCAGAGCAAAGGAGAATGAAGAAAACCAAAGACATAAGGAAATTATTAGTCCGAAGGACTAAGGGACCACACAAACCACAGCCTCCACCAGCCTAAGCCCAGAACTAGGTGGTGCCCGGCTACTACCACCAGCCATTCTGGCAGGGATAACAGTATAGGATCCAAGACAGAGCAGGAGTAAAATGTAGAACAAAATTCAAATTCACAAAAAAAGACCTGACTGCTGACTGATTGGTCTGACAGTGACTGGAGAAACCTCTGAGACTATGGCCTCCGAACACTCTGTAATTCAGAACTGAAGCCATTCCTGAAGTTCACCTTTCAGCCAAAGATTAGACAGACCTATAAAACAAACAATAACACCTGTGAGGAACATGCTTCTTAGTTCAACCAAGTTTTTCGAGACCAAATGAGCAACATCTGCCAAAAAGCAAAGAGGAGAAGGCAGGAAGGGACAGGAAAACTGGATGAATGCACACTGAGAACCCAGGGTGTAAAGGGAAAGAGGGAGGGTGCTGAGACATTTTGGGGATTGCAACTAATGTCACAAAACAATTTGTATATAAAATTTTTGAATGCAAAACTAATTTGCACTGTAAACTTTCACCTAAAACACAATTTAAAAAAATAGCACAACTAATTTTTTATTCAACTATATCACTGACAAGAATATTATTTAATAAATCCCTACTGTTATGGATTGAATTTTTGTACCCCAAAAATATGTGTTGTAAATCCTAACCCTTATACACATGGATAATCCCATCTGAGGAAAAGATGTTTGCTATGTTAATGAGACTATATCAGTGTAGGGTATGTCTTAAACCAATCACCTTTGAGATATAAAAAGAGCAGATTAGGCACAGAGAGGAAGCACAAAAGAAGGGCAAGATACATACTGCATGAAGATTGCCAAGGAACTGAGGAGCAGAAGATGAAAAAAGACAAGTACCTTCCCTCAGAACTGACAGAGAGAGAAAGCCTTCCCCGAGAGCCGGCACTCTGAATTTGGACTTCTAGCCTCCTAAACTATGAGAAAATAAATTTCTATTATAGCAGCACTAAGAAACTAAGACATCTACTAAACTGAACTAGTTGCCATTGAGTCGATTCTGACTCATGGTGATGTATGTGTGTCAGAGTAGAACTGTGCTTGATAGGGTTTTCAGTGACTGATTTTTTGGAAGCAGATCACCAGGCCTTTCTTCCAAGGTGCCTCTGGGTGGACTTGAACTTCCAACCTTTTGGTTAGCAGCCAAGCACGTAACCTTTTGCACCACCTAGGGACTTCACTAAGTCCCTAAATGCTCCAAAGTTGACCTCGTAAAATGCTGGAATCCGAGCATAGGTGACACTAAATTTGTGGCAGATATAAAATGTATCTGGCATGCTAAGATGGAGGAAAGAGATGTTTTCCAGTATGCGGTGGAAAGTGACAGAAAGGCATTTTATTTCTGAGATTTAAAAACAGAATGACTTTAATGTATTTAATGTTTTAATGATTTTAGATGTTCAAAGTACACCCACTCCTCACTTATCAACGTGGTTAGGTTTCAGATCAGGTCGTTATCCAAAAATCAGTGTTATGTGAAAATGGAGGATGACTACATCAGATCACAAAATGGAGGATGACTATATCATTACATAACTGCCAGATTACATCATTACATAACTGCCATTCCACTGAGAATTATGGACCATTCAAGTTGACACACAACGTTAACCATCATAGCCAGCATTACTCTCGCTTCACACCTCAACATTCATTACTGCCAGACATATGTCATTAATGAGCAAAATAGTCGGATAGATTTTTTTCCTATTGTTGCAAATGTGAAATGTCAGATAATGACATAGTTGATAAGTAAAGAGTAAGTGTAACCAGACAGATGCGAAAAAAGAAAAATCTCTTGAAAGAAAAAGTTGGATAATCAGTGATATGACTTGAACCTAAAAAATATTAGGTAGTTCCAAAACTGAAGAACAAGCCCTGAATAATCAGAAATAGCCAAGGCCATGTTGGTGATTGTGCTATCACAAAGGCTAGTTCTTTATATGGTTATATTTTAGTACTTTGGAAATGAATCAAAAGCAGAGGTCATAGTTAAAAGATCAGAGGTGAAGTAACAAAAAAACTTTAATGAATTTTTATTTTAATCACTTAATACACAAGTTTAAGTCTGACTTTCTTTAAACAAAGGGCTATTATTTGAAGAATACTAAAAGACATTGACAAAGAGACGATTACTTGAAGTTTAAGTTCTAAACCCTTTTAAGGGTTTAAAGTATTGTGAGGATACCCTTTAAAACACACCACCACTGCTGGGGACTCAGAAAAAGGGAAATAAGGATGAACCCTATTTTTAATGTCTTTGAAAAGGAGATTCTGCCTTTAGAAGAGTTCTCCAGAGTTCACAGGTTGGAAAATCGGCTTATTATAACTGATTTTGCATCTGGCGATTTTAATAATCCTTAGGATGCCATGATGAACCAGATGAACCCTTATGGGCACTTCCAGACCTGCAAGTCTATGATGTCCTTTCCAAAGTAAATCCTTGATGTACCATAAAGATCAGTTTAAAGTATCTGAGAACAGCTGAAATCTATACCCTTTTCTCAATATCATTTGAAATATTCTTGCCTAAAATAAGTTTCTACCGTAGGCTTTATAAATGTGATGATAATCTGTGCAATTGAATTCTGAGAGATAAATTATATTAATCAATCTATTATCTAAAATATTTATTAGGTAATCTCTTAATGTTCCAAACTTGGATAATGGATAAAGGTTTGTTTTCATTTGGATATTTTGACAATATCACTGATCTAGAAACATCTCTTTGGATCATTTAAAATCCCTTGCTTTCTTAAACGTAATATTAAAATGTTTTTAATCTACCACAAAAGTTCTCAGTTCAATTCATTTGAAGACATAGTCAGAGCTGCATTTCAATTAGATGTTCAGTAGCTATACTTTCTTAAATAGGTATATATAACTTGTATTTTCACATATACTCCCATCAAAACCAAACATTCACACAAGACTGAATGAGGACAAGGAAGTGTTTTATTTTAATAAGCATAATGTAATCTCTTGGAAGAATTTTTATTTAACTTTATTATTGTCACTTAGTTTACAGCAACTCCTAAGGAGTTCTTACACCATAGACAGATAAGGCCTTCAATGTGATAGTATATTAACTGTAATTGAAATCTATAGCTAGATAAGTAAGTGGATAAAACATTTTTCATACATACACATTTTTATGGAAGATAAGCTATCTGGGATATGCTTTAAAATCATACAGTAAAAATGAATCTGTCATTAAACTCATTAACATTCAACAGATCCTATTATTCCTAGCTTAACATTAACAACTGTACATAAAAAAAAATAATTCCTGGCATTCTGGATAAAAAGATGATTTAAAAAAAATCCAAGTCCTAACAATTTAAATGTAAATACTAAATATTATAAAGAAATGCTTAGTAAATTCTTAAAGTTCTTTGAATAAAAAATAAAAGTTTCTAATGGGTGTTGTGGCCAAAACTGATATGAAGTTAATTTATTTCAAGTCTCTAAGATTGCTGATTTTTCACACAGCACACAGCAAATCCCAAGTCACAATATGAGCAAACAGAAGTTAACCGTGTTCAAAACTAAACTTCTAATGCTCCACCTCCTCAAACAGCTCCTCCCAGTTCCCAGCACCCTCAACTCAGCAAATGGGAGCTACAACCTTCCAGTTGTTTAAGGTAAGTCTTAGAGTCCACCTCAACTCCTCTTTTTCTCACTTCACCCACCTAATCCATTAGCAAAATGGGTCAGCTCTCTTTCCAGAATATATTAGATCTCTGAGCACTTCTCACCACCTCCATTGCTACCAGTTTGCTTCAAGCCATCATCACCTTATTGTAATAGCAGGAGTAATCTTTCTAAAATGTAAATCAGATGATGTCCACCCTTGCTCAAAACCATCCAAATATATCCAGTACACTAAGAATAAGATTCAAAATCCTGATCTTCCAGTTCTGACAAGATGAAGTAAGCACATTCTGTCCTTATCCTCCCACTATCATTCAACAAACTAACAAAAATACCCTGAATAAAATTTATAAAACAGCTGAAGGAAGAGAAACTAGAGAAAAGAAAGCAGACAGCCTAGGAACCTCAAGACTCAAAGAATGACCAGCAGTGGGTCTTAACAGAAAAACAAAACAAAACAAAACACCACAATCCTGGGTTTTGTTTTCTTTTTGCCCGCTATATATCCCTACCTGGGCTCTGGAGAGGAACACGATTTGAAAACACCAACAACCACAGACGAAAAAAAAGCCAAAACCAAAAAAGATCCTCTCTCTCTAGTCAAAGGACAAGGGAACAGGTGGCCCTCAGGACAGAAACCTGCCCTAACCATGCCTGCCCTACTCCAGGTGAACACCATGAGGAAAGCCACACCCTTGACCCTCTCACTAGGCCTTGCCCCTCCAAGACTGTGGGCAAAGCCCTGTCTTCTATCCCTGTCCTACACTAATAAGATGATGATTTTCCTCCACCCAACTAGAGAAAGGAGGTAGATAAAGGAATTTTTTATATCTGTATTTGAAATCCTATGCAGACCTCTGAGCAGCCGATGCAAGTAACTGACCAGAAACAACACAGCAAAAGCTTTGAAAACTGCACACTGTTTTGGAACACTGCCCAGAATTCAGACTGGTCTCTGGGAAGCACACAAGTGGGGCAGACCAGAATAGCACCGCAAAGGCTTTGAAAACTCAGTCGACATTTGAACCACAGCCCACAAAAGTGGGCTAGAATGTGCATTCTTAACATAAACAGGTTGACTCCCTGCTAAAATGGAGTTTTTAAAAAGGAAATAGAATCTCATAACTCAGTACCCATGGTGAGTAAGGCCAGAGAGGATCTGGCCCCTGGCCCTCACCTCTTTTCACTCTAGCCTTGCTCAGTGCACCAAGACACACCAGCCTGCTTGCTCTTCTCGAAACTCACCAAAAATACTCCTGCCTCTGGACCTTTACACTTGCTGTTTTTCTCCCAAGAAAGCTCTTATCCAGCTTTCTGTGAGGTTAGCTCTCTGCCTCCCTGAATGAATCTCACCTTCTCAGAGAAGACTTCTCTGACCATTCCATCTAAAATAGCATTCTCCAACACAATGTCCTAATTCAGCTTTAGTTTTCTTTATACAAATTTACCTGACATATGTTTATATTCTGTCTTCTACTGGAATAAAAATCCCATAAAAGAAAAGACTTTGTCTAATATTTTCACTGATCTATCTCCAGCACCTTAAATAGTGCTTGGCATATAGTGTTCAAAAAACACTTTTTTAATAAGTAAATTAATGAAGGAAGGAAGTAAAATATTCATTGGATTTAGTGGCACCTAAATTTTTAGGCCTTTGGAACAAAGAAACAAAATTCCATCACTTGGAATGGTAGACTGCTTCCAACTTAGAAAAATAAGGGTAAAATTCATGGTAACCACAATGAAACTTAACAAACATACTCATAAAAATAAAGAGGAAAAACAAAGTCTCAGCAAAAACAAAACCTACAAAAACAAAAGAAGTGAAAAAAAAATCCACAAACAAAAGTAACTCAGCACAAGAGAGTAAGAAGAACAAAGAAAACGT
>NW_004443968.1:3123264-3160213 GCF_000243295.1 Trichechus manatus latirostris
AAAAAAAAGGTTGAGAAGGGAGAGGGTTGACATGTTGTGGGGTTGTTAACCAATGTCATAAAACACTATGTGTACTACTGTTTCATGAGAAACTATTTGTTTTGTAAGCCTTCACCTGAAGCACAATTAAAAAAAAAAATTCCATCACTTGGGTAGATTAAAAAAAAAAAGTAAACTGCTATTAAGACCATGTGTCTTGCTGAAGCTTCAAATAAACCATTAATATATAGCTTTAGGGGTAACACACCTAACACACCTAAAACAATTTTTTTCATTAACTAACCAGTCTCCTAGCAAAGCTAGAGAGTAACTTCATATTAGTTGAAATAGTAAGGAGAGTAGTGGAAAGTTTTAGAGGTGAGATAATTCTCAGGAAGTATAGGTCCAAGTTGGGAGTCCCTGGTTGGTGCAAACAGTTAACGCCTTCATTTTTGGTTCCACTGCTAACAGAAAGGCTGGAGGTTCATGTCCACCCAGAAGCACCACAGAAGAAAGGCCTGGTAATCTATTTCCAAAAAAAAAAGGAAAAAATCAGCCATCAAAAACCCTGTGGTGCACAGTTCTACTTCGACACACATGGGGTTGCCATGAGTCAGAATCAACTCAATGGCAACTAGTTTGGTTTTATAAGTCCAAGTTAAGGAGCTAAAATGAGAAACTCAAGATAGAAAACTTAATTTGAAGATAGCAGGTGCCTAGGACCATAGGGAGGTGCTATGGACTGAATTGTAGCCCCTCAAAATATGTGTTGTAAATCCTACTATGTTGTCGTCAGTTGTTGTTATACTTGTGGTTATAATTCCATTTGAAAATGGGTTTTCTTTGTCATGTTAATGAGGCAGTATTAGTGTAGGGTGTGTCTTAAGTCACTCTCTTTTGAGATATAAAAAGAGCAGATTGATCAAGCAACCAAGTAAGCAAGGATAGATGGGGGAAGATGGATGAAGATGGATGCCACTCCACATGAGATCTCCAAGGAACCAAGAAACACAAGCTGAAAGAGACAAAGACCTTGCCCCAGAGCCAACAGAGAGAGAAAAACTTCCCTTACAGCCAGTGTCTGAATTTGAATTTCTAGCCTCCTAAACTGTGAGAAAACAAATTTCTGTTTTTTAAAGCCACCCACTTGCAGTATTTCTGTTGTAGTAGCACTGGATAACTAAGAAACCAAATCAAACCCATTACTGCCAAGTTGATTCTGACTCATAATGACCCTATAGGACAGAGTAGAACTACCTCATAGGGTTTCCAAGGAGCAGCTGGTGGATTCAAACTGCCGACGTTTTGGTTAGCAGCCAAGCTCTTAACCTCGGTATCACCAGGGCTCCAGATAACTAAGACAGGAGGTAAAAAGTTAAATGAAGATATTAAGTTCTGAAACAGGAGATAAGGACGTCAGTAGAAAATTATATACTGGTTAATAATTTACATATTGTCATGGATTGAATTGTGTCCCCCAAAAATGTGTGTCAACTTCGCTGGGCCATGATTTCCAGTATTATGTGACTGGCCACCATTTTGCCATCTGATGTGATTTTCCTATGTGTTATAAATCCTACCTTTGTGATGTTAATAAGGTGAGATTAGAGGCAATTATGTTAATGAGGCAAGACTCAATCTCCAAGATTAGGTTGTGTCTAAAAGTCAATCTCTTTTGAGATATAAAAGAGAGAAGCAAGCAGAGAGACATGGGGACCTCATACCAGCAAGAAACAAGAGCCAGGAGAATAGCGAGTCCTTTGGACCCAAGGTCCCTGTGCTGAGAATCTCCTCAACTGGGGAAGATTGATGATAAGGGCCTTCCTCCAGAGCCAGCAGAGAGTGAAAGTCTTCCCCTGGAGGTGGCACCCTGAATTCAGACTTCTAGCCTTCTAGACTGTAAGAGAACAAATTTCTCTTTATTAAAGCCATCCACTTGTGGTATTCTGTTAAAGCAACAGTAGATAACTAAGACACATACCAATCAATATTCTATACATAGAAAAAAAAACCCACATCATAGACAAGTTACTTTAGGAGATATCAAATTATAAGAGTTGGTCACTTCATGAAATTTAGAAAAAGTTGGGGATATTGGATGATTAATATGGCAAGATAATAACGTAGGATTTGGTTTGTGGTTCTGACAATATGAATTTTAAATTGTTCTCATTCACTCATTCCTTCATGAACATTTGCTGAGTGCCCACTGTGGGCCAGGCCAGCCTCATGTTACTCTAGAAGTCCAAAATATTTACTGCTGCCAAAACAAAAAGTATCAGGTTATGAATTGAATTGTGTCCCCCAACAACGTGTGTCAACTTGGCTAGGCCATGGTTCCCAGTATTGTGTGGTTGTCCACCCTTTTGTGATGTGATGTGATTATCCTATGTGTTGTATATCCTAACCTCTATGATGTTAATGAGGCAAAACTAGAGGCAGTTATGTTAATGAGACAGGACTCAATCTACAGGATTAGGTTGTATCTTGAGTCAATCTCTTTTGAGATATAAAAGAGAGACAGGAGCAGAGAGGAGACGGACCTCATTATCACCAAGCAAAAAGAGCCAGAAGCAGCGTCCATCCTTTGGACCTGGGGTCCTGGCACTGAGAAGCTCCTAGACCAGGAGAAGATTGATGACAAGGACCTTCCCCCAGAGACAACAGAGAGAGAAAGCCTTCACCTGGAGCTGGTGCCCTGAATTCAGACTTCTAACCTCCTAAACTGTGAGAGAATAAATTTCTGTTTGTTAAAAAGCCATCCACTTGTGGTATTTCTGTTACAGCCGTACTAGATAACTAAGACATATCATTTCATACTTCCATGTATTTCTACATGCTAAATTTGCTTCCTGGAATACTTTTCTTCTCCATGTTCTCCTGTCAAATTTCTACTCATGCCACGTTCAAAACTTAGGACTGAGAGTCAAGCTCTGTAATGCTCGAATCTGGAAAGATTTTTCTCCAGCTGAAAACATAAGAAATAAATAGCGTATTAAGAGGTCTACTGTGGCTTACCTGCCTGAACTAGATAAAGAAATCTGCTCCACTCCCCAATCTAGAGGGCAGACATCAAGCTCTATATTGGGCAACCATTCTTCTGGCAGAATCATAAGAGCTGATTTTCTTGAAACCATCAAAGTATTAACCTACTCACTCTCCCTGCCCTGACTCCCTCCTTTCTTCAAACAGACAGGCAGATCATCAACACCTAGAAAACATATGAGTAAGAAATAGGTGTGTGGTGTATGTGAGGGGGTCTTCTAAGAGTGGCCTGCTAGTCCCTGAAAGATTACATTTCCTTACGAACTTCAAGTAGAGCTGAAGTAAGGAAGTATCCCATTAGCATATGTCCTTTCTTTTTAGAATATGAGAGAACAAGAGAATGGGGTAGGATCAAGTTCCATCTCCGTTCCTAATCTAAAAGTCTCCTAGAGCTTGGCAAATGTGCTAAGAGCAAAACACCTCAACTTTTCTGTCCAGCTGTAGGGCTGAAAGAGATCTGACCAGCTCCCAAATGGGCAGAAAGGAAGCCCAATAGTAATTTACATATCCTATCTGTTGGCAAAAGCTCTCCTACTTCAAGGAGGAAAGAAAAATGGAACCCTAAAAAAAAAAAAAAAAAAAAACAAAACACACAGAACATCATCCTAAACACTAAACAGAGAAAATGACCTGTAAAACATTTACTACAGAAACTAGAAAAAAACATTATCTTTAAAAATCTTCAACAGAGCAATACGGTCTCAATGAATAAGCCAATAAAATCAGGAGTGAATAATTACCTGGGCTTAAAAGACAACAATGTGAATGATTATCTCTAATCAAGGATTTCAATAAAATAACAACTATCACACTGGAATTTAGAAACTCCACAATTGTAGAATTGACATTATGAAAAATAGAATCACTGGCATATGGACAAATTTGAGAAGATTTCCCTCATTGCAGAAGAAAGGAATATAGAGAAAAAAATGACAAAAATATAACAATAAAATGGAAAACAGACTCCAATCTCAGCACAAGAAGTGCCAAGACAATGAAAAAAAAAGTATGAAATTAAGATTAAAATAGAGAAATGGAAAACAAAGATTCAACATAAAATAACAAGTACTTATGGGGAAGAAAACACAGTATTTGAAACAGAAACAAGAACTAAAAGTATAATTGGAAAAAAAAGATTTTCTAAATTTTAAAAAAGCCTGAAATGCAGATAAAAATGGTTCATGGTATTCCAGAAAGAATCAGTTAAAATACAAGATCTAGAGAAATCTTAGCTGAATTTTTTTGAAATACAGGCAAAAAGAAAAATTCCTACAAGAATTCAGGCACAGAAAAAAGCTACTTTAAAATAAACAGTTAATATTGTTCCAGAGCATTGATGGGTTGTATATTGAATTTTCCCCCATTAAATTCTAGAAGCCAATAAAGCAATGTCTATAAGTCAGAATCAACTCGACAGCAATAGGTATATGATTTTGAGGAAGAATATCTGTGATCCATAAATCTTATACCAGCTGCATTATCTTTCATGTGTAGAATGTGAAGATACTCTTATATTAAAATACCCGCACATATTTCTCTAAACATTTACTTAAAAACATTGTCCAGCTAACTAAAAGTTGTATAAGAATAAAGTTCTCATGAATTGCATAAAATACTCATAACAGACATTTCTGGTTGTAAATCAAGCTGCTATTCCCACTTCTTTGTTTCCAATGAAAATTCTGATATTGATCTGGTTGTAGATGTACCTTCACCAAATAATGAGGCTTTTTTACATGGTTATAAGTCAATCATAATAATTCCCTTATGCCAGAAATAGAACCAAATCTGGATAATGAGATTTAAGAAAAGATACACTGGGGTCTTCTGAGACACACTTTCTTTATTGATAAAAACTAGCAGATAGGAGAACTTCTTCTCTGTCTTTGGTTGCATTTAGGTGATGACATGATACCTTGAACTGCAGCAACTGTCTCGCAAAAATGAGGGGATAAGCCTGAGACCAAAACCAAGTTGCTGAGGAAGATAGAACTTCAAAAAGGAAAATACAAAGATTCTTGACTATATAGTGCCAGAGATTTAAGAATCTTGGGCTTCCTTTGTTATGAAATAATAAATTTCTCATTGTTTAAGACTTTTTATTTGAGTGCTATTATCACATAGAGCTGAAAGTAACACAAACAGATACAAAATTAGGGCTTTAATTCTTTCCTTTTAGGGATTTTTGGATAAATTTGTTTTAAATTAGATTTTTCTGAAATCAGTAGAAAATTAGTTGAAATGCATAGAAAAATGTATTTACAAAGACGTTTGTTACAGAATTATCCCATAATTATTTGCAGTAGTAGAATAGGAAACATACAGACATAGAGAAACATCCAAATAATTGATGGTTATGCAACCATTAAATTTATGCATGTGAAAGTTTTAAATAACATAGAATATTATCATGCTAAAGAAAATTAATTGACACTCATCAGTTTGTCAAACTGTGGTGCCTTGCATGTTGCTGTGATGCTGGAAGCCATGCCACCAGTATTTCAAATACCAGCAGGGTCATCCATGATGGACAGGTTTCAGCTGAGCTTCCAGACTAAGACAGACTAGGAAGAAGGACTTGACAATAGAGTTCTAAAAAATTGGTCAGTGAAAATCTTATGAGTAGCCAACGGAACATTGTCTGATATGTGCCAGAAGATAAGCCTCTTAGGTTGGAAGGCACTCAATATACCCCTGGGTAAGAGCTACCTCCTCAAAGTAGAGTCAACCTTAATGACTTCGATGGAGCCAAGCTTTCAAGACTTTCATTTGCTGATGTGGCATGACTCAAAATGGGAAGAAATAGCAGCAAACATCCATTAATAATAGGAACATGGAATGTATGAAGTATGAATCATGGAAATTGGAAGTCTTCAAAAATGAAATGGAATGCAGAAAGATCAATATCCTAGGCATTAGTGAGCTGAAATGGACTGGTACTGGTCATTTTGAATTGAACAATCATATGGTCTGCTATGCCGGGAATGACAGATTGAAGAGGAATAGTGTCCCATTCACCATCAAAAAGAACATTTCAAGATCTATCCAGAAGTACAACACTGTCAGTGATAGGATAATACCCACATCTATGAGGAAGACCAGTTAATACTACTATGATTCAACAGTACTACTCAGTACTATTATGCACCAATCACTAATGCCAAAGATGAAGAAATTGAAGATTTTTACCAATTTCTGCAGTCTGAAATTGATCAAACATGCAATCAAGATTCACTGATAATTACTGGTCATTGGAATTCAAAAGCTGGAAACAAAGAAGAAGGATTGGTAGTTGGAAAATATGGCCTAGGTGACAGAAACGAGGGAGGTCGCATGATAGAATTTTGCAAGACCAAGGAATTATTCATTGCAAATACCTTTTTTCATCAACATAAATGGCAAGTATACACACGGACCTCAGCAGATGGAATACACAGGAATCAAATCAACTACATCTGTGGAAAGATAAAATGGAGAAGCTCAATATCATTAGTCAGAACAAAGCAAGAGGCCAACTGCAGAATACACCATCAAGTGCTCATACACAAGTTCAAGTTGAAACTGAAAAAATTAAAACAAGTCCACAGGAGTCAAAATACAACATTGAGTGCATCCCACGTGAATTTAGAGATCCTCTCAAGACTAGATTTGGCACACTGAACACTCATGACCTAAGACCAGACAAGTTGTGTGATGACTTCAAGGACATCATACCTGAAGAAACCAAAAGATCATTAAAAAGACAAGAAAGAAAGAAAAGACTGAAATGGATGTCAAAAGAGACTCTGAAACTTGCTCTTGAATGTAGAGTAGCTACATAGAAAGGAAGAAATGATGAAGTAAAAGAGCTGAACAGAAGATTTCAAAAGACAGCTTGAGAAGGAAGACAAAGTAAAGCATTATAATGAAATGTGCAAAAACCTGGAGTTAGAAACTCAAAAAGGAAGAACATACTTGGCCTTTCTCAAGCTGAAAGAACTGAAGAAAAAATACAAACCGCGAGTTGCGATATTGAAGGATTCTATGGGCAAAATATTGAACAATGCAGGAAGTGTCAAAAGATGGAACAAATACACAGTCACAGTACCAAAAATAATTTGTCGATGGTCAACCATTTCAACAGGGAGCATACAATCAAGAACCAATGATACTGCAAGAAGAAGTTCAAGCTGCGCTGAAGGCACTGGTGAAAAAAAAAAGGCTCCAGGAATTGACGGAATAGCAACTGAGATGTTTCAACAAACACATGCAGCACTGGAAGTGCTCACTCGTCTTTGCTAAGAAATTTGGAAGACAGCTACCTGGCCAACCAACCATAAAAGATCCATATTTGAGCCCATTCCAAAGAAAAGTGATCCAACAGAATGCAGAAATTATCAAACAATATCATTAATATCACATACAAGTAAAATTTTGCTTAAGATCATTCAAAAACAGTTGCACCCATGTACTAACAGAGAACTACTAGAAATTCTAGCCAGATTCAGAAGAGGACATGATTGGAAGGATATCATTGCTGATGTCAGACGGCTCTTGGCTGAAAGCAGAGACTACCAGAAAGATGTTTACCTCTGTTGTATTGACTATGCAAAGACATTTGACTATGTGGATCATAACAAATTATGGATAACATTGGGAAGAGTGATAATTCCAGAACACTTAATTGTGCTCATGGGGAACCTGTACGTAGACCAAGAGGCAGTCGTTCCAACAGAAGAAGGGGATACTGACCAAAACCTACAAACTCAGTCTAATCTTGAGAAAAACATCCGATCAATCCCAATTCAGAGATATTATACAAAATACCTCATCAGTACTCCTCAAAACTGTCAAAACCAAAAACCCGTTGCCGTGGAGTCTGTTTCAACTAACAGTGATCCTATTAGAAACAGAGTAGAACTGCCCCATAGGGTTTCCAAGGCTGTCATCTTTATGGCAGCAGACTGCCACATCTTTCTCTGAGGAGTGGCTGCTGGATTCAAACCGCTGACCTTTCGGCTAGCAGCTGACACTTAAACACTGCGCCACCAGGGGTCTTTCAAAACTGTCAAGGTTATCAGAAACAAGGAAAGTCTGCAGAACTGTCATAGCCAGAAGAACCTAAGGAGATATGATCACTAAATATAATGTGATGTCCTGGATAGGATCCAGGAACAGAGAAAGACACGAGGTTAAAAAAAGAAAAAAACTGAAGAAATTTGGATAACGTTACAGACTTTAGTTAATAATAATGCATCAATATTGGTTCAGTAAATGTAACAAATATACCATACTAATGTAAGATGTTAATGATGGGGTAAATATGTGTAGGATATATGGGAACTCTCTGTACTAGCTTCACAATTTTTCTGTAAACCTGTAACTATTCTAAAATCAAAAGTTTATTTAAAAAAACTTATTAGTAGTTCCATCCAAATACTGTGCATGAGACAGGAAGTATGATGTAGTTGTAGGAATCCTGAACTCAGAGTCATCACCAAGGTTTAATGTCAAGAACTATGCTTGACATAAAAATACAGCTATAGATCATGACTGTGCCACCAAGCAGACACGTGGCTTTAGGAGTAGGGTCAGTATCCTCAATTTTAAAACAAAGAGTTGAACAGATGATCTCTAAAGTGCAGCCCTAAAAGTCTAACACCTTATCAGAGCTGAATTAGAGGTCTGTCCTCACTACCTCCAAGAAAGAAGAGCTGGGAACAGAGCACATCCTTTGGACCTAGGGTCCCTGCACTGAGAAGCTCCTACCTAAACCCAGGGGAAGATGATGCCAAGACACATGGAGATCCCCAAGAACACCAGCCCACAGATGTTGAAAGGAGACAAGGACCTTCCCCCAGAGTCAACAGAGACAGAAAGCCTTCCCCTAGAGCGAGCACCCTGGATATGGACTTTTAGCCTCCTAAACTGTGAGAGAATAAATTTCTGTTTGTTAAAGCCATCCACTTGTGGTAGTTCTGTTGTAACAGCAATAGATAACACAGATAACTAAGACTAGCTCCATGACTTTAGGAAATATCCTTTTACCCTCCTTAACCTCAGTTTCGTCAGCTTTAAAATAAGAAGGCTAAAATAAATCAATTGCAAGGGCCCTTTCAGCTCTATAAATCTTCAGCAACTATGTACCATTAATATTCCCTTAAACTTCAAATTCACTTTAGAAATTTTAAGTTACCTCATAAAGCTACTAGTTATTACAGGACACGATTTAGACTGAAAGTTTCATGAGGACAAGGACTGGATCTATTTTGCTCACAATGTTGTCCTTAGGGCCTAGCATAGTTCTTGGCACTTAGCGGACATTGAATCAGTATCTGTGGAATGAACATGAATAATGTTTATTTCTCAAAGTCATCCTTGGGCAAAAGAAGAAACAGAAAACTACAAGTCTCCAAACGAAGATATGGAAGGGAAGAACCAAGATGGATGTGTCCACCAAACCAGAGAGCCCTTATAATAGTAACAATATCACTCCACTCAAAAACCACAATTATTTTCAAAACTGGCTCTTTATAAACAGGGTTACTGATAGGTTTATTAATTCATCATCACTGTCTCATGAAAGTGGAAAAAAATTAAGACAGAAGGTATTAAGGTGCAAAGCACAACCTACAAAGTCCTAGCTCATAAAGATTACCCGTTGTGTTTGCACAAGCTTTACTAGAGGAACATAAGGTGAATAAAGTAATATTTTCCATGTGAAAAACATAGACTGTTGGGAAAAACCAGATGTGTTACAAATTGTAGATTTTAGGGCAAGTAGGTTGATGGAGAAACTGGTATACGAACTTTGGAGTAGTGAAGAGAAAACTAATGGGAAGATAGCAGGAAGAAAGAAAACATTTATGTCTTACTCTAAATATTTCACTAAATCTATTTTAGATTTTGGCCTGTAGCAAGTGTTCTTAAAGTATAAGTCTTCAACCACCCTCTAAGGATGGCTGACATCAGAATGACAAGGAGTGACTGAGAAAAATACAAGTTCCTAAACTCCACTCCTAACCTACTGAATCAGAATCATAGGAAGAGACCCAAAAATTTGAATTCTTAACAAACTCCCCAGGTGATTCTTACGTACAACATTGGAGAACTGCTGCTATAGTGAGTTGTGTTAATCTCTGTGGGAAGAAAAATGCTGGCTTACATTAGACATATAGCTATTGCAGACAATCAGGATGTAATTCAGCATCCTGGAAGTAAACAGTCAAATGTCTTCTAAAATTTGGTGGATATAGAGAAAAATAAAGACTAACTCGAGGTTAATTTAAGCTCATAAACGTAAAGGAGGGCATTTCACTGATGGAGAAAGTATCTGACTCACCCAATCTCACAATGGAATTAAACCACCTTGATAAATAAAAAGTAGTTTTTATTAGCTTTAGTTTCAATATATTGAAATTATACTATAGACTTGGTTTGAATTCATCCATTCTTTTATTGTGATTAAGCAAATATTTATGCCTCAAATTGTAAATCAACAATCTTAAGTTTTCTTTTGTTTTTGTTTTTTTAATTTGAGTATATTGTCAGATTGAGAAATGGTATGATTTGGGACAATGTGTGTGTGTGTGTGTGTGTGTGTGTGTGTGTGTGTGCGCGTGTGTGTTTATTGAGCACAGCACTCATGTGACACAGCTATGAAGAGAAACTGTTTCAGGTGAAAGTTTGACCACATTACTCTTGGTTTTTGTTTCAGCTTACTCTTTTTATACACTTTCATCAAGTAATGATAGTATCACAACCAGAACCTGGGACTCATGGAAACGTATTTAATTCATAAAGCTTATTCTCTGACCATGAGGTAATTGATTCTATTTACAATTGCAGTAGCCTAAAGGCTCGAGATTTTCTAAAGATCTTCAAATTTCGAGGTTTGTTTTTTGTTTTTGTTTGTTTTTATAGTGCACAAACCTCACAGAAATTCTGTAAATAGGTGAGGATAGATATACCTGTTTTAACAATGAGAGACTGGAAATCATAAATGCCAAATCTCATAGGTATTCCTTCAATCATCTATCTTATATTAACCGCAATTTGTATCATCTCCATTCCAGTGCTTTTTTTCACCACTGAACACACCTTCCTCATGGTCAGAAACATTAAAACCCATAAGGGGGAGGTAGTTGCTCAGTGAATAGCATGTCTTAGTCTGGACCTCTGGCCTTCCTGAAAGAAAAGCTTCCTGACTCTTATTGTCTTAACTGAAGACTTCCACTAGAAAGTAAGAACGAGACAGGTGCAATAAGTGGTTTATTTTCATCAAGTATTAGGCATAGGTTCAATCAACTTTGGAACTTTCGGTCCTAGGAAAGCACAGAGAATATATAAATACTATCCTCCTAGAGTAGAGACTAAAGTCTACCTTTTGACTAGTGTCAGGTACTTGAATGTACAAGACACGGTGAATTCCACAATACCTAATACAGTGCTGTGCACACAGCAGAGATCAATAAATATTTGTTGACTTGATTTCATAAATTCATTCTATAAATTCTTATCCTTTCTATTTTCTTTGAAAATATTTCAAGATAGGCCTTAAATTCTCTATAATAGGACTGCCTTGATTTTAAGACTCCTGGGGTCCTTAAATAAAATTTATGACTTAAGAGTTGAATTATTTTTATTTTATGTATTTTCATAACATGGCAAAAGAATGATGTCTACTTAATCTTCAGACCATTCGTCAGTGAGCAAAATTTATTTTGAAGATTCAGTTGAAATATTTGATTCTAATTTGCTGAGTTTGAAATATAGGTCTGCAACTTTGATTAGATTTAACATTCCTAAGTGACTGGGTAAATGAAATAGAAACTGGAATTCCTGGAAAAGGAATTATGACCAAGGAAAAGATTCTTTACTCAGTTCTTTGAGGTGAAAAGTCAATATTGGAATCATTCCAATTATAATAGTTCAAGAAGTTATCCTGGTTGATATCTCTTGTGTTGGGTGGTAATTTCACAGAAAAATACAGTAAACAGTGGACATCCAACACTAGATGCAGAGTACGCAACTACAAACCATACGTAGCAAAAGTTTGGAATAAAGTTTGTTTGCGGAAATACTTCCATCTTTATTTTTAAAATATGAACATTTGAGCAAGCAGAAACTAACCTGAGGTGCTGAAAGACAATGAAGTCGATAAAACAGTTTAGCTCTGAGTTCAATACTTTTTCAAGTTTCATTTGATTTTTCTAAAAACTGTGCTTTCGTGTTAAGATACTATTGCTTTTCATTCCTCATTGCACAAGCATACCATGTTCAAGTAAGGAACCTCACATGCATTTATTGTTGATGGGAGTAAAAGCACAATCATTTTGGAGGGCAATTTTGCATGGCCTCTCAAATATTCAGATACACATGTCCTTTGTCCCAACCATTCCACTGCTAGGAATCAATCCCTTATAAATAATTTCCACATGTGCATAATATTAAGTGAACAAGAGTGTTATTCATTACAACACTGTAACAGTGAGGAACAAGAAATAACCTATATTCCCATCAATAGGGGACTTGTTAAATATATCATGGATCAGTGTGCTATGGACACAGGTATTTGTTATTTTCATTATTTTATTCTCTATTCTTGTCTGACATTAAATATTTTATGATACAAATAATCTCAAAAAGTAAAAAATAATAATAAATTATAGTATATTGGTTCTTTGGAATACCGTGTCACCCCTAGATAATGGTGTAAATCTATGTCCATTGACTTGAAAATATGTCAATGGTTGCTGCTGAGCAACGCATAGAACACGCAGAGTATGATTTAGTCACATAAACAGAAAAGCAAACAAACCCTGTGTGTAGGGAAAGAGCGGGGTAGGTATAGAGAAAGATCTGCAAGATGTACACCAAATTTCTATCTGCCTCTCAGGAGACGTTTGGGAATGGAGAAGGGAGGGATAGTATATGAGAATTTTGACTTTTTGGTCTATAAATCTTTCTATTGTTTTTTCTTCATAATGAGCATGTACTATTTTGTGAATTTTTTTTGCGTTTTTTTTTCTTTTTAACAAAAAGGAGGGAAAATAACGTGCTCTGGTAACTTGTTAGCCCATATTTGTCCTAAAACAAATTAGTTTTAGAAATTCAGATGAAAATTTAGAATAAAATAATTGCAATCAGAGTTAGAAAATAAAATATACACTATTACAACTAAAAGAAAATGTGAGATAGTTATAAGATGTGGATTAAAAATTCTGAATTAATATCCTATTCTCTTATGGTTACAGCATTGATAGAGTAATTAATATAAATTGCATACTTTATATATGTTTTTATATATACGTACATATTTCGATTTAAGGTAGAATTTTTCAGTTGTTTATAAATTAATAAATAAATAAATTATAGTTAATAAGCACTAAATATGTATAACTTACTTTGCTTAAATTTAAACTTCACTTCAAACACAGCGGACACTGAACAAGAAAGTCCTGTTATAATTGAGAAAGTTTCCAAGTTCAGTTTCAGACATGAGGATAACACTTTTGAGGTTGGTTTAGTTTTCATACACCTCGCTCATAGGCTTTAATCTGCATTTTACATGATAGGTATCTCCTTATTCATACATCTACCTCCATCTAGCTCAGAGACTGATGAATAGAAAATGCTCAATACTTTGTTAAATGGATTTTTTTCCCTGCTACTTTAAATTAAATTTTATATCCCCTTCTCACATGTATTGTTTTAAAAGGATGTTTGATCCCAAGTCCTATAATATGCCATTGCAAATGAACACTGACCTTAAAGTTTTAAATTCTGAATCCTAAAGTTACATCTTCATAGCCAAATTACAAGTTTGGTTAAATCCAGGTAAAGGACTTCATCTAATACTAATGATACTGCCTCTGCCTCACCCTTTATTCTCTGGTCACACTCCCCTTCTTCCTATCTTTGCACACACCAAGCACAGGGCCATTGTACTTGTTTGTACTGCCCCTAAACCTCCACATGGCTAGCTCCTTCATATCATGCAGGCCTCAACACAAATGTCACTTTCTCAGAGAAATTATCTTTATCAACCAATTTAAAGCACTTCTCATCACTGCCAGCCTAACCACAGCCTGTCTAGTCTCTCCTTTTTACATCATCCTGTGTTATTATTTTCAAAGCCCTTGTCCATTACCTGAAACATTTTGTTCATTTGTTTGTTTACTTTTGTATTGACTCTCTATCGCTCCGATTGAATGTAAACTCTATAAAAGCAGGACTTTTCCTGTGATTCACCCTGAATCCTCCAAGCCTGGAATAATGTTCTCCTCATAGAAGGTATTCAAAAAGTTTGAGGAGGTGAACAGTAAATATGAAATGTAAAGTGCATGCCTGTGTTGAACCCTTCCTTGTTTCCTTGAATTATTCCTGTCATAGTAGATGTTTAACATTTTCAAAGGCTACATCTGAGCTCCTTTAGAATCACTGAATTGACTAAAGGACCATAGTTTACAATTTCATCAGTTTCCTCATCTGTAAAACTGGTATACCGCTAGGCATCTACTTCACACAGTTGTCATGAAAATCAAATAAGAACAGCACATCCATGTTAGTATGTGGATGCAGGGGTTCAGTTGCCTCACTCACTGGCCAACTGCATGATTTAAATGTGTGTCCCAAAAAGATACCAACTACTACTACATACCACATATCTTTGTGGGTGGCTGGTAGAGTCAAAAGCGTGTTGGGTATCAAGAGGTCAGTTTTCTTTATTTCATGATCTCTTTCACAAACATCTGGCTGGATGAGAAGTACAGGCATGAGGAAAAGTTGGGGCTCTATTTGATAAGAAAAATATAATGGTTCATTAAAGATGAAACAGAAAGGCACACCAAATTACTTGAGTAATTCTACTTCCAACTATGAAAATCTTATTACCTATGTCATGGACTAAGTTTCTACCAATAAATGAGATAATGAATATTGAGCAAAGTCAACAGGATTTGAATTTTAAAATAACTAAATTTCCTGGATAATCCAAATGAAAATATCATCAGAGAGGATCTTATTTTATTTGCATTATGTAGGGAAATCTGTAACTTTATAGCTTAAAAAGATAAATCAGAAAAACATTTTGATCTTGGCTATGTCAAATCTGTCATCAAGCTCAACAGGCAAATAGGGAATGGTACTTAGAGGAAAATGGCAGACCAAGTTAAAGAGGTGATTTGGTATTATATACCCTGGGCAAGATGAATGTCAAATTTGTGTATCCTCGCAGTGTCTAATAGAAAAAATTAATGTCCATGCTCTGAAGGCTCCACTGCCAAAATGGAGTAGTCCATTTTAATTTTCAAAGGAATTTGGTGAACAAATGACTAGATATCCACCAAACCTTGGTACTAATAAAAATACAGTGCATTCTAAGAAAATCAATATATAGTTTGCTTGAAGGTATCCCAAAGGAAACATTCAGTTATTGAGGTTTAAAATACGTTAGCCCCAGAATAATAAAATTCTTGAATTGCAGACATTTGCAAGAAGAGCAAAGGGGTTAAAGACATTTTATATTTTATCAAAGCTCTAAAACGGCTGTGCAGAGTTTTTATGCATTTCATATTTTTTTCCTTGCTGCTTCTTCAAGCAAAAGCCTTCACCAATTCCTCAGAGCATTGCTTCACCGTTTAGCCCTTCTTAATTTACTTTTCAAATAAAATCTCGTCTGTCCCACTCCTACCTGGCCTCCAACAGGTTCACCCAGTCACTGAAGATTGGGTTGGGGGGGCTGGGAGCATATCTTGTGGGATGGATATTTGTCACAGTGTCTTAGTAGTGTAGTTAGTTACCAAACTGCTATTTCTTTCTTTTACAAAATGAATACTTTGTTAGCCAAGCTACTTTTGCCTTTAACTTTAATTACTAACCTTATTTTGTTCAATGACATTTTTTTATTTAAAAAAGTAAATGCAATAAAAATGTCAAGACACAAACATAAAGGGCTAAGACTGTCTATGGCAGGAAAGTAGATTAGAAGTATAGATTAGAAAATTAGCAGCTCAATTTGGACTAAATCATGGGGTCAATTCAAATACTAATATAGTTTGACCCTAGCAGTCCCCATTTATTAGTTAATTCTTCAGTATTTGTTTAATATTATGAACTGAAGTCCTTCCTATGGAGGAAAACAAACATTTGGCAATAAATCTGACACAGTGCTTTAGCACATGCAACATGCTACATTTCCCTTCTTTTACCCAGTTACAAAACTCAGAAAGGATGACTGAAAGATAAGAATCCATTGAAAGACTATTTGCAGAGAAGTAATACTAAATTCTGTATAGAAATATTTAAAACTAGTACCAAACTAATGTTTTTCTTCTAATTAAAAAAATTACTTGAGCATACTAACAAATACATTTTTGTCTTCTGCAAATACTACCACACTTGTTCTAGAACTGGTGATGAGAAACCAAAACCAAACCAAACCCGTTGTTGTCAAGTCAATTCTGACTCATAGTCCCTAAAGGACAGAGTAGAACTGCTCCATAGGGTTTCCAAGGAGCGCCTGGTGGATTCAAACTGCCAACTTTTTGGTTAGCAGCCATAGTTCTTAATCAGTACACCAACAGGGTTTTTGGTCATGAAAAGGACCATTTAAAAAGATGTTTACAAAGAAGCTAGCTTCATAATCATCTTGGAGAAGTTACTTACAGTCTTACGATCCACTGAGTCACAAACAGAAAGTTAGGATTGTCACATCCAGAACTCATCAACAAGAGACGGTTCGTTGTAATTTTCTTTGTCAATGTAGCCCTAAGACACTTATTCTGATCTCTTATTTTTTGAACACTTCCAAATGTCCCAAAGTTAGAAGGTATTATGAAAATTCCTTACATGTTCAAAAAAAAATTTTATTTCACTCTAAGTAAAGGAGGGGAAATCATGCAGCACATTTAGACATGGACTGTCACCACAAAGATAGAGTGTTGTAGTTCTAAAGAGACTGAGTACAACCATTTCAAATACTGCTTGCACTATACTGAACTAGACAGGTGATGAGTTCTGAATGTGAAGATGCTGTATTGGTCATTAGCTCTGTCCCAAAGAGTTGAAAACATATCTAGTGATCTATTCATCCAACTCCACTGAAAATTAAAATGTCTCTATGTTTATACCATCATGAAGACACAGATAAAGTAGACTTGCCTATCTTCCAAGGTTCCTGCTGCATGAATGTTCTCAGAGGGATTACAGAGGCTGATTTTACAGACCACAAATTCTTAGCCAAGAGTGCCCTGCAACTGGGGTTGAAATAATGAATCTCAGCAAATTCTTTAAATCCAGCTACAAAAAAAAAAAAAAAAAAAAACAAGCCCGTTGCCACCAAGTCAATTACAACTCATAGCGATCCTGTAAGACAGAGTAGCACCGTCTGGTAGGGTTTCCAAGGAGCAACTGGTGGATTCAAACTGCTGACCTTTTGGTTAACAGCTCAGCTCTTTAACCACTACACCACTGTGGCTCCTTAAACCCAACTAGCAGGAAAATATTTGCCATGTCCTTGTAGATTCAATTAGTAAATCACCTATAGATGATATGAGGAGTGAACTCCTGAGTTACATATTCCTGATGTAAAATTTGTGCTGCTTTTCAGAAATTATCAAAACTATAATAGTGAAAAATAGCTCAAAATCCCAGTTTTAAGAATCATCACAATCCATTTGGAGATCTTACTTGAATTTGAGTCCCTTCACTATGACTTGGTTTATTATTAGTGAATGAAACACAAAATATGACCATTTCTTTGGCATTAAAAAAAAAAACTCACTAAATACTAAGGTGAATAAAAAGTTAAGAAACTATAATTATCACCAATACACAAGTTTTAATAGACCATTCAGCCTATGAATGATTTCTTAATTGCGTAAGAATTTTTTGATATTTTACTTAGGTATTTGGGCTATGTTAATTTGTTTTCTCCCAGAAAAGTTTATTATAAAATTTATCAATATTATAAAATATCAGCAGTGAAAATTATGTAAATAAAGCCAAAAATAAACTTTAAGACAGAAATGTGGTTTTTAATGTCCAATACTGACATAGTAAGAAATAAAGTAAGAAAAACATAGCATTTTTTATAGAATACATAAAGGTTAATAATAAAAAATATTTGACTTTTCATGAGTATTTAATACATTTCATAGCACTAGATGAAAAATTATTTGGTTATGAAATTGTAGCTTTCCACCAAATTAATGAATGAAAATTGCCTGCTGTATATTTAACAGGCAGCTCTGTGTAGTAGAGAGAACAAGGGCTTGGGAGCAAACATATGACTGTCAGATGTATCCATTTTCTAGCTGTATGATAATGGGTAAATTGCTTTATCCCTATAAGGTTATTGTGAGGATTCATTGAAATAATATGTGCAAAACTCAGTTCAGAGTCAGCTTTTACTAAGTAATAGTGCCTCTCATTTTGTAATTCTCTTTCCTTAGGCTGTACAGATATTTGTTCTACTTTTTAGATACTAACAATTAACCAACATAGCTGGTGATTTTGACAGTTACCTAGATTTTCAGAACACAGTCTGAGCAGTGAATGGCACAATCTATGCATGTGCCTGGTCAAATCTGTCAAAGACAAACCCATTTTTTTTTTCAAGGCATGTTTATTTGCTCATTTAAAAACAAAACAAAACAAAAAAACACTGCCATCGAGTTGATTCCGACCTATAGCGACCCTATAAGGACTGAGTAGAACTGCCCCATGGAGTTTCCAAGGAGCAGCTCATGGATTCAAACTGCCGACCTTTTAGTTAGCAGCCAGGCTCTAAACCACTGCACCAGCAGGGCTCCTATTTGCTCATTAGACAAATAAAAGGGTGTGAAGACCAACCACCTAGCAGTTTTTTGAATTAATGCTTTGTTTTCTGTTATTTCTATTTTTTATGAACTGTTAACTCATTTTTTTTATTTTATAAACAAAATTCAATGAGAAAAATAATAAAATATTGTGATTTCAGTAATTCTAGAAAATATTTTTCATATAATTTAAAAATGTTTTGCAAGCTCTTATGAAAATACACATAAGTAAAATATATTGAACTATTCAGTTGTCTAAATTAAAGTCATTCTAGAAATTAGTATCTGACTTAAAACTGTAACACAGTAAAGTTTCAAGTAAACCAATCTAAATAAAAGTAACACTCAGATCCAAAAATGCAGTGAACTCTAGGTCAGTCTTATTTATTTACAACAGAAGTCCCTGGCTAGCACACTGAATTCAGAATAACTCTGTGGATGGAGTTCTCAGTGTCTGCTTATTTAAGAAAAAATAATGATAGATTTCTTCTGATCTTGCAAAGCCCCAATCATTTTTGCCCCAGCAATATCTTTCTAGTCTTTAAAATACTTGTTGGAATATAGAGTAAGGTTAAAGGCAACATTCTGTCTTTGAGGCTTTCCTTGGGCAGAAGAAGAAATATAGAAATGTTAGTTTTATATATTATGAAGTCTAACAGCCAAAACATCACCTTTAACATGGTTTCTATTTCTGAGTAGTTTATCAACCAACCCCTCCTTTATTCTTTGGTCTAAAAACTGGCATGGGATTCACTCTCAGTATTTTAAATGTAGTGTGGCTCTTTCAAACCTCATTAGAAAGTCTCTCAATATGACTAAGCTGTTTTCCTCTTCATTGTACAACCGCAAATGAACGCTTAGTCAAGTTGCAGAAGAAACATCACAGCTGGCTATGTTATACACATCAGAAGTTTAAAAATCACTTTTAGGTTGCGTGTATTTTTAAACTATTAGCTGAAAAAGAGTCTTCTTTCTCATTAAATAATAGGCTTGGTCATAATGATATACTCATTAATTCAGCACATGTTCTGAACTTGGGATTGTCATAAAGGAGAATGCACAGATTGCACTTGGTTTAAAAGTACAAACTTTAGGCTTATGATCTCCACACACTGCTTCCTACCAGGATCCAAAACAAGACCTGCTTCAAGGGTCAAGACTAATGACAAGAAACTTCAGACTCTCGAGGAATTCCAAATAGTTATGCATTCACTTTTATCATTTATTCTCCCTGCATGATAGCCTAAATATAGTTGAAAAGCAAAACAATAAAATGAATGATTAAGTCACCGTAAAGGTACAAAACACTTAATTTTAGACATGCCTTAATTCATTGATTTTGATTTTGGAGCTGGGCATCAGTTAGCTTGTTGGTTGGTTGATTAGTTGGTTGCTTGGATGAGTGGTTGGTTTCATCCAAACAAAATTACCCACCCCATCAGCCTAAATATCTGAAGTTATTTTTTGGGGAAAAAAAAAGATAAACATTTATTTGCAATACTTGACTTAAGTACTATATTAACACTTAAGATAATACCCACTCCAGTCCAAACCCTTGGATGTACTCAGAATCCAACTATGTTTAATACATAGAAGCAATTAAACATGTAGGAGCTCATTTTCTCTAAAATATTTTCTCATCATGTATTGGGTAACCAAAACATTTTTATTTATTTCAAAATACCAAATCTGTTGCCATCGAGTCTATTCCGATGCATAGCGACCCTACAGGACAGAGTAGAACTGCCCCTAGGTTTTTCCAAGGCCGTAAATCTTTACAGAAGCAGACTGCCACATCTTTTTCCCACGGAGCAGCTGGTGGGTTCAAACTGCCCACCTTTTGGTTAGCAGCCAAGCACTTAACCACTGTGCCACCAGGGCTCTTTTATTTATTTATTTACTAAAAAATAAATCTTATTATCAACATATTCGTCTTGAAGATCCAGTCTGGACACTATTTATGCATTAATCTGTAACTATGTTGGCAAAAATATTAGTTAAAATTCTTTAGAAATCCAAATCACAATTCAAGAGATAGTCAGGTTGAATCAGTCAGAGACCAATCAGGAGACAGAAACCACACCAGTTATTTGAAAACACAAAATTTAATATAAAGAACTGTTAGCTATTAATAAATGGTGTTGGAACTATTTAATATTCATATAAAAAAACTTTAATTCATACCTCACACCACATATAAAAATTAAAACAAAATGCATCATGTACCTAAATGTAAAACCTAAAAATAAAAATTCTAGAAGAAAATATTTTCAACATTGGGTTAGGGAAAGATTTCTTAGATACAAAAGCATGATCGATAGAACAAAACTGATAAATTGGATTTCATAAAAATTAAAGGTTTCTTGCTCTTCAAAAGACACTATTAAGAGAATGAAAATAAAAGCCACAGACTAGAAGAAAATATTTGCAAATCATATATGTAATAAAGGACTTGTATTCAGAATGTATAAGTCAAAACTCAATAAAGAAGATCAACACTCAATTTAAAAAAATAGCCAAAGATTGAACAATGGCTTCACCACAGAAGATACATAAATGGAAAATAAGTACGTGAAAAGGAAAATCTGGAGGGCGATGGATATGTTCACTATCTTGATTTTGATGACGGTTTCACTTGCTATTAAAAAATAAATAAATAAACCCATTGCCTTCCAGTTGATTCCCACGCATAGTGACCCTACAGGACCCACAGGGTTTCCAAGGAGTGGCTGGTGGATCCGACCTTTTGGTTAGCAGCCAAGCTCTTAACCACAGCACCACCAGGGTTCCCATTTGTCATTGGGGAAATACAAATTAAAACCACAATGATGTATTAGACTGTCTAAAATTCAAAAGACTGACTATACTAAGTGTCACTGAGGATGCAGATCTAAAGCTCTCATATACTGATAATGGGAACAACTTTGAAAAAATGTTAGGCAGTTTTTTAAAAAGTTAAACATATTCCTACCATGTAATGCTATGAAGGCATTTCCTAAGACCAGGAATGATGGTGCTGGCAGGGAAAGGCAAACCCATATCCAGAATACCTATGTTATTCCAGTGAGGACAAATCTATGCCCCCTCCATGACAGAAGTAGTCTAGTATAATCAGTCAGCCACCAGGTAGCTAGCTAGTTCTCCCAAGGGAATGATGCTTTACTAAGGACTCAGTATTGTCTCTGTTGTTAGCAGATTAACCAATCAGCAGTAGTAGTTGCCAGGTCAGCCTTGTTGTTAGTCCAGTCGGCTCTAATTCATGGCAACCTTATGTATAACAGAATGAAACACTGCCAAACCCTGAGCCATCTTCTTGATTTTGGGTATGTTTGAGTCCATTGTTACAGTTATTGTGTCAATCCATCTCACTGAGGATTTCCCTCATCTTCATTGGCCCACTACTTTACCAAACATGATGTCCTTTTCTAGAAACTGGTCTTTCCTAATGACTTGTCCAAAGTAAGCAATTCGAACTCTCATTATCCTCATTTCTAAGGAGCATTCTGGTTGTATTTCTAAGAATGATTTGTTTGTTCTTTTGGCCATCCACAGTATACTCAATATTTTTCGCTAACACCACAGTTCAAATGCATCAATTCTTCTTCTGTCTTCCTTTTACATTATCCAACTTTCGCATGCATATGAGGCAACTGAAAAGACGATGACAATCGTTAAAATGGCACAGGATCCAGCAAAATTTCATTCTATTACACATGAGATCGCCATGAGTCAGAGTCAACTCAATGGCAACTAATAACAACAGAGCAAAGTTACAAAGAATAATACGATTCATTCTCATTATCATGAAGAGGATTTTTAAAAACTAAAAGCCACTATTGTTTATGGATAACTCATTTTTTTAAAATTGGAATCATAGTAGGTGTCATGGTTTGAATTATGTCCCCCAAAAAACATGTATATCAGTTTGGCTGGCCATGATTCCTGGTACTGTGTGATTTTCCTATATGTTGTAAATCCTGCCTTTGTGATGTTAATGAGGGAGGATGGGTGGCAGTTGTGTTAGTAAGGCAGGACTGGATCTACAAGACTGGATTGTGTCCTGAGGCAATCTCTTGAGATATAAAAGAGAGAAGTGAGCAATGAAACAGGGAGGGGGACCTCATACCATCAAGAAAGCAGTGCCAGGAGCAGAGCGCATCCTTTGGACTGGGGTCCTTGCGCAGAGAAGCTCCTAGTCCGGGGGAACACCGAAGAGAAGAAGGCTGACAGAGAGAAAAAGCCTTCCCCTGGAGCTGACAGCCTGAATTTGGACTTTTAGCCTACTTTGACTACAAGGAAATAAACTTCTCTTCGTTAAAACCATCCACTTGTGGTATTTCTGTTATAGCAGCGCTAGATAACTAAGACACTAGGATACTCCAAAAGTCAGGAAAGTAACTTGTTACCATATTAAAATATTAGATATAAAAGGTTTGAGATATTACTTACAGCAAAAAATTAATCCACAGTTCTTTTATAACAATAGTAAAAATTTAAGAATTAGCATATCTCTGAAAAACTTTTTAAGCTTAGATGTGTAATATTACCACTTAAAACTCCTGTCCATGGCTATCTAGTTGAATCTTATCATTGGCTGTATCATCTTTGCCCCACAGAGAATCAGACTGACCACATTATATACTTGATTAACCTTGCCTTGTAATTAGTATCTTGGGAGTAACAAACAGGGCTGGTCTTACAAACAGAACTTCCTTTCGTGATATAATTTCAAAGACACAAGGATCAATTGCTTCCCAAACTTTTTTCTACTGATTACCTAAAATTCTACTATTAAAAACCTACCTCATAAGTTATTATGAGGAGGAAATGAGTTAACGTTAGTAAAACAGAACAGTGAGTGAATGTTTGCTAAATAAAACAATTTTCGTGTCTGTGGCCTATATTAAAACCAAAACCACCCATTGCCATCAAGTCAATTCTGACTCATAGCAACCCTATAGGGCAGGGTAGAACTGCCCCATAGGGTTTCCAAGGAGCAGCTGGTGGATTTGAACTGCTGACCTTTTGGTTAGCAGCTAAGCTCTTAACTACTATGTCACCAGGGCTCCTTGGCCTACGTTGGTTTTTAAGAAAAAAGATATTAAGCCACATCAGTCATTTTTACCTCAGGAATTAGTTTCTTCAATCCTGTCCCCACAGTAAGTATTAGTAAGGTAAAATCAGAAAAGGCTAGAAAAAACAGAGTATCTTCAAGGAGTAGGAGGATGGGAAGAGACTAGAACTGTGAAGGTAAAAGGCACAGACAGACGAAGAAGATCCATAACTAAGATACAAGATAGAAACTTTCCTTCCTCCACAATTTTGCCCAATGTCAACTTGCCTTTCATGAAGTTAGGCAATATCAAACTGCAGGAACACAGCATGCTCAACTCTTCTGCAGAGCATGCAGAACCAACCAGTAATTCATTTCTGTGCTTAAATTCAGAGGCTTAAGAAAAAAGTGTTAGTATAGATTGGATTGAAGCAATGCTTGAGTACCAAGTGTAGGTTATTTTAACTTTACTTTCGTCATCAAAGACACCTCTCCTCACACATTTAGTAAAGTAAAATTGTCACTTATTTAACATTAGAGTTAACATGTTTGTAAAATCAAAATATCACATATGGTGAGAATAATTTCAATGCACATTTTCTTTCCATGAAATTAAGGACAAAATTTCACACATAAAAATGGGCATTTTGTTGCTGTGGTTGTTGATAAGGAATTCTTTGATCCTGAGATAATCACAAATATAGATTTAAATTCTAAGTATGTAAAATTTGAAGCAGCAAGTATATATGTGTGTATTTATAAATTGTACCTCCATGACACCATAGCAATTGAATGCAAAATGAAATAGTCAAATTCATTTTGTAGACACTGTTGGTGTTGTCGTTAGGTGCCATGAGTCGATTCCGACTCACAGCGACCCTATGTACACCAAAACCAAACACTGCCTGGTCCCTCGCCATCCTCACAATCGTTGCTATGTTGGAGTCCACTGTTGCAGCCACTGTGTCAATCCATCTTGTTGAAGGTCTTCCTCTTCTTGGCTGACCCTCTATTTTACCAAGCATGATGACCTTCTCCAGGGACTGGTTCCTCTTGATAACATGTCCAAAGTATGTGAGACAAAGTCTTGCCATCCTCCCTTCTAAGGATCATTCTGGCTGTACATCTTCCAAGACAAATTTGTTGGTTCTTTTGGCAGTCCATGGTATATTCAATATTCTTCACCAAGAGCATAATTCAAAGACATGAATTCTTCAGTCTTCCTTATTCATTGTCCAGCTTTTACATGCATATAAGGCAACTGAAAATATCATGGCTTGGGTCAGGTGCACCTTAGTCCTCCAGGTGACATCTTTGCTTTTCAACACTTTAAAGAGGTCTTTTGCAGAAGATTTGCCCAGTGCAATATATCATTTGATTTCTTGACTGCTGTTTCTATGGTGTTGATTATGGATCCAAGTAAAATGAAATCCTTGACAACTTCAGTATTTCCTCCGTGTTTATTATGATATTACTTATTGGTCCAGTTGTGAGGATTTTTATTTTCTGTATGTTGAGGTGTAATCCATACTGAAGACCGTAGACTTCGATCTTCATCAGTAAGTGCTTTAAGTCCTCTTCACTTTCAGCAAGCAAGGTTGTGTCATCTGCATATTACAGGTCATTAATGAGTTTTCCTCCAATCCTGATACTGCATTCTTCTTTATATAGTCCAGTTTCTCGAATTATTTGCTCAGCATACAGTTTGAATAAGTATGGTGAAAGGATACAACCCTGATGCACACCTTTTCTGATTTTAAACCACACAGCAACTCCTTTTTCTGTTTGAATGACTGCCTCTTGGTCTATGTACAGGATCCGCATGATCATAATTAAGTGTTCTGCAATTCCCATCACAGCAACATGCAAGCCACCACTGTACGACAAACTGACAGTCGAGTGGTGGTTATAGGCATTAGTTTGATTTTTTTACCCATCAAACAGTCTCCTGTTTTTCCCTTAAATGATCTGTTATTTTAATAATTTATGAATTCAAAATACTGGGGTTTACGGACTTATAGTTTCTTTTAATCATTCAGATAGACAAATAAATCATAATCTTCTCTAACTGAAGTTTTCATTTAAATATAAGCTCATCCTGACCCTGATTCTACAATGTTAGTAACATCTATGCATTTCTCCTTTTGTCCCTTCTTTTTCTTTACTTGCTTTAAGTAACCTTTCCAATCCTCAGTTTCTTCCTCTGAAAAATGAGGCTGATATAAACTACAAAAGGTTTTCATGAGAACTAAATGACATAAGGTATGTAAAGCACCCAGCACGTTGTCTAGTACAATATGATTTCAATAATTGTTAATTTCCTTTCTTCTCACCTCTCTTTTTCCTGTCAGTTCTAAAATAGAGTAATTGTAATGGATGAGAAAGAAATGTTTGCTCACTCACATCTCTGGTTTGTTCCCCATTTTAGGCACTGGTTAGCAATATATTTTATGGTCACAGTTTTCTTTATTAAACTATTTGTTCTGTAAACCTTCACCTGAAGTATAATAAAAAAAAAATTTTAAAAAGATGTACAAAAATTAAAAAGTTTTCTTTATTATATGCTACTGAGAAAACCTATGACATTTATCCACTTACCTAACTGCATAATGCTCCAGGTCCATTCCACCAGGGGATGCTTCATGGTGGGTTTGCTGTAAAATTTCCCTTTGGCAGCCACAGTTGCTCCAAGATGGATGATATAAACTAAAGGTTTAGCTATAGAACGAGAAAGAATAGCTTGACAGCTTCACAGAACATCTGATTTAATATAAATTCTGATGGAAAGGTAAACAGTAAGAATTAAGGGGATTTCAGCAGAATAGATGTATCTATTATTAATCCTTCTGCTAACAAACGAACTGACAGGACACTAGACCACTGTTCTTGCTGTTTTTATGATTCCAGGAGTCCACTGCACGGGGCTGGGATCTGGCAGCATCTTTTTCTGATTCCATGAGAATACTCCATCCTGGGAAATTTTAACTGATTCATAAGTGTTTGGAGTTGACAAGGATTTGGAAGTGGACTAGCTAATTTTCAGTGGAGAACCACTAATTTTCTTGGCCATTTGAAAGTTGGTCAAGTACATGGAGTTGTGAGGGAAATAGTTTACAAACTAAACCATAATTGCAAACTCTATGCATTCACATGGTTTAAAATCAGAAAAGGTGTGTGTCAGGGTTGTATCCTGTCACCATACTTATTCAATCTGTATGCTGAACAAATAATCCAAGAAGCTGGACTATATGAAGAAGAATGCAGCATCAGGATTGGAGGAAGACTTATTAACAACCTGCGATATGCAGATGACATAATTTTACTTGCTGAAAGTGAAGAGGACTTGAAACACTTACTGATGAAGATCAAAGACTACATCCTTCAGTATGGATTACACCACAACATAAAGCAAACAAAAATTCTGACAACTGGACCAATAAACAACATCATGATAAATGGAGAAAATATCAAAGATGTCAAGGATTTCATTTTACTTGGATCCACAATCGACGCCCATGGAAGCAGCCGTCAAGAAATAAAACAAGCACTGCATTGGGCAAATCTACTGCAAAAGACCTCTTTAAAGCATTAAAAAGCAAAGATGCCACTTTAAAGACTAAGGTTTGCCTGACCCAAGCCATGGTGTTTTCAATCGTCTCATATGCATGGGAAAGCTGGACAATGAATAAAGAAGACTGAAGAAGAATTGATGCCTCTGAATTATGGTGTTGGCGAAGAATATTGAATATACCATGGACTACCAGAAGAAGCAACAAACCTGACGCAGAAGAAGTAGAGCTAAGATGCTCTTTAGAAGCGAAGACAGTGAGACTTTGTCTCACTTACTTTGGACACGTTATCTGGAGGGACCAATTCCTGGAGAAGGACATCATGCTTGGTAGAGAGTCAACAAAAAAGAGGAAGACCCTCAACGAGATGGATTGACACAAGTGACTCCAACAATGGCTCCAACAGCAACAATTGTGAGGATGGTGCACGACTGGGCAGTATTTCATTTTGTTGTCCACAGTGTCGCCATGAGTCAGAACAAACTAGACGGCACCTAACAACAACAACATGCATTCACAATAATGTTTATGAAATCCCCAGAGACAAAAATAAATACATTCTTAAAATTACCCATAACTTTCCTTTAAGTCTCTGAAATACAAATCAAAAAAGAATGGCTTGTCCTTTGAAAAGAATAAGCAATATTAATTCACTGAAGCCTAGTTTACACCAAAGACAACCTCAACAGTTCTGAGTTACTTAATGATTTATGTTTAAACCCAATCTTTTCATAAATACGACATTGTATTTTAGAGAAAGTTGTAAAACAGCAGAACTATTTCACATAAGCAAAGTAATTTTAAAACAGTTTCTAAACCTCAAGAAACTGGTAGTTACCATTGGGGAGGGGAACTGAGGGCACTGGGAGACTTGTTTCTTACTATATATTTCTCTGTGAAACTTTTGACTTTTTAAAAACTATGTGCATGTGTACCTACTTTAAAATGTGATTGAAATTTTTAAATAATTGTTTCAAGACTGATCATGAATTCTCAAAACTACATTAACAACACCTGATTAGAAAACACCAATATTTCTCAAAACTATGACATAGACAACTAAGAAATGTATTGAAAAGCAAAATTTCTTTGATAACTTAAACAGGTTAAAATTTTTACATTAAATTAGAAACATAATTAGAGATAGAAAAGAATAATCCTTATCAATATCTATAAATAAATATAAATTGTAGTTGCTAATAAGAAATTAGAACAATAAATTAAAATGTCTCAAGCCCTCACTTTTTTGTTTATTATAGACCTAATGGTCAACCTCAAATTTCTTAGCGCCAGTTCCAATCACTGTTCTTTGAATTACTCGATTCCTCAGTCAATACCTGTTATAGCACTTCAAAACCATAGATTTCTGTACACATCCATGATTTTATTGGTTTTATTAAATATTTTATGACAATATAGCTCAAAATTCTTCACCAGAATACCATATCAATTAAAAGCTCTTTTAAAAAATGGTCTCTGAAGTTCATAGGCAAAATACACAGGTAAGAAACTATTTCCTGTAGTTTCTTCTTTGAACTTGGACACATAATTATGGAAGTGAGCGTGTAGTCAAAAAGTCATAATGTTTTGCTCTTTACCCTTCTCTGTCTTTTATGGTCCTGAATGGAGAACCAAAGGAGATCCAGTCAAAGTTTTTGTTGCTATTAAACCCAAATAAGTTCATAAATCTTATGTAAATTGAGAGACAAGGGTATGTGCTACTTTTATAGATTTAAATAATATAAGTATTATGCTCTCATATATTAAGGTGTCATTTTAAACATCACATTCTCAAGCAAGTCTTGCCTGACCACCCAATCTAAAGTACCTCCCATTCCCCTGTTTTATATTTATCACAGCACTTATAACTACCTGATATTTTCTTTTATTTACTTGTTTATTAACTATCACTCCTCTTTGAAATGTATATTCCATAATCAGAACTAAAACCTATACAGCCAAATCTATTGAGGTACATAAGCTCTCAATATTTATTGAATCAGTGAATAAGCTTACATTTTTCTAAAAGAGATTTCCAAGAACTTGAGTATACATTGGACAACTTGGCAATCATTTTTTAATTAAATGTTTACGAAGCATTACTTAAATTCCAATTATTTCTAGAATTATATGAACACTCTCCAACTAGTCTCTCCTTTTCCCTTTCTTTCTTTCAACATAACGTGTTCTTGGATATGTCAAACTACAAACATCTTCGGGAAGACTCTACTTATTTCGATTGAGCGCAAACTAAATAGCTAAAATTTAAGTTAACTTCAAAAGGGAATTGTTGAGAGGGACTATGTCTCCAGATGTAAGCTAATCCATGGGTGACACCTGCTTTCCTTCCATCAATTTACAAAATTGGTGCTTTGACTTGCTTTCTTCTCCCTCTATATTCTTTCCTTGGCAAATTCCATAGATTTTAATGACTTTATTCCAATCACAAATCTCTGCTGATGTCTACCCAAATAGAATCACACTCCCATATCTGGACTTTCGATTTAGCTGTTCACACTAACACTGCAAACTCAACACTTCTGAAATGAGTCGGTCATTTTCCTTCCCCACCCTACTTCCTTCTTCTGGCCACTAAGGCTACTGAGATCATTAAGACTTAAAATTTTGAGTCAAAAAATCCATATGTTGTTCTTTTAAAATGTCTCTAACCCATGTCTCCTCCTCTCCATTCCCAATTTCAAGTTTCAATATTCTCCAACTGGCTTTTCTAATTCCATACTAGGTTCAATTTGGCCCACATGAATACTGATGGCAGTAAACCCTTTTTAAAATATTGCTCTCTTTGTTTGCTTAGCTGGTCATAGTTAACTTCAAAAACATCTCTTAAATCTATCTGCCTCTCTATTTTCACAACCACCCTAGTCAAAAATACCATCATTCCTTAATTCAACTACTCCATCAACTGTATTCCTGGTCTTCCCTCATTCATTCTTGCCTTCCTTCAATCCATACTGTAGCAGAGTGATCTTTCTAAAATGTAAATCCAAACATGCCATTCCATGACTTAAAGTCATTCAGTGGCTTTCCATCAAACACCAAAATCCTCTAAAGTGTGCATAATCCGGTCCAGCTGCCTCTTTAGCTTCATCTTAGGCCATTCTACCTTGTTTTCTGTGGATTTCTGCACTCTAGTCACACTGATCTTGAAGCTTCTCAAACATGGTAGGCTTTGTCCTGCCTAGGGACCTTGACATGTTTTGTCTCCTCTGCTTATAAATTTCTCCTGCCTGTTGCCCCACCCCCTCTGCTCAGTAATCTTCTCCTCCTCATTTATTTCAATTCAAATATTACTACTTAAGGGAAATATTCTCTAACCCGTCAAGACTACTTATACCCTCTCAGGATATGTTGTACTTCTCCTCTGCAGAAGAATTCAAAGTATCATCACAGTTATAATTAAAGAGTCAATTGTGTAATTAATTGTTTAAAGTCTAGCTTCCTTGCTAGGATACAAATTCATGAGGTTGGAAAAGAATTGGATATGGTTAATCACTGGACCTCCAGTGCTTAGTGTAGTACTTTGCACATAGTAGATGCTCAACAAATAATTGCTGAATATATTAAAGAAAAAGCCCAGAGTAACTACCATAATTTCCATTATCATGTCTATCTCCAATGGACAAGTTTCAAGAATATAAATAATCTGGCCCAATCTCACCCAATGACAAATATTAATCACCATTACTGAACATGAAACTCTTCTCCCTTTTTATTCTCAAAAACATGCTCTATTCATTCATGCATCCATATCATCATTGATCATTTTGTTTTTGTGGCCCAGAATTCTCTCCCTTGTTTCCATCTATTGCTCTTAATTCTATAACTCTTTTAAAACTCAAATTCAAAGCTAAAAATATTATTTTCTCTAATAAAATGGCTATTTACACTTGTTTTTTTTTTTTACTACGGATTTCTATATTATTAATAGGTGTCTCTCATTCAGGATTTAATATTATCTTACTTTGTTCATAGTTTCATATTTACTAATCTAGTCTTCCCAAACAAATCTTAGGTTCCTTAAAGTTAACATCATTTCTTATACTTATTCTAAGTCCTCTTACAAAGGTTAAACACACAAATAATACCTAGTACAGTACATTTGCTATGATGCTTAACAGGTTTTAGCAGAGTTTCCAGACTAAGACAGATTAGGAAGAAAGCCCTGGTGATCTACTTTTGAAAATCAGCCAGTGAAAACCCTAAGGATCAACACATACATCTATGGTCAACTGATTTTTACAAGCGTGCTAAGTCCATTTAACGGGGAAAGAAGAATCTCTTCAATAAATGGTGTTGGGAAAACTAGATTTCCACATGAAGAAAAATGAAACAGGACCCATGCCTCACACCACACACAAAAACAAATTCAAAATGGATTAAGGACCTAAAAGCACAAACTAAAACAATAAAATTCTTACAAGAAAATGCAGAGGCAACACTGTCAGGCCTAGCTTTGACAATAGATTATCTAATGTAATAAAAAAAGCACAAACAGCAAAAGACAAAATAAATAAATGAGATCTCATAAAAATTAAAAACTTTTGTTCATCAAACGATTTTACCAAACAAATAAAAAGACAAGCTACCAAGTAGAAGAATATCTTCGGAAACCATATATCCAATGAGAATCTAATAGTCAAAATATGCATAAAACTTCAACAACTTAACAACAAAAGACAGATAACCCAATCATAAAATGGGCAAAGGACTTGAATAGATACTTCACCAAAGAGGACATTCTAATGGCCACCAGATACAAGAAAAGATACTCAATGTTATTAGCCATCAGAGAGATGTAAATCAAAACCACAATGAGATACCATTACACTTCCACTGGGATGGCTAAGATTTAAAAAAAAAACAAAAAACAAATATTGGTGAGGATGTGGGGAAATTGGAATGCTGATCCATTGCTGATGGGAATGCCAAATGGTACAGCTGTTTGGGAAAATAGTATGGTGGTTCCTCAAAAAACTAAAAATAGAACTATCATATGACACAGCAATTCCACTCCTAGGTATATACCCAAAAGACTTGAAAGCAGAGACTCAAAAAGAGACTTGTACACCAGTATTCATTGCAGCACTATTCACAATAGCCAGAAGGTGGAAACAACCTAAATGCCCATCAACAGATGACTAGATAAACAAAATGTGGTACGTATATACAGTGGAATACTACTCAGCCAGTAGGAGAAGTGAAGTCTTAATACATGTATGGATAGAGCTACAGTATGGATAGAGCTGAACGAAATAAGCCAATCATAAAAGGACAAATATTGTATGACCTCGTTTATACAGAAAGACAAGAAAAGGCAAATGTACAGAGACCAAAGTTTATTAGTGGTTATCAGGGGTGGCAGGGTAGGGGAAAAGGGGAGTTAATAGATGACGAAAAAACTGCATTGATTAAGGACAAGGTTGTACAGCCAATTACTGTAATTGCTGTCAATACGTTGCACACCTGTACAAAGTTGAATTGGCATAAGTGTGTGATAGGTATATTTACAACAATGACAAAAAAAGCTGCTTATGTACAACCAAACACCTCATGGGATTTGGTTCCCTGGTTTGGAGGTTTAGGGTTGTGGTTTCATAGGCCATCCCAGTTAATTTGCTTAATGTGTTTGGTGCTTTAGTTCTACCTCCTAGTACGCTGCATAGTGCCTGGGGTCTTAAAATCTTGCAAGCAACCATCCAAGGCACAACAATTGGTCTCTATTCACCTGGAGCAACAGAAGGAGAGTCAGGAATAGGAGGAGGATATAAAATGTGTGACTAATCGTCTCCATGAACAACTGCCTCCTTTTTCATGAGACCAGAAGAACTGGACGGTGCCTGGCTACCATTACTGAACATTTTGATCAATGATTCCATAGAAGAAACCTCATCAAAATGGGGAAAACGCAGAACAGAATTTCAAATTCTTCTCAACTCCAGACTTTCTGGAGCCATGGAGGATGGATGAACCCCTGCAACTATTGCCCTGAGATAATCTTTAAACTTTAAACCAAAAATATCCCCTGAAGTCATCTTAAAACTGAACAGTATTTTAGCTTAACTAGAAAAAAAGGTCTGACTTGAGCATTATGTGCCTTTAATAACTATCTATACGGGATCAAATTAACAACTGCAACTTGAAAGATTAGATAGGACCTTAGGGAGCAGTGAGTTTATGTTCATGAGGGAGGAACAACTCAGAAAAGCGGGGTGAGAATGGGTGCACAACTCAAAGAATGTAGTCAATGTCACTAAATTGTACATGTAGAAACTGTTAAATTGGTGCATGTTTTGTTGTGTATATTCTCAACAACAACAAAATAAATAAAATTTTTAAAAAAATAAAGATTAGAATCCCCAACATATTTACCTCAACTACAACAAAAGATTGAAAATCAAGGTGATAGGTTTGGCAGAGCCAAGTGAGGGAAATAAAGAGTGAGTGAGTTTCTGCTGGCAGGCTTTCTGAGGCCGGGAAACCATATCTTCACGACCTTTGAGCATGACTGTTCATCACAAATATTCCCAGAATACAGTGATTTCACTTGTTTTTCATTTTCATTTAAATGTACAAAAAAAGAGAAGATTTCAAACTCACACTTTTTTGTGCACTGAAATACTACATATACATACATCTATACAAACCATGGATCACAAGAGTCAGATCCATGCAGGATTGGCAGCATTTTGTTCCCTTGTGCATGGGGTCACCATGAGTTGGGGGCTGACTCAACAGCAGCTAACAACGTACCTTTTTATAACCCAAACCCATTGAAGTGGAGTTAATTCCAACTCATAGCAACCCTATAGGACAGTGCAGAACTGCCCAACAGGTTTCTAAAGAGCAGCTCGTGGATTCGAACTGCTGACCTTTTGGTTAGCAGCTGAGCTCTTTACCCACTGCACCACCAGGGTTCTCTTTTTTATAAGGTACACAATAAACACTTACAGATTAATAGATTTCCTATTGGCCCAGAAATTCTTAATTGATTTCCTCATATTGAGCTCTGCTTTTAAGGTAGTAAAAAGCAGTAGGGCCACTTGCATGTGGAAGCCAAAAGCATGAAAATAACCCAAATAAAATTTTTAATCTGAATTCACTCCTTTGCTTTATGATAAAGTCTATGGACAATATCAGTCTGGATCTCGATTTTACCAGATTCCAGAGTCAATCACTATGCTCAAGGCAGCTGATTTACAAAACCCATTAAGACTCTCGAGGTGTCATTGGGGGCCGTTTTGCTATCCAGAATCCACTGGAGCTTCCAAGAATGCATTGCAGAACTGCCCCATAGAGTTTTCTAGGCTGTAATATTTACATGAGCAGATAGCCAGGTCTTTTCTCCTGTGGAGTGGCTGGTGGATTGGAATCTCCCGTCTTTTGGTTAGTAGCCGATCGCTTAACCATTGCACCACCAGGGCTCCTTTAGAATGCATTAGATTAAAATAGTACCTTACTAGTCTGCAAGATTTCACAGGCTCAATCAAATGCTTAATCCAACCCCAAATTAAGAATATTCTTTCTCAATGGTGCATAGATAGGAAAGGGCTACACTTTGATGACTCACTTTTCTTCTACCTGGTCTTGTGACATATTTGCTTGTTATTTATTAATTGAGCAGTCTGTCATTTGGTTATTTTCTAAGAACCTTAGAACCTTATTGGTGGCAACATAATACCAAACCTACTGCCGTCAAGTCCATTCCGACTCATAGTGACCCTACAGGACAGAGTAGAACTGCCCCAATAGGGTTTCCAAGGAGTGGCTGGTAGATTCGAACCACCAACCTTTTGGTTAGCAGCCATAGCGTTTAACTATTACGCCACCAGGGTTTCCGGGCTCATAACAGAAGCCCAATAAACACTTCACGGATAAGAGTTGGGCCCCCAGCATTTGCTATTTGAAGCTGTGTTGTGTGAAAATGTAAAAAGGCAAAATGTCACTGTTTATACCAAAGCATGTATTTAAATTTCTGCTTGAAAATATAATCAATGACTTGAATTCTCTATATAACTCTTGGATGGCAGATTAGGCACTCAGAGGTTAGTTTTGAAGTCACAGGAGTACTGTTTAGCAACGTAAACCATATCTTTCTTCATAATTACCTAGTATTCTAAGGGAACTAGTGGCGCTTCAAAAATGGTCCTTAGTCAAAGAGAAGGTTAGGCCCAAGGAGACTCTGACATTTAATTCTACTGTTAGTTAAAACTGTAAGCACGTTAAGCCATTTATAAGCAACATGCTTCTATAAATTAGATATTTTAATCAAAGTGAAATAAAAACATTAAATTCACTTGCAAACTATTTTTGTTTGGGATATGTTGTTAATAATTCTATGTTCCAGGATTCAGTTCCCATGTATTTAGTTAACTTGGCCCTGTTCCACGGCCACTGACTGTTCCTTACATCCAGGATAGGTCTCAAATATATATACTGTTTTACTACAAATGGACTTTGAAAGCTAGATTAGAGGTCACCTGCAGCACTTACTCATGCCCTGAGCCAAACAATAGTCTTAATCTACCTAAGAAAGGTAATCTCCTCAATAAACTGGGCAGCTGCCAGGGGGTTCCCATGTTGCGGGAACCAGCTGATCTATCAGAATCTATCTCTTAGATCCATAGGATAACAGCTATCTCAGAAAAATCAATCTCATATTCAAATTTACTCATTCTTTCATCAACAAATACTCATTGAACATCTACTATGTGTCTGATACTGTTCCAGGTGCTAGATATTCAGCAGTGAACAAGACAGGTAATTTTCCCACTCTACAGACCTTATATTCTGACATGTGTGTGCAGGGAGAAGGGTGGAGTGGATGATAAATGAATAAAGAATAATACTGGTACAAAGAGGATAGAATACGAAATTGGAGTCAAAACATAATTTCAAAATAAAGAACATGCCAAAAAAAAGGCACATCAGGAGCACATTCTTCTTACACAGTGCACGATATACATCATGCATTATTTAGCAAGATAGATAAGCTAGATATATAGAGATTCATATCTACATAATTAATCCAAGTAATCTTTCCAAGATCACACATTCCATGGTATTCACTGGCCCACAGTGAACAAAGGAAATATCAAATTTTCAAAATAATAGATTACGCATAAAAGTAAAATTGTATATACTTAATAAGTAGGCAAATTTTTATTATAGATATGTTTACAAGTCAATTACTGAAGACAATTATCAAATAGAATTAGTAAAACGCTCTAAATGAACTTTTAAAATATTTGTTCATCAGTTTCACTTGAAAATGTATATACAGACTATTCATTCATCTGCCCTAAATTTAACTATACAAATTCCAACTAAATTCCTTGTGTAAATAAATATATATGAAGCAAAACAGTCTGAGTATAAATATTTATAATAAATAGCAAATTTTATATAAATGGTTTATTCCTATTTTAAATACGGTTTATACACCTTCTAAAATGTATTTAGAATCACCCGCTTTTTGGCCAATT
>NW_004443968.1:3160313-3179631 GCF_000243295.1 Trichechus manatus latirostris
ATTTAACCCGCTGCCATCAAGTCAAATTCCAACTCATAGTGATCCTATAGGACAGAGTGGAACTGCCTCATAGGGTTTCCAAGGAGCAGCTGGTGTATTTGAACTGCTAACCTTTTGGTTAGCAGCCATATATCTTAACCACTACGCCACCAGGGCTTCAAATATCAATTAGCATTCCAAAAAGAGATATTGTCTTTCAAAATGTATAAGTAAATCTCAGTTTTATTGTTAATGCATTTATACACATTTGTGTACATGCCTTCATAAATACTTCACCCTATTAGAAAAATTTACCCCTTAAAGCCATTTAAATTTGCAGAAACACTTTTTAAGAGGCATACCGTTAATTTGTGATGACAAGTATGTGTAGACTAAAGAATTAATGAAAAGCAAGCATCTTAAACTAACAGGGTTTAGTGTTATCAATTTGATTGTTCAAGAAATACGTGACATTTATTTTCAAAATGGAATGATAGTAATACTTTCTAGAGTCTATCAATACTATTTAAAATAAGAGAATCATAACTTTCAAATACTGCTTTTACTAGTCATCACTTGTCATTAAATGTAACTGTATATTCAAGAGCTTTCTAATAATAGCCTTTAATTAAACCAAGGACTGTTGGAGGGTTTCCGTTGCCCTTTGAAGTTCTTAATTATTACTTGTATCCAGCCTTTTATGGCGCACTTAAGGTTGAATTAAATAATTTAAATATACATTGAAGAGAAATATGAAGACTTTTGCCAGTTTTAATTAAAGCTCTGAATTTCAGGATTTGAAAAATAATAACATATGTTTTTATTTTTTTTCATGGCCGAATGGTAAAATGCTCACTATATTAAACAACAACAACAAAAAAAGGTAGCTTTTTATGGGACTAATCGCTAAGCAGATGCATGTAAATGAGCTATTTTCTATGCATGGCTTCCAAAAGTGCTAATTAAATAGTTGGTATTCAAGGCTATGCTCGCTCATTGTTTAGTGACACACAAATCCAGCGATGTGTGCCAGCAGACATTTTAAGTTGAATGTTTTCTCCTCTACGGCCTTTGTCATGAAATGGTGGCACCATGATGAGAACACTAGTGTAAGCAAAACATTGAAATATGCTTTAATAATGTTTTAACCATGTAGTGACACTACTCCAGTTTTCTAATGAATTTTTAATTTCTTTTTTCTTATAAAGGTGGTATGAGTTATCACTGATGCATATTAAATCATACACATGAGTCATTTTCTCTAAATTTGCATAAAATGGCTAAATGCTAATGCACCAAACGGGGCTTACTATATGTGGTACAGCAAATATTCCCTTGAAGATTTTCTGCAGTCAATCTCCTATATTTCATTAGCAACCAGGTAAGGTGTGGTCTGCAGAATAAAAAAGAAAAGTGTGTAGAGATCATGAACTTATGAGGCTTCAGATGATTTCTACGTGGTGATTAGTGTGGATTCTGCAATCAGAATTTATATAGGTAAAAATACATGCACGCTTCCTTTAAAGGAACAGTGCAACAAGAGTTCTAAATACAGTCTTGCAATGTTAAACAATGAAAAGGCACCATTCAATTACTGTGATATAATAATATCTATAATTAATTGAGGGAAAGCCATACTTTAAATTTAGTATCACTTGATCAGTATAACCTTTAGTCTGATTTTATAACTCAAGATTACAGTTTCTCTACTAAGCTTATCAAGGAGCTTTAAAAAATAGCCATGGGTGAGATGTTTTTGTTTGATAACTTTTTCCTTTTCCTTGTCAAACAATGGTGAGGAATTTTCTACACTAACGCTTAGCATTTAAACATAGTTCCTCTGTCACCAAAATATTCTTACTGTACTGGCATTAAAGTCACATGACATAAAAATTACATCAGGGTGATAGTATTATTGGGCAAGTCAGAGATGTTTCCTTGCAGGATAAACTTACTGCTTAGTCACTTCATTTATTCACCTTTTTCTCACTTCTCCATATTTTCACCATCTAGAATATTTTTTAACCTGGTACAAGAAAAAAAAAAAAAAATGGGGGGTGGGGTGGATGGCTATTTAAAAATAAATGTATGCTTTGCCCTACAGTTATTTTGAATTAGTCTTGATAAATAATTGAGGAATGCATAATATATTATTTAGATGCCATGGTCTTAAGAATTTGAGTGGTATTTCAAGTACAATTATAGTCATTTATTTATCAGTAGAAAATTTACATAATCACACTTCAAAATCCAGTGGACTGGAGAGATATCAGAAAGACACCCATGAATGTGGTAATGACTCTGAGCGTTAGATTAAGTTAATAATGTAGTGATGCACATGGTATTCTAATATCTAGCACTGCAATATTTGATCACTTAAAATGATAAAAGCATAAATATTTTTCTCTTTTCAAACTGCATTTTGTGCAGAAGGGCTCTTTATAGTATAAAATGTAATTTGAAAACTCAGAATTTGAATTAGACAATCTCTAATAAAATGGAACTAGTTAAGCTTAACTTTGAAATGAAATTTCTCTATTTCCCATTGCTAAGAAAATATTTCTTAATAATAATTATTAACAAAAAATACTGCTCCCTTCATATTTTTTTGAACTGACAATATAAACCTTAAGGCTGAAGTCCAGAAAAATGACAGAAATCCAAGTCCTCTCTCCTGTCAGTGAGCACAGCATGCAAATGGGGGGATTACCTATTGGAGAGGTAACACACTTTCTGTTAGCTAAGTCATGCTATGGATTCTTCCTTAGCAGCTAGTCCATCTGAGACAAATTTGGCAGAAATACATGCAGCATTTGTACTGTGCTGTTTGAATCACTGGAATCCAATGTCATATCTGCAAACTCAGATTTCAGACTCTAATTGAGCAAGAATACTCAGTGTAAAAATCTAAGCTACTTAGCAATTTCCAGCTTTATCTGGGGACAGTTAAACTTTTTATTTTTCATAATATTCTAAGTACCTACTGATTATTTTAAGAATTTTTCTAAAACAATGCAATTTCTAAAACAATGCAAACATAAACTAATCAATTAACTCCAATTTACTTGCTGTATATTGTGTATTTTCACTACCAGAATCACTGAAGTTGCATATACTACAAACTCTAAAGATGAAGACCTGTCAAATTATTTTTCTTCCACTCTGTGAAAATGCACTTGCCATGAATTAGTCATGGTGATGACTTTATATCTAAAGATCCAAAACATTTTTCAAGCTATTCCAAAGGCCATTCAACATTCTCAACTTCAGATTTCTAATGTCAACCAATGGTAATTTCACTTTGTATGTAGATCATATATTTCAAGACTAATTCAATACACTAAAGCAATATATATTGAGCAGCTACTATATACAAACTATGTACTTTCTAAAACTAAGGCCTCAAATCCATTATCTGAGTTCCTCTCAAAGACTGCTAAATTCATGCAACAGTTTCAGGTAACTTCATAATTCTCACTGAATTAAAATAAAGGTCTAAGTAGACTTCTATTATTACTATACAAGAGATCTAGCCCTGACAGGAAGTAAGTCCATGGGTTCTGAATTTCAATGATATTAAATCTGTTAGTCTTCATGAAGGTATTACCTCCAAATAAATTATAGGAAGTTTTTTTTTTTTTTTCTCATTAGACCAGGTTTGATAAATACATAAAGTAATTATATTTTAGCTATTTATTAAGCAAAAATATTTCTGAATCATAACTTGTTAGAAATTGCTCCATTACAGTAAATTTCACTCATATCTGTGTATGTTTATGTGGATAGATATTATTTCCTAAAAGACAAAGATTTAAGAGATATTATAGGTAAATATCCTGTAAGTCATTTTTCGTGGCTGATTCAGAGAAAGTGGTTTATTCTTAGCATATATCCCTTTCCCCAAGTGGTTCCCTTACCATCTATTTACAGGTTTTCACCAATTACTGAAGTGACTAGCATCTATAGTTATTTCAAATCTCCCACTAGATATTAATGATATAAGACAAACATTTTAATCTTGTAAAGTTTGAATTTAAAACAAAAGCATAAAAAACAATGCAAAGAGCCAAATTGCACTTAAAATTCTCCTGAAAGCTTGTTTTCCCAAGGCCAGTGACTATTAAAGAAACTCAGAGAATACAAGAAATCCGTCAGGCAGCTACTTAGTGACACAACCAAATGAATATCGTTAGGTGAGGGTTTTAATAACGCAGCATTTTCCAAGCATTTTCCCAAGATTATTTCTAATTGGCCCTGTCATAAAGTAGTCGCAAACTGCCTTAAAACAGCAGTTTGAAACCGGTTGAGCAAGCCTATGACAGGAAGTTGTTAATAATATGCTTCGAAATTTACCTGTGAAATTCTTAGCTTGACTACTTTTGTAAAAGAGGAACTGAAAGCTAAAGGCCTTTGTAATGCAAATGGACCAGTAGCAAAAAGTCATCACGTTTAGAAACTCGCAACCTCACCTGAACTTGGAACTGACCTTGCTGCACCCTTTGGTTAATGGAATCTAAACTGGTTTTTATGTGGGCAAGTGCCCTTCAGCGTCACTAAGGCACAGCCCACGGGCTGTAGGGCAACCGTGTACCCCCGACAGCCTGGCTCCTCGTGCCGGTGCTCGGCGCCCACCCAACAGCAGGGCCGCCCCAAGCCTCGCAGGACCAGTGACCATCACCTGAAACTGGGACCAAGACAGCTCCTCCTGTTTCCACCTCCCTCCCTCCTCCAAGACCCTCCTCTTTCCCACCCTCACCCGAGGGCCCAGAAGCCCGACCTGCTCCGGAAGAGGTGGATTTAGCCCGGTTAGAGTTAAGATGGTATCATTAGCTGCGCACAGCGTGACTTCCCGCTAATCCTCTCTGCAACTTACAACAAGTTTAAACGTCCATGCATGATGTTATTAACTGGCTTTAGTAAGTGCTTAAGACCCAGATCTCTTTTTAAAGTAATCTCTGAACAAGTTCTACTGTATCCACCCAACAAGGAGATTAATATTGCCAGCAAATCTGAAGGGGGGAGGGAGAAGGGGAGATGCGCCAGGAGCCCTTAATGGGCAATGAGGTCAGAAGTGTGGTGGAAGTTGCTCCAGGGAAGGGCCCAGAGCGGCTTGCGCTCTCCAGCACCGGCTCGGATTTCACAAAACTTCTTCCCCTGAGGGATTCCCCGCCAGACTCTCCGTTAGCAACTTTTCACTAGGTTTAAAATACGCGGGGCGGAGGCAATATGTTTATCGATGATATTGATCTTATCCAGGGAAGAAGTTTGAGCAGAGCTAGAGAAACTGTCAGCAAAAGAAAGCTCTTTAATCACAAATTGCCCGCTAGCCTGAGGAGGGGTCTGTGCGGCAGGGGGCCGCAGGGAGAAGTCGGCTTTCTGGTGCCTCTATCGGACGTCCTCGCGTGACTAAACCCCTACACCATCCCCCATTCACAAACCCAACTCAGAGATTCCTAAGCAACCGCAGACCCCAGCTGGCACAGAGGCAGGGCCGGGTCGCTGATGAGGGGACGAAGGGCAGGCAAAAAAGTAACCACACACAGAATAGCGCTCGCGGACGCAACCTAGCGTGCCAACCAAAGGAGAAGGGCAACTCCTGGTTCCGCCGCGTCCAGCTGCGCGGCTCGGGGAAAGGGGGCAGGAGTGGGGAACTCGGGCTCGCGCGAACTTGGGAGGCTGCCCAGCCCGCTTCCCCGGCCGCAGCGCGCCCACGGCCGCCCGATCGCGCGCCGGCCGGGGAGCGCGCGCCAACCCCGAGAGCGCGCGCGCCGGCGCACCAGCTCGGCAGCCCGTCTCCCGGGAAACACCAATCAGACGCCGGCTTTCAAGCAAGAGCCGCAAGCCGCCGCAGCCGCAAGAGGACTTGGGCTGTTAGGGGTCACCCGGAGGCGTTGTGCCCAGCGGCGGGCCGCCTTCGCCGCTGCCACTGCTTAGCCCAGCTACGTCCGCGGCCAGTCGCAGAGTCCGCTGTCTCCTCGGCGCGCCGCCCACGCCAAGCAGGTTGCATTGTGGCTGCTAAGCCTGGCTATTTTTAGATCGCTAGACTAGGTCGGAGGATTCCCTGGTGGCGCAGTAGTTAAAGCGTTCGGCTGCTAACCGAAAAATCGGCGGTTCGAACCAGCCAGCCGCTCTGCGAGAGAAAGATGTGGCAATCTGCTTGGCAGCCGGCTTCCGTAAAGATTTACAGCCTTGGAAACCCTACAGGGCAGTTCTACTCTGTCCTCCTGTAAGGTCGCTGTGAGTTGAAACCGACTCCCCGGCAGTTGGTTTGATTTTTTTTTTTTTTTTTTTAAAGACTAGGTTGCGCCGGCGCTCAGCCAAAACCGAGTCAAACCAAGCCCAGTGATGTGCTTCCCTTTGAACAAATATGGCTCAGAACTCCATATTTCCCTGAATAAAGTCGATTATCTGCACTTTTGAAAGCCCTACCCCCTGTGGTCTGGTAGTTGGCTGCAAAGCGGAAAGCCACATGCTCCCACCTCAAAAAATGGTCATCACCTTTCTGAGGAAGTGCACTAAACTCGCGGCGCTGATTGACGGCTGGCAACTAGATACTCCATAGCTGAAATCGCAACGATACATTTTTCATTTACGTTCATCATCTTTGTTAATTCCACAATGAAGTCAAACAATTCCCGGAAGAGGAGGGAATGGGTTCTGCAAGCAAATGGGAATGAAGCTTTCTGCTCAGCGTTAGGTTGTTTAACTTGTGCTAAGTAACCGATGAACAGAAAAACAGGATAACAAAGCCATCCATTAAAATCCGGAGACACTGAAGAACTGCCTTGCATGCCACATTGCAATTTAACTATCTCGAAGTACTAGTGTTAAAACAATGGACCAGCATTAAAAAAAAAAAAAAAAGTATTTTATAGATACGTTTTTACTCAGTAACTTTGATGCTGATTAGTTGGTCCTTAGAATCAAGGGACCCCTTGTCGCATGTTGCCTATCTACCAATACCACACCCAGCAGCCATTCAAGTGCAACATCATATGTATGGTGTGTTTTACTTAACTCTGGCTAATTAGGGGAAAGATAAGTCATAGCAATACAGAGTGGAAGAACCGCGTCAATATTCCTAAGCCACAATGTCAGTTCCAGAGGTACAGGTCCATAGGAAAAAACTAGATAGTTACACTTTTTTTCATTCATTTTCTAGCCACATAGAAAATAAAACCATTTGGTTTCGTCTATCCGTTTTTTAAAAGTCAACATTCTTTAAATGTTAAAGTTTCCTTAAGTGTTAATATAAATAGGAAGAACTATAAACTTAAAATGTTCTATGAATAGGAAGAACGTTATGAACTTGGAATAGTACTCATCCTTATCTCTTGCCCTTTAAATGGTTTCTTACGTTTCATCAAAGACTACACAAAAATAAGAATTTCATATTTTTCCAAATGAGAAAATCATTTTAATTTTTTAAAAATAAACACAAATAGCACTAATAGTAGACATGTTGATGTTTAAGAAGAGTTAAAGAAAAGTCACTTTGGAAAAATAATCCATGTTGAATATAAATAATGCATTTATCTCATTACTATGCATGTTAATGGTAACTTCAGTAGGAGCTGATATTGGGGAATATACCCATTCAAGTCCTACAAAGATACTGCAGAAAGACTTCCTATATATCTTTCTGACCTCTATCCAATTTCCACTTCTGTTGTTACTTTGGGTTTTCTGTATGATTGTCCTTTTATGTTATATCCATTATAATTCTATTATTGAGTGACTTTTCATTGTTAATTTTCTGGTTCCATAAAGTAGGACAAGGAAAATCAGTTGGCTATATCTTTATATTTACTTTTACAGGTATCATTTAAACGGCTTATTTCTAAGTATTTCATGAAAAGATTCTAGATGTCAAAACCTGCAGTTAGCGTTCTTGTTTAGAAATACACAAAATAATACCTTCGACGTTGGCAACCCAGATGTATCATTCAGCAAAACAGCAATTACTCATTGTTTTGCACTTCCATGTCAAGAACTATGCGACACTTGGTGACACAGTAACAAAATTGCAAAGTCAATTATGTTTAAAATAGACATCCTAATAGAACATACACAACCAACTCCTTTTACTCTTGCTGAACTGTTTTGTTTCCTTTTTCTGACTGTTTGCGGTCAAATAGATTACGTGAAAGTGAAGCCTAAAGATAATAACTGATTTGCACACATCATGAGGAGGAAAAAAAAAAAAAAAAGGCTAGGAAATGGAGGGAGGGTGAAGTATAAAGGGGAGGTGTATCTCTGAGGGCACCAAAATCCACCCAAGGAGGTGCCAGAATGTTCTCGTATAACGCTGGAAATGTATGTCTACAATGTTCTTTTGCAATGTCAATCATAATGGCAAACTTTGAAAGAGCAGTGTTTGTCAAAATTTAAAGCAGTATTTAAGCTAGATTCACCCTAGTAATTCTAAGCAAAACTCTAGCAATAAATCCCAACTAGAATCTGTTTATATGTAAGAAGAGAGGGTGTTAGGTGGGGCTAGGTGTTTGTTTTATTCTATTTTTAATGCACAAGAAGCATTTTTGTAACTTGAACTTCCCAGTAATGGATTCCACTTCTCAACCCAGTCTACAGCCTGAACTGAAGTTCCCCATCAGAAAATTAAAATGTTTGTCTGGATAAAATAACTTCCAAATGAACTTTTTGTTTGTTTCTTTTTGTATTTTCTGCAATGTAGCCCCACGCAATGATATTAGTTCTAGTGTGGGAAAATATTATAATTGAGATCTGGTAAGTTATTTGCAGACTTCAAGTTTTTCTTTACACTGTGCTGACATTTAGTACAGCCCTGGTGAGGAAAACAATGCCACCATTCATAGCTCTAGACGTAGATTTCAATCGACTTAAGCGGGCACAATGAAACTTGGTCATTCACTGGTTACCCATATTGTGTTCTCAAATTTTCTCTCAGCAAAAGTATAATGACTCAGTATTGTATGGTTGCATAGACAAGGGCTCGGAACAAGAGACACTAGTTTTGTCTGACGGTGTGAGAAAGTCGTGAAGGGATCTTTTCTTCCAGATGGTGTTAAATTCAGCTGCCTTTTTAACATTGGCCTTGCACAGCAATCTGCTGCTCCCCTTTCACAAAGACTGCGCTTGGTTCCCACTAGTTAACATGCATACTCACGCAACCTGCAACTTCACTCCAACTGTTTTACAATGCAGTGGTATGCTAAATAAACTTGATCTGGTTTCTGCCAATGTTAAAACTAGCTTTCAAAGAACTACTTAACTGATATTTACACTTCTTTTGACTTAAATGTACATGCCTTAGGAATATTTCAGATTTCAAAGAAATATCACATTATAAGGTCATTGTAGAGTTTATCGTGAACACCCTTCAAGCCCAAGCTCAGATACAGTACCTCTCTTCAACATACACAAATAAAACAAAATGTCAGAAGTTTGATGTGTAATAGAAAAAAGAAAAACTGGGATATGTTGCAGCAAGAGCAGTGGAACAGCAAAAAATAAAATGAAAATAATAACATTGAAATGTATTTTTATTGATCGATAAGTCATGTAACATTAGTATGATACAAAGCAACTTTGATGTGACAATGGCAAACACATAATTATAATATTGTTTATTTTCCTTAGATGTTATATTTAACACATTTACATAAAAGACCAAGATGTAGGCAAAAGCTTCAGTAATTTGACTCCATTGAGTGCTTTCAGTAAACAATAGGTTTCCCCAGCAAACATCTTATTGCCTTAATTGAACCTTCTTGAGAAAGAAAACCACACACTTTGTAATGTAAATGTTAATTGTAGTAGACAATGGTTCTAGGTAAATAGCACCCCTGGACGTGAAGTAAATGAAAGGAATACAGGCACTTAACAATGAAAGGTTGTTTGCACAAACAGTGCTTCAAATGTAAATAAACAAGGGTCGTCTCCAAGGTCACTACAGTAGTAAAACTTTGGCACGTGTTCAGCAGCCAAACTGGGAATTTATTTACATTAATAAAGTCTCTCAGAATTTCTAACAAACCAATAGTGATTTTACAGGCTTCTCCAATCTGAAGTCTTATAAGGAATTGAAGCTATAAAGGAAAATATAGTGCTTTTGAAGAAAAATGGTATATTTGGGATTGCAAATAATCTAGGCCATGTGGAAAATAACAGGCCATTTTGGGTATTTTCTAATTGCAATGTTTGTATTTATATGTTTGCTTGGTGACATGTGGAAAAGATTACAATGGGGACCTCCAAAACACCAAAGTTTTCTGCTAAGCACAGTTATTTTTAGATTAAATAGATATGACTGTTTAGAATGCATCTACCTGGAACTAGTCCAAAATAACCTTTTATCACATTGTTATTGTTCTACAGGTTGATGATTTTATAATTTACTCCCAGTGTGTTTACTAGCATCATTAGGCCAAGTTCCTAGATGTATCATGCTAAGAAGTAAACAGCCTGAGGAGGTCATAGATACATATATACAGATATTTATCTTAAAATATAACCCACCCAAAACAAAAGCCAAGAGGTGGTCACAAGGCCAAAATAAGAACTGAGAATTTGACATGAGGGGCAGACAGTAATCACTTTCTACCAGCTTGCAATCACTTTCTACCAGCTTTCCTTGAATTTTGGAAATCTCAACCGAATAAGAAAGCCAAACTTAATTGTGGTCAGATTAAACAGCGGTTATAACATTAACAGAAACAGGCAGTATGCAGCAGCTACAGACCAGTTGGTGTTGCCATTTGGGAGGCTGCAGATGGCTGTGGGTGGGAAATGCCTCTACTTTCTTAAGTGATGGAGATGAGTATGGTGTGTGCACTTGATGTTTTTTTCATACCCCCACCCCCCAACAGGGCTGTCTGTCATAGGCTGCCGGGCCCCGCTTTACCACTTGCCCCCGAGCGTGGGAATCGGAGCGTCCTGCCGTTCACATCTCCTGCATTCCGTTTAGCGGAATCAATTAGGCAAGACAGACCCTCAGATTCCCCACCCCCTTTCCATTTTTGTCAGGTCTATATACGTCCTAATTATTTCAGTTTGGGATGCCAGAGCTGTTTCCTGGATAGACCTGATCATCCTTAAACAAAAAGAGAGGAGGCGCACACGTGGGTTGTGGCGTAAATGTCACTTTCATTTCCAACGCTAGGCGCAGAGTAAGACAGAACATTTTTTTAACACTTTGACAAGAGGGGAGGCGATCTCGTCTCCATCATGTCTTTCTGCTTCAGTAGCTTCCTCAAGGAAACCCTCTTGCAACAGAGAAGCATCTGTCCTTGTATTTTGAATAGAAGAATAAAAATCAGCCTTCGCTTTTTCCTTTTTTTGCATTTCCCCTGCTAGCTCTAAGTCCTTAGTTGATATAAATTATTAACCTTCCAGTATAAACTTTTTTGAAAGTCTGATTTCATATAATTTGAAATACAGCCCACATACATGTAGATTCCAAACACAAATCTTCCGATTTTGTGAGGGAGGGGAGACCTCCGAAGGGGACTTCCTAAATGTACGTATTACGGAATCATTTTAAAACTAAATGCCAGGCATCTCTACAACAGCTTTCTTAAAACAAACCAACCCTCATATATAAACTTTTGCCTTAAAATAGAATAAGTTGCACATGCATCTTTACTCATTAGGGTAGGGCTGTACCTTAACAACCCCTCTCAAAGCATCTAGCATCTTTAGATATTAGCATCTTGGGGTCACTTAATTTCTTCTAATCCCACCTTTAATCATAAGGAAAAAACAAGCAAACAAAAACAAAGTTAGATTCAATAAGTAGTCCTGACCTTTCTGGTATTTACTGTCTCTTGGTTGTAGTCTTTCATTCTCACACGCTCCCCGGCGATCTTGAAGGAGTTTTTACTTTCGGTTATCTAGCTTTATGAAGACCAATACACTCATACAGCTAGATAACCAAAGATAACAACTCGCTTCCCTCACACGCTTGGTCTTCCTCTTGCCAGACTCCAGATCCCGATCCTTTCCCGCAGTACCGAAGAGTAGTCCTCCAGGAGATGGGGCGCTTAAGACTCCTCTTTTTGTGTAAATAGGACCTGGTTTCTGTTTCTGTGTGTGCGGTTAAAACATCCAAACGAGATCTGTTGCCTTCAAAGTTTATTCCGAACTTTTTTTCCTCCTTTCAGCAAGTAATCTCCGGCAGCGTTAGCCAACAATTCATCTATTAATATCAGAAAATAAAACCAGCTATTAAGGTGCAGCAAGCAGTTAAGAGCGAGCAGCAGCATCCGTCCCTTCACAGGCCTCTATTTGCATTGTAAATTGCTTCATTCTCACGCAAGACTCTTTAGCCTCCCTCTATAGAGATGTATAAAGCCAACGGCAGTTTCCAGCGCAGGTTAAGGAGGAAGGAAAAAAAAAAACAACAACAAAACATTCCATTCTATAGAAGTGACAGCTGATTCAAGGATCTGCTCCTGATCCTTTTGGGTTAGGCACCATGAGCTTTTTACCAAGCGGTGGCAGCTTGATTGCATATATCTTGTGTGTGTGTGTTTTAGGGGGAAGATCCTCGATTTCACAAGGCTTGTAGGCTGGGGACGAGAAGATGCCGTCTTGCTGGCGTGCTGCTGCCCCCGGTCTGAAAGAAGGAGAAAAGGGCCATCATTGGAAGGGCTTTCACTGCCAAAATGTGGACCAGCCTTCAAGGTCAAAGGTTCGAGACCACGGGAGACCAAGGTAATGATGATGTCATAAGAAATCTCAAGTACATGGTTACTGATATGCATCAGTGATCAGCAAACTGTCCCACGCCTGCTGCCTGCTGAGCAGCGGCAGCGGCGGCAGCAGCGGCAGCGTTGCAACCAGCCCTATTTTCTCAATCAACCTCTCTTCCGCTAGCACTACCGACTGCTCCTGGAAAAGCAACCCGCGGGCTTTTACCTCCTCGGTGCTAGTGTAGATCGCTCTAATATCCAAAGACTGGACGAAATCTCTCTCTAAGGACAGATAAAAGCATTTCAGATCGGGGGAACGTCTTTGCCTGCATTTCTCTTCTGGCAGATTGCATAGGCAGACAGATGGAAGGCACTTTGCTGTTGCTTAAAGCAGGCCCTTGCTTTCTAGGGCTGGGAATCAGATCTGTATTACGCAGTGAGTCAATGTATGATTACATTGACAATTTGCTCTGGTGGTGTGTTTTTAATGGCTTCACAGCTCACTCATGTTTTGTATCTATGTACCATGGCGATAGGGCAGAGTATTTTGTTCTTTAAGTTCAAACTGAATGCTCTAAGCAAGCGGACACCATCCTGAATTTTTTTTAAATGACTGTGTATAAGGGGTGTGTTAGAATGCAGCACAGGTAAACACAGCAGCAATATTTTCTAGTGTACATAATTCTGCTGTAATACAGATGCTGAGCCTTTGTGTATTGTTTCAAACATTAAGATTAATACAGAAGGACAAAATGTACTAGTGTTGATTATGAAACTACAAAAAAAAAGTCTTTTTACCTCGTGAAAAATAAAGATAAAACACCTGGATGTTAAGAGCATAACTCTACTCCTACCTCCCCCTTCCCACCCATTCCTTCCTCCTATCAGGAGGGGTTGTTGTGTTATTAATTTGCCTTAATCCTTTTCTTAGAACTTATCAAAGTAAAAATGATTACTTAAGAGTCCTTTCCTTCTCTCCTTTGTAATTTGTAAGCTATGTCTAATGCATCTATAACATGTATAGTTCTAATATTCAGGTTCCCCTTAATAGAACATCTAAGGTACAGTTTTCATTAAGATGCATATTCACCATGGGTAAACCTTATGGACTGTTGTTTTTTTTTTCCAAAATGATGAGTTATGTTGGGTGGTGTTACTATTCTTTAAAATATATGCAGAAAGAAAATGTCATAAATCTTCATATTCATTTCACACATCACTAGTTTATCACAACATTCTCATTTCTATAGGTTGACTATTTCTCCCAATGACTAGAACGCTTTTCAGAGTTAACATATACTCTTTCACCAATTCAGTGATTTATTTAAGACATGAGTGAGAACATGCTTACCAAATTACATATAGAACACACACACATGTAAATCCTATAGAAATGACTGACAAAGAAAACAAGAATTGCTAAGAAAAGGCCCCAATCCAGAACTGAAAACACTATCACACCAATTAAAGATATGATTTACTAAGACAAATGTCAATTTTTTTCCCTAGATTTTTAATGTATGCTATTTGTATGAGTGTGAACACTCTAGTACTGACTATTTAGAAAAGACTAAGCTGTGGATATTACTCATCTATTTTTCGTATCAAATTATGGTATAGAGGTATGATCAAAAATGACTGCATTGGGTTATATATAAAAGTACATGCAAACTACAAAGTGATTCAGAGGAACACATTTCATGGGGTTACTGCTTATTCATGAACTATATGGTCACCACATAAAATACTGGATAAACATTTAACACCTTACTGAAGCACATGCCACTTTTTACATTATGTAAAACCCTAATGAGCTCTGCTGCCTTGGAAGATTGAGGGTATTGTGGCCTTGCTTTCCAAGACCTAGAAGCAGAATCATTAGCGATTTGGCATGTATTACATAAAGCAAGCATGTGATCAGATGAATTCAATTCCTTAAGTCAAAGCCCTAAGAAATTCCAGATATTTTTAGAATATCTTTTTGCTTTATATATGTTTGAGTGGGAGTTGGTGAAACTAGAGAGGTGTGATACATGTATGTTTGTGTTTAGCAGCCCCATATTTGTGTGGTTTACAAATTAATATGGCTATATTTCCACACATTTAACAATAAAATGCACTTTCAGAACCAAAGTGCCTATAATGATAGACAAGACACTGAACATGTGAGATGCTTCTACAATTAGAAGATGATATTGTCTCAAAATAGCATTTTCTAGGGCAATGGTCCCCACATATGTCACATATACTATAGATTCATTCTGGGAGCCCAAGTAAGTGAAAACAGCCAACAGGATGATTATGGGCAGACTGTTCATCAACCATATAGCTAATTAAATGTTATACATTTCCATCATCTCTCGGGGAATGGAGAAATAAAAGATGCACACTAAGGCTTAACACTGCGTACTTGAATATTTCTAATATTCCCAAGGTTTATATCATGGTTGATCATATACAATTTCAAGGACTGTATTATCTAGGGTGTGAGACAAGTTGAAGCAATTATGATGCTCTAAAGATTCCTAGTAATGTCTGTCACACATTGTTAAGAGCAACTATTAATACCTACATGTTTTTATTTCAGAAATTTTTGCTTTTCAAAAGCTATTTAGCTGAGCTACAAAATACTCCTTTTGAAATCTGCATGTTGAGGATATACTGAACTCAAATGGCTTGCCTGCTCATTCTCTAATAAATTCCCATTAATGACCAGTAGATTAGGACGTGATTGTCATGCTTGTTTTCTAATCTTTTTATAGGTCTCCAGATGGCTGAAACATGAATTGAAACATCCTGGTTTCTTGGGAATAAACAATCTCTACTTAAGTTAAAAGCAAAAAGTTATGATTTCCCACATATTTGGATCAGAAATATGCTATTCCATACATGCAAATACATTAGTTTGTCACTAATATTCAGAACACCTCTCTGAATCCTACTCAGACTACATACAGAATTGGCACATCATACAAATCTGCTTTTAATATTTGGTTTGTACGATTCTCGTGCATGTAAACCACAGTTCACTAATACAGTCAAGACTACCATTTCTAACATAAAAGCCATTTAATTACAGCGATTTGTCTAGTTCAGGCAAGGTACTTGACTGGCTTACTTTCTAATAAAAGTGTCTTGTTATTCTTTCTATATTCCAAATTTCTTTTTTATAGGCAGTTACATGTTATGTTTGTGTTATGCTTGATATATAACATGCAAAGACTACCTACAGAGAAAAAACCTGCACATATGAAAACTTAGATTTTTCTGGAATTCCATTTCTTGCATGAACTGGGAGGTCTGCAATACACTGCAGGCCTACCACCAAGCAAATAATATTCTATTTCGATTTTGTACATGACTTTGATTTTATCAAACGTAAATTTTAAAATTACCTTTGGTTGGTTGGACTGTCTATTCATTTCACGATTCTTTGTAGTCTCATCTGAAAAACAGTCAAGAAAACAAATGATCACAGTTTTAATATATATAATCACGTCTAGATATGGTTTCATTTAAAGTATTGCGATTTCCATGATTCCTTAAAATGCCAAGAGATTCCATAAAACCCCAGCACAATGTATCCTGGGCTTCAGTACCCACAGGGTTAAATATGCTAATTTGCATTTAAATGGAGACATGCCTGATAATGGGAATGCAAAATATGCAGAATCTGGAGGGGTTTGGGAAATTAGTATTTTCTTTCTTCTCTTCTTTTCTTTTTAGCTTGGAAGGAAGAGGGACTCTTAAGAAACATTAGAGATTTGAACATTGTAACCTGCCATACAAAAGAACAGGGAGAATCTTTCCATGTAAAGATTTTAAGACTAGAACAAAGTCTTATTTCCTAAATGTTTGAGAGACTGAATTTCCAGGCCTTTCAAACAATGGGAATCCCTAGATAAATATCTAATCCATTAGAAAGATGCAAATAGTTTACTGTAAGGCCACAGCACGGTGAGATGTGCATTCATATCTATGGCTCCTGATTGGTTCTTTCCTCTAGTAAATCAATGAATAATGTAAAACCTGATTGCTGTAAAGTGGCGAATTTTTTTCTTCCCTTCCCCCATCCTCTCACAACCCAATATTCAAGAAGTCTTACACTCCCTAAAATAGGTTGCTTTTATTTTATGATTTTTTTAATGTTTATTGTTATTTTGGAGTGGCGGGTGGGGCTATTGGTTTTGCAAAATGAAAGTACTGTACTGGCTCTATTATGCGGACTATGGGAGCTAGCTTCCTGAGACACCGCCCTAATTACTGGTGCGAAGGTGGGGAAGGGGAGGTGTCGAGCAGAGGTGGGCACTAGAAGAGGAAGGAAACTCGATCCGGCCCTGCCGTTCTGGGCCCAAGGCAGCTAAAGGGGCCCCGGCCGTGGCCATGACTTGACAAGGCCTCGGGTCTAACTTCTGATCAATTCCTGCGCTGAGCTGACCCCTCAGAACACTCACCTACTCAAGCACCTTGGGTACATTTGCAAGAGAAAACGCCGCAGACACGAATGCAAATACGTTGCCCCAGCTCACACCGCCCCGAGTTACCGCAGACAATTCCGGGCCACCGAGGGGAGGTCTGGCCTCCCTCCGGTGTGTCTGAGCTCCAAGCAAACCGTAGAACCCGGCTCCATTCAGGTACCAGAAGCGTCTGAGGCTGAAACGCTCCAAGTAGCAATAACTAACCTCAACGGTTGCATCTTGATGAATCTGAACTTCGGATAACCCCATACACTGGCCTCTAGTCTCCCAGAATCCAAAATTTACAGAGAAAAAGGAAGTGGAAGTCCACCAGATCTAGTGAACTACTATACATAAGTTTTCCACCAGGATCCAATCAGACCCTCGCTTCATTGCCAGGTAATTGCAACTTTGGGGCGGTTAAAAGGAGACGAGTTCGTCAAAATGCGAATCCTAAATCCAGGAACGCAAAATACAACTGTATTTGGCTCTAGGTTTAAAAGGAGAAAGCCCCACCACAAACAACAAAAAATTACATACAAAATTCCCCCTTTCCAGTGCGAAATTTTCCTGGCATCTCTCTGCGATTGGGAGTCAGGTCGCTGGATAATTAACAGTCCCGGCCCAGACAACTCACGAGATCAACAGGTTTAGCATCCGAGGCACACACACAATCAATTAGCTGCAGCAAAGCCCCGGACTGGCCCTCGGAGCGGCCCGCGGCGGGGTTCAGCCGGCACTGGCTCGCGGGCGAGGTGGGGGGCGCGGGCGTGGGGCCGCAGCGGGCACTGTTGGCCCCGCGCCGTGGGTCGAGCTGCCGCCTGCGGGCCACCACGATACTCACTTGCTGTCCTCCCTGCGCCAAGCAGTGTTGTCCCCCAAATCCAGCTGAGCAGGAATAGAGGCACCGGCCAGGAGACAAGATCCAGAGTCACAGCGCGGCTGCAGCACACAAACAGGCTCTTTTCGGCGTCTCAAAAAAAAAAAAAAAAAAAAAAAAATTTCTTTTTTTTTTTCCCAGATCGTCCCTCTCTTTGGCACATTTAAAACTGCCGCTCAATTCAACACGGTGATTCTTGCTTGATTGCGTCTAAAATAGTTTAAACGGGCCTTCCCTTCCGGGGAGAGGAAGAAGAGCGCAAAAGACGAAAGAGGAAAAAAAGCCAACTTTTCCCCCCCATGCCAGACACTTGCTCCCTGAGCCTCGGAGTGGAGAGTGAAGTGGTGTGTGCGAGGCTCGGCAAGTTTTTGGGGGGGCTGTCCAAGGTCTAGTCCAGCCCCCTCTGCCGAGGAGGACGTGCTCTGAAACTCAACCAATTTCCCCACTGCTTTTGTTACTGATGAACTGAAGCCCTATTGTTCATCCATTGCCACGGTCTTTTTCAGCCCCCACACTACGTTCTGCGTTGCCAGAGATAATGAATTTGCACCCAAACCTCTCGCGGTCCCCTCCTGACAGACGGAACAAATTAGAAATGTCTCGTCTGAAGAAGGGCAATGGCTACATTTTCCTATTGTAGAATGCAAAGCACACATTTCTTTAGAAACTTTTGCCTTTTATTTTCTTTTCCCTCTTTTTCTTTTTTCATCCAGTTTTTTCTCTTGATTTCTTTAGCCTCCCCCCCCCCTTTTTTTTAAGAATAGCTCTGTCTTGTTTTTCCAATGCACCATTTTATGTAACTTGTGGGTCTTTTCTACCTGCCTTCCTTCTTTCTTAAGGACTCCCTTTGCAATTTTATTTACAAACTTGGAGGATGACCTTTTGACAGCAGACTTTTTTTTTTTTTTTTTTTTTAAAGAAAGGTCTTTTGGTTCAAGCTCCCTTCCTCATTCCTCCCCCTTTTTGTTGTGGTTGTTAAAAGTGTTTGGCTAAAGACAAGCAACGCATTGTAAAGATTTTTATTCTCTAGACTCCAGAGCTATTCAAAAGGTACCAGGGACGCGCCATAGGGGTTATCTATGTGAGGAGAAGAAAAAGCGTGCGGGTGCGTGTGTTCCAGGGAGACAGAGAGGAGATGTGGGAGGGTGGGGGTGAGAGTGTGCAGAGAGGGAAGGGTGGGGGCCTTGGGGGGAAGGTGGGCTTCCTGGAACACCGGGAGTGGAGACTCTGTCAAGGGTGTGGGCGCAGGTGGGGGTGCAGGAATCCGCCCGCGGTGCGCGGCCTGCGCCCCTGGGCCTGTTGGCGCGCCGCGGGCCGTCAGCCGCCTC
>NW_004443968.1:3179731-3183839 GCF_000243295.1 Trichechus manatus latirostris
GCGCGCGTGCGACCCGGGGCGGGGGGCGGGGGGGCGGCTGTAAAAATTCAGACGAGTGGCTCGTATGTAAATGTTGCCCGGGGGAGAGTGGGGAGGCGGTAATGAGAGCTGCAGGCGCGCAGCCCCGCCGGCGGCCCCCCCGCTTTCCCGCCAAGTGCAGTCGGAGGACAGGACAGACAGCCATGCGTGTCCTTGGCGGGTGGGCCCCAACCTACTGCGCGCGCCCGCCCCCCGCGCACACGCATACACTCCTCTCGGAGGCGTGGGGCCTGGTAGCCACGGGCATGCCAGGAAAACAAAGCTAGGGCTGCGCGGTGGAACGAAGAAACGGCAGCCCTGGCAGCGGAGGGCAGGGCTGGGAAGCCGAGACCGCGGTCTCTGCCCTCCCTCTGCTCCCGGCTTCCCCCAACCCTAGCCCAGAGAAGGCCGAAGACCATTTTTTAGCGGCCTTAGAGACGGTGGCGAGGAGAGGCGGGGGCAGATGGGCATAGGGAGGTGCCAGCTGTCTCTCCGCCCGGGGCGCGGACACGCACACGCAGATGCTGGAGCGCGGGGCTGCCGGGGGTGGGTAGGGGAGGCGGTAAATCTGAAGGCCTCCCTGCTCCAAGAGCGGCCACCTCCTCTCTGAAGCTGCTTAGCTCCAAGTAAAAAACACACCAGGCCAAATCCCTCAAGGCAGCGCCCCGGGCTTCGGCCACGGAACAGCTCGCATCTCGAGCCTCCTCCCCGACAATGCAATCGGAAGGGCCTGGCTGTTCCGGGGGAGCCTTCTGTGACCTCCCCCCTTTAAAGGGGTAAAACTAGAACCCCAGCCCAAGAGGTCTGGCCTAGATGGCCAGCAGATAAGCCCCAGATAAGGAGAGACACCGATCTCTCTAATCTCACTCACAGCGCCTGCCTCGATGCTCACCAGCCCAAGCATCTTCCCAACACACACACACACACACACGCACACACGCACATACACACACGACACTCCCATCGCCTTAAAACGCGCGCTAATGGCCGGGCTGTTAATGAAGCCGACGCGCATAATGAGCGCACAGGTCAATAGGTACAGAAACAAGAAGCCTCTACCAGTCCAGCTGGGCGATTTACCGCTCCGTATTGGGAACACGTGTAGCTTATCGTGTTTTAGGAGTGATTTGCTGTTGTCTGAGATCTCCCCCTTCTCTTCTTGTGGAGAGAAGCCATACCCCCCCTCCCCCCAAAAAAAATCATGCTCCATTTTCGGTCCTCTTTCTGATAAACTACCCATGCCATTGTCTACAACAGTTGGGGATTTGGTTTGGTTTGTTATCTGTTGCTGTTGGTTTTGGTTTGTTGGGCTAATATTTTGCGTGTTTTTTTTTTTCCGGGGGAAGCAAAAGGACCTGTATTTGGTGGGACTGGAGGCGCAGGATAAGAGCCAGTATGTACGGCCGGAAGGCTGGCGAGACTAGGAGCCCGGCGTTGGAGAAAGAAGACGGCGGCTCCGTCTCCCCGGGGGCCGGCGCAAGCCCCCTCTGTCTCCTCGGGCCTGGGCTCAGCCTCCGCAGCCGCTGCTTGCGCTCGAGGGCTCCGCCGGCTGCCGCTCCGTGTTTTCTCCCATCCCGGCTTCACGTTCAAGGTTTAGCTGCGAGGTCACGTCCATTGACGTCAGCGCCCTGTCTCCCTCTACGTCCGGCTACATTTACATACATCAAGGAAATTAGGGCATTAAAAAAATATGCAAATCCTGCGCGAAGAGGAGCCGTTGCATTCCGGGCGCGATCGCCTTTTATTGAAGCTTTTAATTAAAGGAGCCAGTTGGCGAGCCCCTGAAACAACCGCCAAAACCCCCCAAAAGAGAAAAATAAACGCTGTAGCCTTCGGGAACGGTTGTTTCGGCTCCTGTTCTGTGGGCGGCTGAGGACTGCCGGCTGCCCGGCTCGGAGAAGAACAGGTTAGAGGAGGCAGCTCCAGCCCATGCATAATCAGGGCTCCGCGGCGCCTCCATTCTTTTCTCCTCCTCCTCTCCTCCTCCTCCTCCTCCTTTCCTCCTCCTCCTCCTGCTCCCGCTCCTGTTGGTTCCAGCGTGTATTATTTTTAATACTGATGCATATGTAAAGATATATTTGCATTTTTTAATTCGCGAAAAGTTCAGGTTATATCGTTTTATTGACCCTCCCCTTTTTTTGTGCTATTTTACTACGTGTATCTGTCTCTCTTGTCCTTTTATGTCTGTCTTTATTTTTTGACGAGTGTCTGCTGCTGTCTTTTGCTAGGTAATATGCAGTTGCCTCCCTGCTTCTGTTTATTTAAGATTCCAAATATGCACATCTGTCATGTATGCAATGCCAGTTGTATAACCTCCTGGTTTCGTTATAAAAGAAAAGACACATTTTTTTTCTTTCCTGACATACTCCTCGATGGGCTGTAATGTCCATTGCTCAAGGCTGAAAGTTTGATTGTCTAATTAACTTCATCTCAGCGAAAACACAGTTTGGTTCCAGTGTATTTGAAATAATGTATGTATAAGGGGAAGGGATTCCAAAGATTTCTAAAGAATTTTTAGGTTCTGAATAACTGAAAGGTGCGGCATGCACAGCCCTATTGCTTCCTAGCATTTCTTATTGCAAAAAAAAAAACTATCTTAAAATGTGTAGACACAGCAATGGACAGCCTTCTGCTAGGAAGACATTTTCAACCATGTTGTATGTTGTACATTATCTGCTACATTTAAATCTTACTGAATTTCATTTTATCTTAATATGACTAGAAACCAGGTACATTATCTGGATTGAAAAGAGTCCTTAATTCCTGACTTTGAAACGAAAACAAATAAACAAACAAAACAGTACAATATATTAAGCCAGTTGATTTGTCCTAAAATATACAGGCCTTGAGTTAGATTTCAAGCAACGGTAATCTTGTTTATAGGATTGGATTTTCCTTGCTGGCAATATATGTATTGAGCACAATGGCTTTTGAAAAATATATATATAAAGTCCACTTAAAAAATTCTCCCAAAGCTATCATTTAAAAAAGACTGAATCCATAATTGCATATCCAGAAAGAACAGCAAATATGCACACATGCAGCTTATTCAATTAAACAAGTCAGAGTACATGCACAGGTAATTAGTTTTTTTATGAATGACTTACCTGCACAGATACTCAGGGCAAGACTCAGCCCACCCCAAAGGCTTTCATGTATAAATATTCACATGTATTTACCCCCATTTCAAACGTACAGCTGTGTGCCATCTTTCATGCTGAACTATCCAGCATCCATTTTTAGCACCTTAATTCTTACCGGCATTTCCAGTCTCACCTCTGGCTGTAGTTTTTCCAAGCCTACACCAAAGTGCTCATATGATATGTCACCCAATAAAAAGTGGTCAGATGGCTACACGTAAAACATTAAAAACAGAAATACACACTCATTCTTTAGGTTCGTCCTTACCTTGCCATATATAGCAAGATTACGTTTTCTAAAGTACATTTTCAGCACATTTTATGAATAATTGCAGAATTCCCCAACTGGTTGCAGAATTGTCCGTTTCTGGGGGGCACCTGGCTGAGTGAAACAATTCGGCAGGCTAAGTGTCGAGTTGGGCTGCAATTTGGCTGCAATTAAATCGTGCGTGGCGGTTTGTTTCTTCCTGGACTCTTGCACGTACCTGCCCGCCTTTATGCAGGGATCAGAACAAACACACCGGCCACGTTGCAGGGCACAGAGAGTCGGTGCATATATTTAGATGGCAGTAGCTGGGAGTGTGTGCATGTGTGGGTGTCTGTGCATGCATGTCAGTACAGACGCATGTGTGTGTGCTGGCGCTGTGTGACAAGGGACACAGAGAGGTACACCTCTTACCTCTTATCTCCCTGTAATCTTTTCTGTTTCTAATCTCCCTTATTGGCGCATGGTAGTAACCCGAAGCGTCGGAACCGTCACCGTCGCTGCCGTGTGCGCGCTGTGGCTTACCCCGGGGGCCCGTGGCTGTGTGGCTCGCAGGCTCGGTGGGTGTCGTGGCAGAGGGTGGGGAGCGCCGCTGCCGCCGCCGCCGCCGCCGCCGCCGCCGCCGATCCGGGTGCTCTGTCCTAGCCCAGCAGCGAAGCGCGCGGTGCGGGAGCCCCCTCCCACC